>NC_092817.1:218750172-219056032 GCF_023375885.2 Dermacentor andersoni
ATGCTCTTAGCACTAACAGAAAGCGAGGAATCCCATATCGATTCAAACACCTGACGCACTGAAGAGGATAGATATAGGTCGGCAGTTAGTAACTGCACATCTAGCACCTGATTTGTGCATGGGCAATGTTCATGCTACCTTACGAGGGCTAGAAAAGGTACTAGACTTTAGGGAACTATTGAAGATGCTTGTGAGAATGAGGAACAAGTATGCTTCCATACGTCTTAACCCTTTCAGACACCACTTTATCCCGTTGATTGAAAAGTTGCTTTCACCACATCTCTTGCATCTTCAGAATCGTAGAAAGTGTACAGCGGCAGCAAATATTAAGAATTTTCAATTGTTGAGCGAGTTTTGTCAAGTTTACAAAATTTCGACTCCATGCGAAAACTCACTACAGGAACACAAAATATGAAAACATGTACTATTTCGTGTTTTGAAAAGCTTGAAAAGCACTTATCCAGCCACTTGACAATTATGCCTGGTGCACGACATTGTAAAAAACAATGAAAGAAGTGAACCCGCTACATACAACATACTGACACAGAGTAACAACACCCAGCCGTCTACCTTCCCACTCATTTTGTTAAAACATTCTGCACATTATTCAAAATTGCAGCACAGTTCCAATAATAAGTGTTTCAAGATGTATGAAACAGACTTTAAATACCATTACTTTCATCAGTGCTTTTGCTATTGATGCACGCTCCTGCTGTGCCCAATTGTGTAGACAGCGTCTCAAAGGGTTAAGCTCTGTGGAGGAAATACCATCAACACCACAAGAAAGGGAAAGTTTAAGGCAAAGTTTAAGGCACTTCATATACTTGGAAACGAGGTTTTCATTCACTGTTAGCATACACTGCGCCAGACTGAGAAGGAAGGTTACTTGAAGCATATTTCACACCATATAGCAAACAGAAATGTTCTGCAAAGGCATCAGCAGTGTTCGAGACAACACCACTATTTTCATGAAGAAGACGTACATCTTTGGCACTCCTTTTAGAAGAGAGAGCCCACAAGGCTCCAGAAATATTTTGAATTATGTGTCACGCTGGCTTCAACACAATCAATGTGGTCAAAGTGATGATAATAATAATAATAATAATAATAATAATAATCTTAGTGGTAACTTCTATGTTAGAGCATCTGATAACCAGCCATCTAAAGCAGGAATTTGCAGGATGCAGAAGACACTTCCTTCTCCTCCACGTGCACACACACTTGCTCAATAACACAGCACGGCACACACGCACACATTCGACAGGTGCACAACACACAGGAGTGCCAATGAAGTCTGGTTCCAAGGAAGGAGAATCCAAATCGCCAGGGGGGTGGAGAGAAAGCTCTGCATGCCAGATAAAATCATGGAGTTGCGGTGTCGGGCCATAGAGGCGTGATGAGGGCTCAGGCTGTGCTGACCACTTGTTCAGATGAACTGAAGAAAGATTAGTGCTGTCCAGAGAGACGTCAAACACCCTGCAGTATAGACTAGTGCAATGTTGCGTTGGTATTGCAGGGTGTGCTACTTGAGGGGTTTGAGGCAATCCTCGAAGGCTGGCATGAGCTTGTGACAACCGAAAAGACGGGAGTAAAGGGTGCGTATTGTCCGGCGCTGAACAAGCTTAAGCTTGTTAGCGTCGCGAGTTTGGTACGGGAACTATACTGATGAGCAGTACTCAAGTCGTGGCAGAATGATAGAAGTGTAGAGTGCTCGGAAAACCTTAGGTCATCAGGGAAGGGAGACACGGGACACAAACCCAAGAAAGGGCCGGTGCTTACATACAGTGCTGGTGACATATGCGGAAAAGTTGAGAGAACAGCTAAATGCTACACCCAGAATGGGAAGGGCCCGAACAGTCTTTATAGCAGTGCCTCCAAGGAAGAAGGTTGGACGTGCAGCAGTTTCGTTGTAGTTGATACGCATGGCAGCACTTTTTACGGTGCTACTACAAAGTTTGATATTGTAGGCCCAGTCGTTCACCTTTACGGAATGTATTTATTCTAAGCACATATGCTGTGCATCGGCATATTGTTGTTGTGGAAGCGTTAACTTGTTAATCAAACACATTCTCCGCAGATGCATTAGTAACTTGGTTTTGAGTAGATCTTTGTCCTGACTACAATTTATAGTATCGCAGCAAGACACATTTTAGTAGAGGCTGAAGGGATTCCAGCAGTTTAAGCATACTGACTACACAAAACACTGATGACACCTTTTCACCTTCCCCACAATGCACTCACACCATCTACACTTTCCATAAGCAAAAAGTGAGATAAAAAATCAATTACAGTTTCATCGACTCAGTACTTGCTGCTTCTGAAGCGGGCATCGAAGCAATCGTGGTATACGCTGCTACATGCATAGGTCTTGCATGATGCAGGTCCTGCTATGCAGTGCACACAGAGCACACGTTGCAAACAGATAATTTCTTTTTACAGTGCTCAACTATAACGACACACTGACTCAAACATGACTGCGTTGTCACGTATGCTTCAGTGCGTCAGTGTTCTTGATTGCTTCACGAGCGATTTATGCCCAACTAGCCCAAAAGACGGACGCACTAGAAAGAAGTGAGTGAATGAGTACAGTGAACTTGTACTAAACTGGATTCACATGCCGAATAGAAGAGCGCAGTGTCAGCTGAAACAGGCGGCACGGCTGATTATGTAAGTACTTCCAATAGTTCGGCTACTAGTGTGTTTCGCTTTCGGAAGTTATCTTTACCACTGGAAACAGCGCAGAGCTTGCCCGTTAAACTTGAGTCAACCGACACCACACGAAACACGCCGCGGTTGAGCAAGCCAACTTCCACACGGTTCATTCACCACATCACAGGTAACACGAAGTCAAGAGTGCCATATTTTAAATCACTGCAGCACCAAACGGACCTGAAAATTCATTTCCTTCGACAGAGTTTCTCAGGTGAGTTCGTTCACTCGCCAGTTACGAACTCGATGGACGCGCTAGGCCTACGCTTAACGTAAACAACATCGGCGATAGGCGAGTGTTGATTATCCAGACTTCGGAGCTCGTAAACGTGTTTCCATTCGTTTTGAGCACAACATGATGCACATACAACAAGCACAGACGTTGCGGCAATCGTGATTCTGTTGGCTGTTTTAGCAGACGATAGTACCGAGCCCGGCGGAACCCAGTGGGCAGGTTGGATTAGCCGGCGTCGTTCGAAGTCGCTTCGGATCCACGTCGCACTGCCACAACCCACGGTCGTCGGTCGGTTGATCCTGTCGTTGTCGGCCTACTATTACAACACTGTCTTTCAGGAACACTGTCGCGCGCGTCGTGCGTCCAAAAAACTCGGACGATCGTTGGTGCCGGCGTCTCCGCACGGTCGGCTATTACAGGCCTAGCAGCCGGAGGCTCCGCAGCCTCCGATTGGTTGACGCCTGCGAGGCGTCGCAGCCTCCCATTGGTGCACGCCGGCGCAGCTTCGCCGCGCGTCGGCAAACTTCTAGCATCGGCAGTAGACGTAATCGCTGCGCGACGTTCCGCTTCGGTGAGTTCTTGACCGACGCTTTGACGCATTTGACCCTTCGGCGCGCGCCGAAGCTTTCCGGCGCGTGCCAGTGGTTGGGGCATAAGAGGTCGTGCCAGACGGCGTTTCGCTATCACAGCGGTGCCGCTCCCGACCTGAAATAGTCCACGTTGTGCGACTCAAGCTGTACTACCAGCGTTAATGAACTTTGGGACTTCGCGCAATTGACCTTTGGACTTTGTTTCTTTTCGTTGTTTTGTCACGTTTGTTTAATAAGTGTCCTTTTGTGTTTCGCTCCCTTATATTTGTAGCATCGAGACGATGCTTTTTAAGAGTGGGGTATTGACACGTGTACTTATATTTATCGGGCGACCACGTTTCGCCGCCTAACAAATATTACCGCACAGCGCGGGACGCGCCTGCATGTATCCGAAGTTTCTGGAAAGTTATCAATGCTTCTATCCGCTGTCTGTTGTCGTCGAACTTTATGTTATCTGATTTCGTCGCATGACGCGAATGGTGCATAACTTTGTGGAAGGCACACGGGTCCCAACGATTAGTATGGAACATTCGATGACTACTGTATAAAAACCGACGCGCTGGACCCGCTGATCAGATTTTCGACGATCGCCGACCCTATTCGCCGCTATCGTTGTGCTATAAGTGTAGCCTGTTTTGTTTGGCACAGATTCGCCCAATAAATTTGGTTTTGTCTTTCGCAGTATTGCTACTGTGTTCAACGTCACCACCACGCGACAATATGTCAACCCAAATGAATCAGCGTGGTCATACTTGCGCGACACGCCATGGTGGCCTGCCACCAGGACCATCATGAAGTTGCAGCGATGAGAGTTTTCATTGGGTGCTTGAGAATAAAAACGAGCGCATCAGAGACCTCCGAGGGACATTTCTATGGTACAAGAGCACATCGCCCCCCCCCCCCCCCCCCCACCGAAAAAAAAAATCAGGATATAAGCTTACGAATAGGGACATCATAAGATCGAGCACTACGGCGATTGTTGATCTTGTTTTGGATGACGTCAGCATTTCATTCAGCGTTTATTTCTGAGAAAATGAGTTGAAGTTCCGCTTATTTGCATCACAATGGCAGGTGTGATCAGGCAAACATTGAGAGCATTTCATAAGAGAGTGCATGTCTACTCTGTGGAGATTACGTATAACAATGACAACAAACACAGAAAGCTTTGCTTACATCGATTCGCACATACATGGGATCCGCATAATTTTTTTACTATCAATTTAAATGCTTAAGAATGGCGCTCATTTACGCAATATTTCCATTCACAGTGAGCAAAAGCGGCTGTCGTATCCACAGTAGAATTGATTTAAATGACTTTAATCCCATGG
Source organism: Dermacentor andersoni (assembly GCF_023375885.2). Classification (NCBI taxonomy): domain Eukaryota; kingdom Metazoa; phylum Arthropoda; class Arachnida; order Ixodida; family Ixodidae; genus Dermacentor; species Dermacentor andersoni. Next base: position 218,755,035 of record NC_092817.1, read on the forward strand.
ACATTATATCGTTGCCAACTTCTCTGGGATTGGAGTCGTCAAAATGAAATACAGGTGACATGGAAATCAGGATGTTGATGAACCGCAAGGAGGCAGAAGCTTGCACAAGACCTCAGGGACATAGAATGATTTTTTGAGTAGCTTGGCCAAGGGGCCACGCAATTGTTTTCCATGTCTGTTAAAAACCCTCCAAAATATGAACAGAGGCCGACAAAAATGCGGGCATTTTGGGAAAGGTGAAACCGCTGGAAATTTCAGGACAGCATCATCCTAAATATAAAAGAAAACTTAAAAATACGAAGCCATAATGTTGACAGGATGGCCAAATTTTGGCACAAATTGGCTGTTGAAGCAGTTCAGCTCAAACGCAATGGTGCGAAATAAGGCGAGAATGTCGGCGAGTGTTGAACAAAGGTCAAGTAGGTCCTGTGGCCGACACCAGCGCTCAGCAGCTGTGAAGCGACTGCACGTATTAGCGAGATGCCTGGTCGTCAGTAGTTACAGTATGATTCGGGTCTGAAATATTGGACGCGGACTCCATCACATTGAATGCAGTGATTTCTACGGTGCCATTCTTCGACAGCTGGCACCGATTCTCGCGCAATGAGGGTGGGAACAAATTGTCTCACGTGCCGGCTGTCACCCTTCTCGAACTGCCAACATTCCTTCCTCTACGTAGTTGCTTAGCTTTTATTGGGTTCGGCTGCTAATCACGAGGTCTCGGGATCCAATCGCCACCACGGCAGCCGTATTTCAATGGGTGTGAAGTGCGAAAACACCCGTGTACTTAAGGTTATGTGCACTTTAAAAATCCCAAGTGGTCTAAATTATTCCCGAATCTTCCACTACGGCGTGCCTCATAATGAAATCGTGGTTTTAGCAAGTAAAACCTCCTTATGTGTTATGCAATATTCGTTAAGGATGCCCTGGGCAGTTGCACAACTCTTGAATACAATTAAGTGTTAGGAGTTGTGCGCGAGGTCTTTGGGTATGTGGATAGCCTTTATGGCTTTCGATAGCTGCTACATTGCGGCTATATAATAAAGGCGGAACGGTAACATGGTAGAGTATGTGGAGAACATACAAATCCCTGCATATATTATTGCACGATAATTTTATATAGCGTTCTTGCTTCACGCACGTGGATAACCGTCATAGGAGACTACTTTGGAAACTAACTGCAAGTACTGTATATGTCATACCCAAGGGTGTACCTGGCCTGGTGGCCAGTAAATGTGACATAATATTGCGAGCAGCTTCGGCCATAGCATGCTAACGGACGACGACAGAGATTGAAGTGAGTAGCACAAGAGTGGACAGGGGACACTAAAGAGGCTACAAGGACAAGCGCCCAGTTGGAAGTTTGCGCTTATTCTTGTCGCCTCTCTAGTGTCCCGTGTCCACTCTTGCGCTAGTCACTTCAGCATGGAATACCAACAAGCACACTCTGACACGCTACGACGACACAGGGACAGTTTGCTCAATTTTTGTGTCGTGACTTTTGTGTCAAGGTGACAAACTAACATATCCATGTATATGTCCTAATACTTAAGCACATCTAGATTTGCAGCTGTGGCGGTAGTTCATGAGTGCGCATTCCAAAGTGGCTAGTGAAATAATTGTGTGCACCTTAATGAATTCGATAGGTGAAAATCAAAATCCGTCCACGACGGCGTCTCTCGTAGACGCTGTGCGAAGTTCTGACGTTAAAAATGTGTGCCGACTGACGAAAGGCTGCGACGAAGTGCTTCTGATGGTTAGGCTAGCGTCTTTGCTCCGTAAAATAAAAAAAAATAGAAAGGAAAAGAAAAAAGAACAAGAAGAAAAGAACCGTATCAAAAGCCCAGAATCAACCATTGCTCTTCGCGACTAAATGCTCTTAGGATGATGAGTGCTTTCCAGGCGACGAGCGGCTACGCTTTATCAAGAACATTGATAACGCCGGCGGGTCAAGCATTGTGGCGAAGTTCAATGCGCAGGGATAGCTTTTAATTATTTTATTCTTGTTTTGATCATGTCATCACGCGTTACCGCGGGAAGTTTGAAAAGCTTAAGGTCAGTACGCCACGTGGTGGCACTCACGCGAACTATAACCCTTGTGTCCAGAAAAGCTGGATACGCTGCACAGAATTTTATTAAAAAAAGATCAACCTTGTAGTAATATTTCCCGATATTCTATGACGTTATGTGTCGTTGTGATATTACTAGGAACTCGGTAGCGTGATAAATATGTCAGATTAGTTATAACCATATCCTGAATAATCATTTAATTAGTACTTATAGAGGAAGCACTTCAATTCGAGAATTGAGGACTTAAAGTCATATTATTAACTCAAGCTACAGTACTTTGGCACTGCGGGCGGCGCCCAGTATGGCAGCAGCGACAGAAATATTAAATAGTGGACCAATGACGTTGATCCCTCAATAATCTCCATTGCGAGTGCAGACCAACAGTAGTACAAGCTTTCGCTGGCACGGGCTTCATCGCCGCATTTTCTTTTTTTTTTATGGTGACGCCAAGAATCGACGCGAAACGTGCTGTATTCTATTCCCAATTTTGTGGTGGTACCGCAGCTCGGATCCGTATAGCAGCAAATAAAAACAAGGCTTTATTGATCAGGATGAAGAGAACTCGTAATTGTCATAGCATTGGCGCCCGTGCAGCAGGGAGGCAGGTGGCGTTTTCTGTTTTTTTAATAGGGTGGGGAGATCAGCGTCACTGACACACAATTTTCATTTTCGTTCAGGGCGGCCCACAGCCAAAATACTGCGCGCCATAGTACTTACGACGATTTTTGTGAAGTTATTGTTGGGCAAGATATGAATGGCGGGCTTCAATCTTGCAATCGCAATATTGCCGCTAAAATTGGTAATTAAAGCTTTATAAAAATATTGTTTGTTACTTGTGACGTGAGCCATATTTTCCACGATGCCGCGCTTGTATTGGATGCCAAGCCTTACAGTCTGACAGAAGATGTGCACATGCGCTTATCACAAGTTATCAGTGCAGCACCCTGCGTGATTTGGCGCAGAAAAAACAGCGTGTATAATACCTGCTGCATTCGCCATCTCTGGGAAAGAAAGCGAAGGAGAGGGGGACCCGGGGGACGTGCGCGGTATCCAAGGCGGCTGTACTGGTGCTGAAACCCGGAAATTGTCGATATCCTCGCCTTCCTCGACTACACCCGTGGGTGGGGAGGTGACAGAAGGCCTATGGGCCCCGGGTGCCAGACGACCTAGCTACGCCACTGCTGGTGACTTGGTGGTCACGCTGTTGCTTTTTTAGGGGGCCCACGGGCGTTCAGGAGGACAGAGTAGATAATAATGAAGAAGGTCCCCTAGGGGAACCTCAGAAAAGCATCGCCGTCAATAACAGAAAAAGGAGGAAAGCAAGAAAGAGAGCTCGCCATGCAATAGGCTACGTAAACATGCAGGGCGGCAGAAGAAAGGAAAAGTGGGCAGAGATTGAGGATCAGTTAAATACAGAACAAATAGGAGTGTATGCGGTGACAGAAACGCAACCTTAGAGACTCTGAAGAGCCGCCAGTGATTGAGAATTATGTTTGGGAAGGGTGCAACAGAACTAAGTCGGAAAGAAAGGGAGGGGGAGTCGGAATGCTCATCCATCAGGGAGCCAAATGGAAAAGAGTAAATTCAATATTTCAAGAGCATCTTTGATTAACAGTTACAATGAGTAGGAAAAAAACTTGGCTGGGCGTTACGTATTTGTGGACCGGAAATAATTGCACAGAGAAGAATAGAGTTAGTGGAATGCATATGTGCTGATATTAAAGGGTGAAATTGTCCTATTGGGGGACATGAATGCCCACATACAGGATTTAGATGGCTATACCGACAACAACGGGAAGTCAGTGCTAGACCTTTGTGAGCAGCATAACCTCGTTATCGTGAACACAGGGCCTAAGCGTGAAGGGCAGATCACGTGGGAAGTGGGAAATCGACCATTGATTACTGTCTGATGACAGAAGGAATTCATAAGTTGAGAGAAATGCTCATTGATGAGGAAGGGCATTGCAGCATATGGAGTGACCATAAACGCATCATTTTGAAAATGGGATATGTGGTTCGGAAAGAGACGAAGGAGCGCAAGATGGCCAGTGCAAATTTGAAAGCTCAACAAATAGCAAATATAGTGACTAGAGTCGAGGAAGAACTTGGCAAATGTCCAAGTAAAGAGTGGTAATATGGTGAGCTTCTAAGTGTGATAACGACAGAAATGCGGAAAGAGAAACAACATGTTCGTCGGAAAGGAAAAAAGAAACCGAAAAGCTGGTGGAACAGGGAGATACGAGAAGCGATCGCCAAACGACAGAAAGCATCTCTAGAGCACAGGCAGGCAAAGAAGGCGCAGTTGCCTCAGGATACAGTAAACAGTAAATGGGAAATATACCGGGAGGAAACGTATATGGTTCAAATACTGGTGCAAGCTAAATTAAAAGGTGAAAGTGAACGTTGGTTGTCAGAAATACGTGAGAAAAAGAAGGCCGCACCTAGAATATTTTGGAACCACATAAAATTATTAGGCAGGAAGTCAACAACAATACAACATATCCTAGACGAAGATGAAAACAGACTGGAAGGAGAAGCGGCAATAAATTACATCCGAAAAGTAACAGCCGAATCTTTCCAAGGTAATGACGAGGTTGTATTTGAAGAAGAAAAAAGAGCATGAAAGAGACCCAAGTGGAAAAGGAACTGGTGCTGACAAATTTCAACTGGAAGAAAGCGGAAGAGAAAATTCCTAAGCGCACAGCCACAGAGCTAGACGAGGTTCCCGTTTGGCTGATTAATGAACTAGGATCAAAAACTAAGCAAGCTCTGGTGAAAGCAGTGGAAAAAAAACTATAAAAGATAGACGAATACCAGATAGTTGGCGACAAAGTAGAATGAATTTAATTTATAAAGGTAAGCGGGAGAAACATAGAATTCACTCGTATAGACCATTGACCTTTACATCGGTAATATACAGGCTAGCAATGCAGGCAGTCAAATTAAAGCTTCAAGCATGGGTAGAGAATAATGGCATTTTGAGAGAGCTTCAGAATGGCTTCAGAATAGGTAGGCGTTTGGATGGTAACTTGTTTGTTCTTACTCAGTGTATTGAAATATCAACAGTAGAAAGCAGACCGTTGTATGTTGCCTTTTTAGACATTACAGGAGCCTATGACAACGTAGACCTCAACATTTTGTGGGATATTCTGGAAGGGGAAGGCTTAGGTGACGATTGTCTACAGCTTTCAAGACAGATTTACCTATAGAAAATACCGTTTGCGTTGAATGGGAAGGAATGAGGAGCGAGGAGAAAGTTCATATCAACAAGGAACTGAGGCAGGGGTGCCCTTTATCCCCGCTGCTGTTTATGATGTACATGGTGAGGGTGGAGAGGGCGCTAGAAGGAAGTAATGATGGGTTTAATCTCTCATATAAACAGGCGGGTACAGAAATAGAGCAGCAGCTCTCAGGTTTATTTTATGCGGACGACATTGTGTTGCTAGCTAACAAGCAAAGTGATTTGCAACGCCTGGCTAATATCTGTGGGCAGGAAGGCTAGAATTTAGGTTTGAAATTTAGTGTTAGAAAATCAGGTATTATGGTATTCAATGAAAACAGTGAACAGACCGTGGAGATGCAGGGCCAGGAAATACCTAGGGTAATAGAATGTAAATACCTTGGTATATGGATAAATGAAGGCAATAGATAGATGGAAACACAGGAAAAAACAATAACAGTAAAGGGGAAGAGAAATGCAGCCATAATGAAGCACAGAGCGCTATGGGGATACAATAGGTACGAGGTCCTCCGATGTATGTGGAAAGGTGTAATGGTTCCAGGACTTACTTTTGGAAATGCGGTTGTTTGCAATAAATCAGGGATACAATCAGGACTCGACGGGAACCAAAGGTCAGTGAGTCGACTCGCATTGGGCGCTCACGGGAAGACTACAAATGAAGCTGTGCAGGGTGATATGGGCTGGACTAGTTTTGAAGTGAGGGAAACTCGTAGTAAAATTGAGTATGAAGAACGGCTGAGAAATATGGAAGAAAGTAAATGGGCTGGGAGAGTGTTCAGGTATCTGTACAGGAAGAACATTGATTCGCAGTGGAGGAAAAGAACTAGGAAGCTTACCAGCAAGTATGCGGCCTGTAGGGTGGACAACACAGCAACAAAGACGGTCAAGCGGAAAGTCAGAGAGGCTGAAATAATCTCATGGGTGGCGGCAATGGAAAAGAAACCTGCCATGAGTAACTACTCAAGAGGAAAAAACTAAAACAGGAAAGGAACAATTTATGACAATTCAAAGGGAAGCTCATTACTTTTCGAAGCGAGATCGGGATGCCTTAGATTACGCACCTATAAAGCGAAATATAAGACGGAAGAAGAAGCATGTGCTTGCTGCAGTGAAGCTATGGAAACTATGGAGCATGTTTTATTAGAATGTGAAGACGTCTACCTAGCGGTCGATTTAGGCACCACTGGCCTCCTTGAAGCATTTGGGTTCAGCGAGAGCAGTAGAAAAGTAAACATGTCCGCAATAGGCATTAGTAAGAGGCGATTGGAGGATTGGTCGAAGAAAAGTAGGGAAACGACAAAAAACGGAGACGTACAAAAGCACAGTTCACAATAGGGGATCAGAAAATTTGGGTGTGGTAGTTCATAGTGTCTTTTTGTCTTATTTTATTGTTTAATCTAGGTAGGACATTAGGCAGTATAATAGCAAGAGTTTGGTGGCGCAACCCACCAAAGGGGACGCTCACAACATCCATCCATCCACCATGGTGGCGTCCATGAAAAAACGGTCTATATGTTACGTGGAAGCTTGGCCACGTGGGCGCCTGCCTGCAGCGCGCAGTCTGCCATTTGGGCAGTGGTGTCATTGTCCAGAAGGCCCTTATCGTCTTGCGCAAGAGCGATATATGAAAGTGAAATATACATGGAAATATATATACGTAAAAACATATAACGTTGACAGTGGCTTTCATGGACAAGGAAAAAGAAACCTACATAATATTGCCTATTGTAAGCCGTTCCATGGTTTCAACCAGAAATTTATAACTATATTAGGCAAAGCTGTATAGGTAAATCTATACTAATTAAAAAGAGATATTCCAATTAGTCTGTATATTTGTTGTGGCGCACTACAGCGCATGCATCCATGTTAGTTTTTCCTGATGCTAGTGCTTTTGTGGTGCTGCCTAGGGCTTGTTTCTGAATTTCTCATCTTGGACTCAGATAGATCGCACCGTTTATTCAAAATTTACTGACGACAGACACAGCTGGCTTCTCGGCCACAAGTGCAACGTATAATTTCAGTTAATGTCATCTGGCCAGGTGCAGAGACTAGTCGAAAACATGAAGGGAAAAGGAAAACCGACAGAAAAGAAAGGCCGAAAAAAAAAGTTTCCCGCGCTTCTCCGCCTACCTTTCCTGGTGGCGCACATTTTGTCTGATTCTTTCTTTTTTTCTTTCCCCTCCTAGCTCCATACTTCGGTTACCCTGCCACGCTACTCGTCTCGTTTCTCCCTTCTTGCCCGCATTCTTCCCCGCCTGTGAGCTATTTTCGGTTACTTCTTTTTCTCCACTTAGTCTGAGTCGCCAGATGCTATATCAGCTTGTCGTTGGAAGTAGGCATGCGCGCTTAAATTGCTAGTTCGTTCGCGCTCAAATTTCGCAGTGAGGTCGCATTCTTTCTTCTAGCATTTTTCAGTGTTTAATTAGTATCTCTGCTTGCCATGGTTCATGCGAAAAAGACACCTCCTACCCAGTCGAACCGAACCTGCTGCGAACGAACCAGTTTAACAGCAATGCAAATCGTTTTACCAATTTGGACAAACAAAAAATGCCGCCTTTTACCTAAACGTGAGTTGAAACCAAGCAGCAGTACGAGAAAACTCATTAAAAAAATAATTTTAGAAGTCCAGAGTTGCAGTCTGGGGCTTCTGCAGTGTGCATCAGCTGTGGCAGCATGCAAAATGCTTGTAATGATCGTAGTTATGTATTTAGTGCAATATATTTTATGCTGTCTAACAAAAAATACGCGGAACCAAAGTTCCATCGGCAACTGAAGTCGGCCCGATGCATTACCGGCTTGTTGCACCGACGAGCGTTTGGCACGCTCGGCGTTCAGTCGTGCTCTGACGGAGGCCCAGCCCGCGCGGCCGGCCGCGTGCCGATGTAGCTGGAAGGAGAGGGCGGGCCGACTGCTTTCGGAAGTCGCGTGGCCAGTGAAGCCGGCTTCAGACTATTTCTCAACAATCGGCAAATCATTGGCAGTCGGCTAGGGTTGCTTGGGCGAGTGCATACAAACTCGACCCCACTCCCCAATGCCGGCACGCCTAGGGACAAACGCCTACAATACAGAAGAAACCTCCTCCGTAGTACCTAGACCGAGGCCTCCTTCGATCTTCCACTTCTGGGTTCTGGCTACCCGTGGGCTGCCAGAGCCAGCCAGAGCGTGTTCGTTTTTCTCGAGTTGCTCCGCCCACCGCGCGACGCACTTCCGCCAGGCGTTCGTTTTGCTCGGGCTGGACGGTTCTGGCTACCCGCGGGCTGCCAAAGCCTGCCAGGACGATTTTGGTCTAGCTGCTCTCTGGAAGTTCTCTGGCTAGCAGACGACTAAAAGAGGCGATGGGCGCTCGCCGCAATCTTTGCGGGGACTTCACGGATTGCAACGCGGGCGCTTGAGGACTTAAATTTACCTCACTCAGCCAACCGTCTACGGTCATCTTCGGATTTCCTTACTTCTAGCGTTATCTTTTAGGTGCTAACGCTCCGTTCCGCATTGCGAAGCGGTGTCACACGAGGTGTGGTGAACAGTTTGAAGCTTTTGTGTTGTGAGGATTGGGGGGTCAATCCCATCGCTCGTAATCAGTTGTCAAGATTGGAGTCGGGCATGAATAATATGGTAGCTGGCCCATGCCGTCGTCCAACTTATCCACGCTGAGGACGTTGTTGAAGGGAAGGACTGCTTCTCATCGAGAACGAGGCATATGGGTTGATTTACAGTATCTACATCAGGACGTTTCAGTTCATCAGTCTAGCATGACTGCGAGAGAATGTACACTGAGCGGCCGCATAACAGCGGTTTATAAACACTCGGTCCCCCCTGTTACGTTTCGCCTACGACGCGCGGTATAGCCGGCGCGGATGCAACGGACGCCGGGGCTTCGTTCAAAGCGGCGGACATTTTGGCCCGTTCAGCGCTGCCGCAACGCCTCCCCGCCAAGCGCGTCCAGGCATGTTTCAATGCCACGTGTCTCCGTGTGTGCGTGTGTGTGTGTGTGCATGTTGGTGCCCACGCTTGTCAAAGCGCGGCAACCAGGGAGAGGAGCTCCCCCAACTGTGAAGCGAGGAGGTCTGACCGGCGCCGGCCCGGCGGATGCGTCACCTACTCGTCTCAACGTGCCCGAGCAGTGCCGTCACGTGCGCCTCTCGCAAGCCGTTCCTTCTTGCCCTCGACTCCGAGAGTATAAAATCAGCAGCCCACGGACGCCGAGGGAGGCTCCTATTTCTTCCGTTGAGTAACGTGCTCTCCCGTCTCTCCACTTCGGTCGATCTGACCCGCCGCTCTTTTGCGATGCTAGAATAATCAAGTTGTTCTGTTAGCAGTCGACTCATGCTTTGCCAGGACCTTCGGATGCTTCCATTTGTGCCCCAGGCCGCCAGGCCAACGCTACCCTTGGGGCTTGCGACCCCGATTGCAACACCCCTCGATCCCAAGGTGAGGGGAACGGCCGACCAGGCACCGTAGACGAGCCGCCTCTTTGCGCGAGGGATTACACACACACACACTTCCGCACAGTTTCACGGTCCTCAACCGAGGTCAGACGGTCTTCGCAGAACTCGGGGTTGACCTCAGGAACGGTGCGTGGGAAGGGGCCTCGAACTACGTTCCCTCGGGGTCTCCCTTGTTCACAGCAGACCAGATCGGCGGTGGCGGGTTCCGTCACAATGCCTGGTTCGTCGAACTTATCTCGGCAATCCCGCGACGCAGAGTGGCGGACGTGGCGCATTGTCCAAGAAAAGTTGACGCCGCTGTCGCAACTGGCTGGCAAAACATGCACCTCAGCGGGCCGTTCTTAACAATGTGTGTATGTGTGTGTGTTCCCTGATGGCTTCTTCGCGGCGGTGATCAGCCCGCCGCGCTCTCATGCGTGCATTGTTAGATACGGGACCTTTTCCTGAGCCTACTTCGATTTCAACAGACCACATCGAATCGCGTCACAGCTAATTAAGGCGCGCAGAAGCACATCTACCACGTTCCCGAGGCGCCGCACGTCCAAACAAGTTGGCGTCCCCCACCTCGTGCGCCGTAGGTGGAGCTATTCACTGCTTGACTATTCCCGAAAATGTAGCGGGAGCCTGGCACGGTTCCAGTTAACGTAGGTCCCGAGCAAAGCTGCTTTGCAGCACTGAAACGTCGCTCGAAGACAACCCGTCTCCCCCCCCCCCATCCGCTATTGTGACGGCGCTTGCAAGCCAGGAAGGCAATACCGCAGAGAGAAGTAAGCCCTTGGACAATTGGAGCCCAAGGAGCGACCCTCTGCCCCGGGTGTGACTTACATTCGCAGGGGCGCCTACCATTGGCCGAAAATGACGCCACCTAAGCGGGCTCGCCGATTGGCCGAACGTGACATGACTTCGAGACACCGAAGGGGTTAGAAGCCAGAGACCGGGAGCAGAAAAAGAGGATTTCTTCATTCATTTCTTTCGAGCTTCTTGCCGCAGCGTCCGAGTTTCTGCCGGCCCGTAATGATCTTATGACGGTTAATTTCTTTGTACTCTCACTGTAAATAATGTAAATAAACCTCCAGTTTTCATCCCGTCCTTCTCAACCTCGGCCAACTCCCGCACCCAACGGCAAGGTCCAAATATCTGGGGGACAGCAATTGGGATTGTCCTCAAGATCCAAGAACTGATGTCAGCGGTGGGTTCGACCTCTACAACCCCAACAGCATGTTATCTGCATCGTGTTCCACGCAGTGGCGTAGCAACAGAGGGGGCCGGGGGGCCGTGGGCCCCGGGTGCAAGAGGCCAGTGGGGAGGGGGGGGGGTGTCATATACGTCTGAAGACACCCCTCTTTCCGCCGGCTTGACTGGGCGCAAATGGCAAAGAATGCTCCGGTATCCAGTAGCCCGCGCACATGTACCCGATGCGTTGCGCCGCAGAATTTTCGGCTGCAGCTCTATCAACACCCCACGAAATAATTGCACGAATGTGCGGGATAAAAAATTTACTTCGCAAAATGATCGCTGAACTACTCACCTTAGCGGAACGTTTCATGTGGGGTGCCCTCTTGCCGTGCGTTCATGCTGGGAGCAGGCGTCGCTAAGCATACAGTCAGGCGTTATAAGGCGTTAAGGCTCTTTGATGCCTCTTCCGTTCCGAACGCGCAGCGAAGACGAACAAAGACAGCAGCGAGAAGGCGTTCAACGAGCGCGCCCGGCGCTCGCGTTTACGGCGAAGCGTTTGTTGAGAGCCATATTGCATAAGTGCGGCCGTGAAAAGTCGCGAATGGGATTCTCTGGATCGTCTTCAGACTCGGTGCCTGGAGTTTCTGGAATTTATCGCCAAATGGAAGTTCTTACTTACTGTTATCTTTCGTTTGTTCCTCACAATCTGCGTGTCAGTTGCATCATGCGAAAGGAACTTTTCCAAGTTAAAGCTGATCAAGACGTCTCTGCGCGCCACCATGAGTGATGAAAATGCTGTCAAACTTGGCGATACTTACCATGGAAAAAGAACACGTAAAAATATATAAACTTTACTACTGTAGTTAATGAGTTTGCAGAAGCGAAGTGTCCGAAATAGAACTTCTGAAGGAAACGTGTCCTTACCGGTCATTACTTTAGTGCAAAAGGCTCGATGTCCCACCATGATTTGTGCATCGGCAATATGTATACAATGTTCTATTTATCAATTTTGAATCGTTGTATTCGTTCTTTATCAGTTTCGCGGTGTTCAATAAAAGATATTTCTCCTAGTCCTAGCTAACCGTTTCTTTATCATTTTGTTGTTGTGTGACTTCATGTCACAAGTACAGTGTATGTGTCATCTGCACAGAATTTTATATAAAAAAAAGATCAACTTTGTAGTAATATTTCCCGATATTCTATGACGTTATGTGTCGCTGTGATATTACTAGGAACTCGGTAGCGTGATAAATATGTCAGATAAGTTATAACCATATCCTGAATAATCCTTTAATTAGTACTTATAGAGGAAGCACTTCAATTCGAGAATTGAGGACTTAAAGTCATACTATTAACTCAAGCTACAGTACTTTGGCACTGCGGGCGGCGCCCAGTATGGCAGCAGCGACAGAAATATTAAATAGTGGACCAATGACGTTGATCCCTCAATAATCTCCATTGCGAGTGCAGACCAACAGTAGTGCAAGCTTTCGCTGGCACAGGCTTCATCGCCGCATTTTCTTTTTTTTTTTATGGTGACGCCAAGAATCGACGCGAAACGTGCTGTATTCTATTCCCAATTTTGTGGTGGTACCGCAGCTCGGATCCGTATAGCAGCAAATAAAAACAAGGCTTTATTGATCAGGATGAAGAGAACTCGTAATTGTCATAGCATTGGCGCCCGCGCAGCAGGGAGGCAGGTGGCGTTTTCTGTTTTTTTAATAGGGTGGGGAGATCAGCGTCACTGACACACAATTTTCATTTTCGTTCAGGGCTGCCCACAGCCAAAATACTGCGCGCCATAGTACTTACGACGATTTTTGTGAAGTTGTTGTTGGGCAAGATATGAATGGCGGGCTTCAATCTTGCAATTGCAATATTGCCGCTAAAATTGGTAATTAAAACTTTATAAAAATATTGTTTGTTATTTGTGACGTGAGCCATATTTTCCACGATGCCGCGCTTGTATTGGATGCCAAGCCTTACAGTCTGACAGAAGATGTGCACATGCGCTTATCACAAGTTATCAGTGCAGCACCCTGCGTGATTTGGCGCAGAAAAGACAGCGTGTATAATACCTGCTGCATTCGCCATCTCTGGGAAAGAAAGCGAAGGAGAGGGGGACCCGGGGGACGTGCGCGGTATCCAAGGCGGCTGTACTGGTGCTGAAACCCGGAAATTGTCGATATCCTCGCCTTCCTCGACTACACCCGTGGGTGGGGAGGTGACAGAAGACCTATGGGCCCCGGGTGCCAGACGACCTAGCTACGCCACTGGTCAGAGGCCATCTGTTGCGCTCCGCAAGGTGACGTTGGCCCAGTGCGCGTACTACGCCGAGTCGCGCGAAATCGCGCGAAAGTGATCGTATCCCTGAATGCAACTATATCTTTTCAAGCTGGCAACGCATAAATGGGCCGACTACGCCGAGCGCGCCCCGGCGTCGCCGGGCGCTGCCATGCTGGTAGCTTGTGTACATTTGGTCAGCTGTCCCGCGGCGTTCGATTTTGCAAACTTCGAGCAGGTTCGAGTTAAAGCCCCTCCATACACGTTTCCGGCGGTGGTGTGTGGATGGAGGGGCTTTAGTTCGCGTGCGTCTATTTGTCGTACAAAAATCCCTCACGTGACCTGATCTTAGGTGCCTAGGGACAGCATCGTTTAGGGATTTTTGAGAAGGCGCGATGCTGGCGCCGAGCGACGCCGTGGCGTGTTCGTCCTCGGCGTGATCGGTCTCTGGACCGCGCGTTGTTCAACATTGCACATGTGATTATGCTTGCGTTGCTTGTGTGTTGGTTGTAGGTTCTGTGTTACCTGGCGGAAAGCCGTGAGTAGGGGCGGTGCGGCAGGGCGGCTTTGGCCTCGGTGAGCTCTGGCAGTACAGAATCTGCGTTGTGTGACCCGTGCTTTTTTGGGAACCCGGCTGTGGTGACAATTGAAATATCGAACCGGCCTAGCGCCTCGGCAGCGAAGTTCTGCGAACCGCGATGTGGCGTCGCCGTGTCCGACTTTGCTTAACGGACATCGAGGGATGTGCTGCTCGCTGCAAGTCATGTAAATTGCGTCGACCGCCCACTGTTCAGCGCTGAATGTGCGTTTGGTGTGCTGTGCTTAAAACGAGTGGTGCAGCCGTGCAGCGGGGGTGGCGGAGGAGTGGAGTGGCTTAGGGGCATCGTTTGCGCGTTCACAGACATGTGCTCCTGTCTTGGTCTCATTAGCGGCTGTCGCGGGATTGTGGTGTGCTAGCTCCTTGCCTAGTATGAAGTTTACGACGCTAACACACAGCATGTTCACGTTTTCCCGGCTATATGTCATTTGCATGACGGCCGATTTGAAAACGAGACATATGTCTGTGTTCTCTGCGTTTGTGTGTTGTGAATTACTTTCTGTTGTGGAAGTTCTCGGAGTCTTATTACGCAAGCAGTGCGAACGTAAACATAAACACATGTGTCTGAAATTTTGAATTACCCATAATACCCTTTACGACTGATAAGTGGGCTACACGGCCTGTGTGAATCAGCTACCGTACGTTGCGACGCTCTTCCGTGCGGTAGACGGACGCATGGTGTGCGATTATTTCTGTACTGCTGTAAAAACCATTTGTTTATTCACTCAATACAAATGTGCGGCTTCTTCGCCGCAGTACATTTTAGTTACGCGGTGTAGCATACTAAAAGTGGGAGGGGGCCGCTATCAGCCAGCATAGTATGACCTAAGAGGCGGCGGGTGCGCGAGTGTATAATTAAAGAACTCTTGTTATGTCCAGTAACAGTGGCCCCTTTTCACTTTTAGTATGCTTCACCGCAGTACTTTGCTTAGGCTTCACCGCGAAATATTAGTGTATTGCGAGAAAGATAATCGCAACAATCCTGACTATGCAATGTTTCTTTTGTAGCTTGCTACACCACAAAACAGGCGTGTACATAAGCATCGTGCAGTAAAGCATACTAAGAGTGGAAAGGGCACATAGGTTTACACTGTGCTCATTATTTTCAATTGTGACATAATTTACAAATGCATCTGTACTCGTGGTAAGCTTCATTGACAATTCTTCGTGTATTACAAATTCATATTGAAGGGAAGCTTACTAAAGCACATTCGCCATTATGGTACGTATTATTCACCTTCAATGCAGGAGCACAATGCGGATTCTTGCCCCTGATTTTGGCTGGACTGCACATACTCTTTGAGAATTGATTCATTGTTCATAAGTGCACTGGTACTTGACTCTAAACTGGAGGGCTCAAGTTGATATGAAAGCACAATTTTTATTAAGGGGATAAGATGTTGCCGAGATGGTTGCAGCACAGCTTTTTTTTTTTTCTTCCAGGCACCTTTTCTACTTGAAGCTCCCATTGCAGTGTTTCGAGCCTCTTTGAACCAGCACATAGTGTATATAAAAATTGGGCACTGATTGGGAACATAACCTAAGTTCATGCCTATCTATAGTAAAAAGATGTAGCACGACCAGACAAAATAAAGGAGGGGGTGGGCTGTAGCAATACTAAGTGTTAAATGGTGCTTTATCCTTTCCCTTGAGTTTTCTGTTTTTGTGCTTTTTATAGATCCTCCGCAGTAACAACGCGAGTGCCGAACTTTAGCTTGTTGGTTTCAAGTCTCATAGTTGTTACTAACATAACAGTGTGATAAACGAACAAGGGCTTGGAGGCATCCGTTCACCTTGCTTGCCTCATGGTACTGCTTCATAAGCACCGTGAGCATCCAGGCCAACTAGGAGGGGAGGTTTGTTGCAATCGCTTCTGAACTGTATTGCCACCAAACCAACAGTGCTCTCAATGACAGCTTTTGCACAGTAGAATGCTTGCACCCAGCAAAGTCCTAAGATGGAAGCATTCAGGATGTGCAAAGTAGGCTTTTGAAGCTGGCAGCATTACTGAAGAGGCTTTGCCCATCTGCCGCTTTATAGATACGCAAAGATAATTTGCTCTTTAAGAGGAATTGTTTCAGAGGTCGTTACATGGCAACAGTGCTGGGTGTTTAGTAGCTTGTCTTTGCGCACTGTTAATAATCTGTTCCTTCTCCAGCGCCCCTGTGGAAGTGCCTACTTTCTGGACACAACGTGCTCTCCATGCATGCATGTATTTTTAGCTTGTAAAGATGTCTATTACCCCTTGCCTCAAGCTGGTCCTTGCTGATGTCACCCAAGAAGGCATTGGGGAGTATGGCAATGTACACTTACAAAACACTGATGATACCAGTGAAACCAAATTAATGGAGCTGCTGTTCTTTTTTTTTTGTCCACTCCATCCTTGTTAGTTACAATGAGCAATGTCCGAACAGAAGGCATATGTAGTTGGTCGTGCATAGCCTGCACGCTAAGACTTGTTGGCATGTTATGACCTTAGCACAGTGTTTATATGTAAAAACCTTCTGATGTGTTGATGACTTCCTTCTCTTTATCATACTTTGCCCGATGGAGCCAGCAAGTGGGTCAACCAGATGTTCAACAGGCTTCCCACTAGTTTTCCCAGAGTCTCCTTTACCAGGGTGCTGCTCATAGATATGTTTTCTTGACCTTGCACTGCACTTCAACCATGGCCACACCTGCTAAACCTATAGCATGCGATCAAAAAAGTGCTATACATCATGTTGCTCCAAACTCATGACATGTGCTACAAGGCCTTGAGGAACACCCTCATTTATTTACGTCCTCATCATACTGTACGAAGCTTTGCATGATAAGTGCGACAATTAACATCTGCTGGTTTTTCAGTGTTATTCCTGTCCAGCTTGATGAAAGCTATCCTGAGTGTTTCAAAAGCAAACGACCGCTGCTGGACAAAAAGTGCTTAAAACAAGGGTCACTATAACCACATATGTCACACGAAATGAAGTAGGCCAATGAGTATACAGGCGGTTTATTTTATATCCAACAAGCTTGGTTCTCCCTTTGCTAGTGAGTAAACTCAACTTGCCCCGAATACATGGCCTGTGACAAACTATGTGCCAGATGCTGTGTCCCCTGCAAAGCTGAAGATGTGTACGAGATCCTGACACCCTGCAGCGGCTTCTACACTGGGCAAACGGGCCACTATAAAAACAACTGCCTTTACTAATATGCAAATAACATGAAAACGTGCAGAAATTTGGCTATTCATTGGACCCAACTGCAGGTGCAAGCCACTCTTCCACCAGATGTGTGTTGTTCACAGAAACTGGAGCTATACAAATGCAGATAAAAACAATGATGTTTGAAAGTAGTAGAGTTGAACTATATTCTGCACAAGCAGTGCTACCTGCAGTGCTGGTACCTTATAGCCACAATTCATGGCTGCACTATTCTTGAATTATTAGCTTCTATTATATTTATGGTGGCCATATATTGCAAATACTTATCATCCACATTGTGTGCAATATGGTTAAATGTCAATTATGATAGCCATTCCTAATCTGAAATGCAACAAAAGAGCAAATATAGGCAACAAATTGCAATTCAAAGAGACAAAAGACAACCAGTGCACAGGTTAAGTGACAGACTTCCTTTTATTGAAATGTCGCATGTGTCATGCCACCAGCAGTGGGTAGCAATCTTTCAAGCTTTGGTGCGACGCTGTAAAACGACCTTGGACACAAAAAACCGACATCCTATTGTACAGAATGAAAGGGCAAGACTCCATCTAAGAACAGTCTATGGCACCACAAACTTGACGTGGTGTAAAAAGTGTTGACATGCCCTGCCCATAAAGACAAAACAACAAACGCAGAAAACACGCCTTAAAATGCAATGTGCAGAGTCTGAAACCAAAAAAAAAAACAACCCGAAAAAGGCTTCGCTGTCTTTCAACGATTAAAATTGTCAAACTGTCTCATCAGTCTTACCTTGGGAAAGGGCCCTATGCTGAACTGGATCAAAGACTACCTTACTAACCGCACTCAATTTGTAGAAGTTAACCAGCAATATTCCATGAAATCTAGCGTAAGATCCGGAGTTCCACAAGGAAGTGTTCTGGCTCCAGTTTTATTTCTCACATACATTAATGATCTGCCTTCTAATATTCCAGTCAATGTTAGACTTTTTGCTGACGATTGTGTTCTGTATCAGGTAATCAATTCTCATAATGACCATGTGGCCTTGAACGACGCTTTGTCACTTGTGTACAAATGGTGTAACGAATGGCAAATGACTTTAAATATTAAAAAATTAGCTATTTTATCAATTACTAAAAAAAAGCTCGCATCAGAATTTAACTACACTATAAATAACGCCACACTTAACAAAGTGAAGGAGTACAAGTACCTTGGCTTAACATTAACACACGATTTCAGATGGGAGCGCCATGTTAACAACGTTACCTCGACCGCACAAAAAAATTGTTTTTCCTGAACAGACGTCTTAGACTAGCACCCCCAAACACAAAACTACTAGCATATAACACATTTGTCAGATCTGTATTGGAGTATGCTAACGTTGTTTGGTTTCCTTTCACCAAAGAACTCATTAACAAACTAGAAGTAATTCAAAGGAAGGCACTAAGATACAGGGGCGTAGCCAGGGGGGGGGGGGGCTTATGGGGCTTCAGCCCCCCCCCCCGAAATTTTTTCTTGCTGTCCATGCATCGCCGACAAAAGCAACCCCCGGCGCCGGAAATCATTCTGAATTTTGTCTATAGCGTCTTTTTCACGCTCGAAAAGCCGTTTCACCGCGAAAATTGCGAACTCGGGCTGAATTTCGTGGCAACACCCATGCACCGGGAGTCACATAACGCAAGCAGCCCCATCCGAGCACAAAGTTTCAAGGATGTTTTCATGGCGAACGGGCTCGCCGCGGCATCTCGCGGAATCTACACTCTATCATGGAATTTACGGAGCGCGTGGATATCAATTCCGATACTTTATGTGTATAAAGTTCTCATAAACTTTTGATGTGAAAGGTGCATTGACATTTCCAAACGTGTGCTTTAGATTTTCAATTGCGGAACTTCGTAAGTTTAATGCTCCCATAAATATTTGACGCCAAAGGTGCATTGACTTTTCCAAAGTCGCCCATCGGGCCATACAACGTGACAAGCCAAATCAACACGCTATCAGACAAGTTGACAGAGCCCGCAGCGAAGCCCGATGAGACGAAGCGTTGTGGTGGTTCATTCGTGCCATCATGTCACATAAAAAAATATAAACATTTTTTTTTCCACCTGCGCCAAAGCATCCAGTGATGACATTAAAGCCAGCCAAGGCAACCACGTTCTTATTTATTTTTTCTGCTTTGACATTTATTCGCGAGGACACATTCAGCCTCTCGAATTTTTTTTGTTCTCGCTCCCCTACCCGCGCGCTGCCACAGCCAGCCAGAGCGCATGCGTTTTTCTCGCGTTGCCCCGACCACCGCGCGGCGCACTTCGGTGCGCGTTCGGTTTTCTCTGGCCGAGTGCATTTTCGCCTGGCAGAGCTTTGGACGCTATCTAGCTAGCCGACGAGAAAAAGAAACAATGGCCGCTAGCCGCCATCACTGTGGGGACTCGACGGATTGCAGCGCGTTCGCTTGAGCGCAACCTCTCCAGAAAGTCTTGTCTCGCCGGTGTAGGATACCGAGCAGTATGCGCATGGTTCTTGGTGGACCAAGCGTCTCGTGTTTTCTTCGATATTCCTTTAATATCGATATTAGTTGCCCAATGTAGGTATTCGATTGTGACCAACATACCTTGCGTTTTTTTTTGTTCATTACGGTGCCCTCGCTCCACAAAAGGAAAAAAGAAGCGTTGTGGTAGTGCAGCGAATTGTCGCATGGTGAAAGTGGTATTTTGTTACTTCTTTTGTGAAAAGTAATGGGCCATGGGACGCTTCAGCTGCCGGATACTCTTATTATATTATTGCGACCGCAATTATATGGACACTCTATGCGCATTCCTGCCGTCGCCCTCATATTCCGCATAAAGTCCAAGTGCGATAACATCGTGACCCCGCACCGCATGCTGTATGTGCGAGTGAAAGCGTGTGGGGGGTGGAGGGGGGCGACGATATATAGTGGCTCAATCTTGTGTGCGCAAGGGAGAAAAGTAAGGAGCAAGCGCGTCGCCTTCCGTCGCGCGCGATACATCGGGGGGAGTGGATGGAATGGGGGCAGGATCTAGGATTCTGTGAATCTGTGATTGCGCAACATGTTTATTTGCCTTGTTTGACGCATTATATATACCATGACTTTATCTTAGACACGTAGATTTATTGGAGACTTACTTATCGGTATGTTTAAATGTCTTGTTGCGAGATTTTGTGTATACGTGCAGTGAACATCGTTTCCAGTGGCACTTTTTTGCCCTTTGTCAAGCTGCATCTTCGCATTTGTATATTCCATTGTATATTCGCAATTCTAATGTACGAAGGCGAGTCAAATTAAAGTGAGCCTACCCACCCCGCGCAATTATGGTTCTGTTTATTATCTGCAAGGCCTGCGCGTAGCACACGGGCAACTCTCATTTACAACAGTGACACGCAGGTGTGAGGATAAATGTTCTTTAATGCTCTCATACACTGGGTTGGACATCGTTGCGTGCCGTAATGGACTCTCCAGAAGTTGAGCAGCGTGGTGCCGTCAGGTTTTTGACAGCTGAAGGTGTTTCCCAAAAAGAAATTAGCCGCCGTATGGCTGCCGTGTACATGGAACATTGCATTTCATTGGCCACTGTGAAGCCTTGGAACAAACGGTTCAAAGAAGGACGTGAAAGTTGCAAAAGCGATCCCAGACCGGACCAAAGCCATCGTGCACCCCTAACAAAATTGCAAAGGTTGATGAGCTGATGAGACAAGAACGGAGGATAAGCATCGATGAACTGGCAGAGTGTGTGAACATCAGTCACGGTTTGGTTCACGCCATAATTCGTGAACATCTCGGTTATCGGCTCTTGTGTGCGCAATGGATGCGCAAGATCTTGAACCACCGCCAGAATAAGGAGAAGATCGGCGCTGCCTTTACTCATCTGATCCGGTATCACAATAAAGGTGACGATTTCTTGTCTGCAACTGTGATCGGAGACGAACCATCATGTCACTACTACGAGCCTGAAACACGACGGCAAAGCTTACAATGGAAACATTCAAATTCACCTCCCCCAAAGAAAGCAAAGGCAGTCATTTCCGCCAGAAAGGTGCTGTTGACTTTTATTTTTCGATCGTCCGGGGCCATTACTGATAGAATTTGCTAAATCTTGAGAGACTATCAATTGATTCCGATATTGTGAAACGCCGGATCGGCTGCGTGTCGCAATCAAGAACAAACTACGTGGAAAATTGACGAATGGTGTCATCCTGTTCCACGACAATGCCCGTTCCCACGTCGCTGATGTGGTTAATACAAAACTGGTAAAGTTCAAGCGGGAAACGCTGCAGCATCCGCCATACAGCTCAGACCTATCGCCTTTACATTTTTCACATCAGCGGCATGCACTGCTTTGCTGGCTTCGAACTGATGTAGTTCTCAAGTTCGTGTTATATATTCTGTACTTATTAAATAGACAAAATACATGGAAGCATTGACATCAGTTATGTTGGGCACAATGTTTGGCACATACGAGCTTATTCTTTTATGAAAAAATACATAGTTTACTTGTATTGACAGTGCTTAGCGTTCAACAATTCGTTTGCAGCATCTTTGGCAATGGCAATGCAGTTATTATTCGTGTATTTGATCCCTAGGCAAATTGTTTAAGAGGAAGCTTTAGGTCGGGCCCAACTCCGACGCGGCCTATACAGATACATGTAAAACGCAGAAACGATTTTCTGAGATAACTCCTGAATCGCTTTTAATGAAATTTGTTGCATTTGGGAGAGTAAGTTAAATTCTAGTGTCTGTTGGAAGCGGAATTTCGATTTAGGGCCTGAACTCTGTTTAAAATATTTTTAAAAATTCCAAAGTTCGCAAGAAAAATACGAGCACGAAGTTTACAAATTAATAGCTCTGCATCAAGAACAGATATCGCGGTTCTGTAAACGGCATCCATTACACCATTAAAAGCAGACAAATTCTATATGTCAAATTTGTATCTTACGTGAATTGGTTATGTTATGTACAAGGATTCTGCAAAAGCCGTATTTCCATAACACTTAATTTTTTTAGTCTCATGTGTAACATATCAATTTTGCCCGCTGTAGATGTACTATTATGTGCAATTCACAGCATTGTGATATCAATTTTCATTGCTGATTTACAGAGTTGTAAACTTAATTGTTTCGTTTTCTGAAAATTTTCGATTTTTGCCGCTTTTCAATAGAATATTGACGACCAAAATAGAAAATTCGAAACAAACATCACTAGAATTTAGGTTTTTCTTCTAAATGCAACGAACCTCGTCAAATTTGGTGCAGTGGTTGCCGAGAAAAACGAATTCTCCTTCTACATGTATTTGGATAGGAGCATCCGACCTAATGTTTCCTCTTAAGGAGGAGGCCCACCTGCAACGTGAGCCCCCCCCGAACGAAATTTCTGGCTACGCCACTGCTAAGATATATTTACAACAATCATAGGTTAACAGACTCACCCACAGAATTGCTAAAACAGGCCGGTATACTGACCTTACAAAAACGAGCCAAGCTTGCACGATTAAAATTTATGTATCAACTTATTCATAATGAATTGAAAATACAGTTCCAAATACTTATCTTTAGCACAAACACGACTCACCCGACATAAACGTTCACTATCATTAAACGAACACCCATTTCATACGAAAAGCCATAAGCATTCGTTTTTCCCTTTAATGACACGTGAATGGAATAAGCTGGACCCTAGTATTACAGGCAGCCCATCGTTAACTACTTTTTTGACATTAGCCGAAAATGAATTGTGTGCTTCACAATTACGATGTACCTGTGTCACCATCTATTTTTGTGCGTCACCATCTATTTTTGTGCCATTTTATTTCATTAGATTGTGTACATAATCACAATTTCTTTAACGACACCTTAAACGTATCTTATGGATTACTACCTCTTGTGTATACCTCACTTTTATAACTTTTATTACTTCCCATTACTGAGTACTATTGTTTATTTATGCAAATTGTTTACTTCTTTTCCTGTTGTAATTATTGCTTACCACCATTGATATTTGACAGACTACCTCATTACCCCTTGTTACTCTTAAATTTAATGCTATGCATTATTGTATAATTTATGCCTACCATTTTCTGTAAACCTTTGTAAATTTTCTACCTTTGATTACCTGTTGTTGTTTTTTTCTCGTAACATTATTACAATGTATAACGTTACTTTTCTGCCTACTACATTGTCTGCCACTGCTAACTGCATGTCTAATATGTCTAATCTTATTATTGCGCTAATTATTATTGTTACACTGCAAGATAACTATGTATGCCCTTCCTGTTATGATCCCTGATGGGATCGACAGTATGAATAAATAAATAATAAATAATGAACCTGCACAGCTGAAAAGGAAGGAAAGTCCAATAGCAGGGCTGCAGAAAATGTCACCGAATAAATATACTTTGCTTACCAACGATACCTATGGTTTAGTTGTGGTGTGTGTATAAACTAATTGTGTACAAAGTTTTCTTGTTTAGAATGGTTTAGCAGATAGGAAAAAATGACCATAAGAGCACCAGGTGTATGCATAGTCTACACACGAAAAGCCACTGCTTTCTTATATATTTTTTCTCTACTACTATTCAAGAGTATTTAAGTGCCGTAATAGCACGGCTAACATCCTGCTGCAAAACACAAAATTGGGCAAGTTGTGGCATAAAGAAAATTGCAGCTTCATAATGTGAAACAATGATGCAGTAGCTGGTGAAATATGCGCAGGAAGCTTACTTCATGCAGTGTTTCTTGAAGTGAACACTTGCCAATGCAAGTCGCTAATCTCCTTAAAAAAGTCAAATAAGTAAGATTCGTATTTATTTGTGGGAGTTGTGCCTCCCAGTGTTGAAGTGGAAGGACTCGGCTTATCTTCCTCCTCTTTCATATCCGGACTTGGCCACTGGTCTACACCAAAACAACCCTTTAGCTTCTTACTGCTGAGTTCGTTTTGGTTTTCTCAAATCTATATTTGGGCTACCCATTGCTACGTCTCACGCTTAATCAAAGAATGAATCAATGAAATGAATCAATTCTCAAAGAGCATGTGCAGTCCAGCCAAAAGCAGGGGCAAGAATCTGCATTGTGCTCCTGCATTGAAGGTGATTAACACGTACCATAATGGCGAATGTGCTTCAGTAAGCTTCCCTGCAATATGAATTTCTAATGTACAAAGAATTGTCAATGAAGCTTACCGCGAGCATAGATGCACTTGCAAATTATGTCACAATTGAAAATAATGAGCACAGTGTAAACCTATGTGCCCTCTCCACTCTTAGTATGCTTTACTGCACAATGCTTATTTACACCCCGGTATTGCGGTGTAGCAAGCTACAAAAGAAACGTTGCATAATTAGGCTTTTTACGATTATCTTTCTCGCAATACACCACTATTTCGCGGTGAAGCATAGTAAAAGTAAAAAGGGGCCACTGTTCCCAGGTAGCACACAAAGTCTTGAAAACGTCGTATTAAGGGATTCAACGTCTGAAACGGATTTTTGACCAAAATCGACGCATCAAAGACGTTCCAAACAAGATAGCTTAAAAACGAGGGGTGAATACGTTTTGATAACGTTGGAAGCCAGGCAGCTTAAAAACGAGGGGTGAATACGTTTTGAAAACGATTCAAGGCGCCACCGCCACGCCACGGCGCGTCAGCCTCTTAAGCGGCTTCTACAATATTCAACAACCCATCAACGCAATCCAACCTTGCGCAAGGTGGCGATACCGTCGTCAAATCATGTGACCAAGGTGCCCACGTGATTCGTGATGCCGGGCGAGCCGGGCATAGGGCATAGTCGCGTCGTCATGGCGTCGTCGCGTCACCGCACTCGCATTGCGCTGTGGTGTGTTTGCGGCTGTTCTGAATGTGCTGCCGCTGCCCTTTGCTATGTAAGTGTTGCAGTGTTTTGCTGTCAAGAAAACGATATTCTGTGATCAGTTTGGGTTGTGCGATATGTTTGTGTGGTTTTAATTTGGAAATCAGTAGTGTTTGCAATTGTTATGTGACCAAGGCGGCCATGTTATTCGTGAAGCCGGGCATAGTTGCGTTATCGCACTCGCATGGCACTATGGTCTGTTTGCGACTGTTCTGAATGTGCTGCCGCTGCCTTTTGTCATGTAAGTGTTGCAGTGCTTTGCTGCCAAGAAAACGACATTCTGTGATTAGTTTGGGTTGTGCGATCTATTTGAGCCGGGCATAATAGCGTTATCGCACTTGCATTGCGCTGTGGTATGATAGCGGCTGTTCTGAATGTGCTGCCGCTGCCCTTTGTCATGTAAGTGTTGCAGGGGCAGACCGTCAAGAAAACGACGTTCTGTGATTAGTTTGGGTTGTGCGATCTGTTTGTGTAGTTTAATTTGGAAATCAGTAGTGTTTTCAATTGGAGGGCGCAGAGTGGAGGGCACTAATCAGCTCTTCAAGTTCATTGTCATGTTATGTGAGGTGCCTTTTCACTGACGCTGTAATTAAGGCGTTAAGGGCAGTATAAGGACGAAAGTTAGAGGGAAGAAATCGTGCCTGTATGTCCCTAGCGTCGGGATCGGCCGCTATGCATGATCCTAACAAGAAAGCATTTTGCAGAATGCGAAGAAAGGCGGCAAAATTTCTGTCTGTGCGCACCTTGCCGATCTCCGCAATAGAGCCGTCATCGTGGTATTTTAGTCTCCCGTTTAGCAGGAGTGTTGCAGACAAGGGAACTGGTTCAAACAGGCTTTTTTTTAATGATTCAGTACTAGTGCGGTATCCCAAAAGGTGAGGGCAAGTGCTCGCCCTATTTTCTTCCCTCGCGCTACAGCGCACTGACAGAATTTTGCGTGCACCATACCGTGCTTTTATCGTTTGCGCTTCAGGTTCTCGATTGTGTTTTCGCCCACTTTACCCACGTGATGGGCATTTCATGGTATTACCGGGTACCACATGTGTCCATATATTGTGTCCAATATATGAAACGGCCAAATTTTATTTTATTTGACGCCTCAAATGGTAGTAATGTATTGAGTCCCTTGTAGCTTTGTGCTTGTTATCAATTTTACTATTTGGCGAATGGATACAGCATGTACGCTGCATAACTCGCTTGTGGACACTGCATACGTGAGTCGAGTATGCCCTTGGTATAAAATAACTTGTATGCTTTAGGTAGTACGATTGTTTGCAGTTTGGGACATGTGTCGGAATGTACGCTGTGCGCCCTTCGCGCTTTACGGCGGCCTGCCGAGCTCGTGCGGGTGCCATGTGTGCGCATGGAGTTCGCGAAGCGCTCTCGCAGTTTTTATATATATATATATATATATATATATATATATATAAATGTGTTCTGTTCGCGCGCTTCGCACAACAGGGCATGTCGCATCGCAGTTCTTTGTCCTTGTGCAACACATTTTCCTAGCGTACGTCTGTGCATTATTTGATACCGGTTTCACACGGGGCTCATTTAGCCGCTATCCAGTCCGTTACAAATCGAATTTCTCAGTCGTGATTGGCTACTCTGCGCAAGCTACGAGAGTGAGCCAGTCGCATAGATAATTTCGATCCGGATCGGGCGTGATCGCAATCGAGAGTGGTCGTGTGACACCGGTATTACACAAGGCTCCCACATAGGGAACACTTTAAGTTCAATGCTACTGAGTGAAGAGCAAGTGCATATATATGCCAGTGGTGGTATGTGGGCAAGTCTCTCTGGTGAAGCCAATACTTGTGCATTCAATACATTTCAATTACCAGCGTAGTGCATCAATGTGTCTACTTCGACAAAATGGAGCACCAGTGCAGATATCTGAGCATACCTGTCCAGGGCAGCAAGTGTGTCTACATTGAAACCACTACCAGCATGTGCGGCAGTTATATTTCCAGCAGCGGGACTGCACAATAATCAGTAGGGTGCTCTCAAGCTGTTTATCTATGAAGCTCTGCCTGGACTGTGTGCCAAATATTTTTGGACGTGAAAGTGGGGGTGAATTGGTAAACATCAGTGGAACTGTGCCTGGACTTTGTGGCAAATGTTTTTGGATGTGAAAGTGTGAGTGAACTGGCAAAGAATTTGCTCTGGGCTACATGTGTTAAACGTTTTTCTCATTCAGAGTGCTTTTTTTTTACTTTAGGAGACTGGAGATGTGCGCAAAGTGTGACATGTCAGTGTGCTAATTAATGTATTTGCTGGTTTGCAAATTATTCGTTGCAACTTTGTTTTTGCCAGAGAGGTACAACTTTGCCTCTTGTAAAGGGCTTTTTAGATAAAACACATACTATTTATTATGACCATTGCTTCCTTTGTTACACAAATGCAGCTTCCAGTGCATTCCAGTTTACTTCCATGTTTATGTAAGTTTCTAACATGAGGCTTGCATATTCATTTCTCACGTTCTGGAGTGGCAAGATGCAGCATTACTGTCTCATCGTTCGCTGTACTACAGTAGTGTTCACTTGTTAGACTGAATCCCCCATTTAAGTATTCTGTACTAATCTCACTTTTTGCTTTTTTGTTGTATGGTTATTTTTTCTCGCCATATACCTTCTTTGATATATCCTAAAGGCAATATTTCCAATTTTGCATTGTTCCCATTTTTTTTATTTCTGTCACAGGAATGCTAAGCGGTGGTATTTCTTTTTGTGCTCTTTTCAAGCTTCTAGCTGATAGGTAACATTGCTTGGAAGCAGTTACCATCCGAATCATACTCTTGCATTCTTCAGTCTACTTCTTCCATTCGCTCCGATGTCACTTCTGCATAACTCTAGTCCATCTAATAGCACGTGCACTTTACTATGATAAATTAGACACTTTAGTACACTCCAGGTTTTTCTGTTCATTTTTGTATGTGCACTTGGAATTTTGATTATGTGCTAGTGAATGTTCACTTTCGAGTTCATTACGAATCCTTTCTGCGACTTTTGTCATTGTTGATGTACCTTTACTTCTATTTGCATTTCTCACACAGTTTGTTCGAACCCTGCATAAGCATTACATTTTAATAAAGTGTTTTTGCTTTGTCACAATGTTCTCATTTCATGCACTCTTGGCATGAAGGGCTTGGTCTGGCCACCTGCCAAGACGTGGGCATTTGTTCTTTGCAGGATGTCATTCCCATTGTGGCTGTAAGCATCGTAGCTTACTAAAGGCGGTATTAAGGATTTATTATTCCTAACAGGCTCATTTTCGTGCGACTTGGTAGAGGATGCGCCGGCCATGCAGGGAACAGTGCTTGGCACTGCGCCGTGGCTCTTACAGTCAACACCGACGCTTCTACTCATCTGGGGCGCGATTGGAGATCGTTGTTCGAAACGCCCGATCAGTTTCACCTCACGCGATTGGCCTAGGCCGTGCCAACGGGTGCGGCTGACGACGTCTGCGCGGCATAGGCCAGTCGCGTGAGGCGAAACTAAACGCGTGTTTTGAACGATGTCTGATCGCGCCCGTCACCCGCGAAAATTAGCTTCAGATGATCGTAAACCTTTCAAGACCGCTTCTAGACCAGCTTTTTGATAACGTCCTAAAAACGTTTAGAAATTGGTTACGAATAGTTTTGCCAAAGGGATTACTTGTGTCTTTCCCAATCCTATTTCTAGACCAGCTTTTCGAATACGTCTTGCAGACCTGTTCTAGATCGTCTCAAGAAAGTAATTAAGCCGGACATTAGCAGAGATATACGACGTTTTCCCGCCGAAGTTCTCTCATTCGTGTCTTCTTTAACCCGTTTTTATCGTCTTGGATAAACGCTACGAAAACGTTACGTATCTCTTTTGTGCTACCTGGGTTACTGGACATAATAAGAGTTCTTTAATTATACACTCGCGCACCCGCCGCCTCTCAGGTCGCCTAAGTGGACATTACTATGCTGGCTGATAGCGGCCCCCTCCCACTTCTGCGGCGAAGAAGCCGTACATTTGTATTGAGTGAATAAACAATGGTTTTTACAACAGTACAGAAATAAACGCGCACCATGCATCCGTCTACCGCACGGAAGAGCGTCGCAACATACGGTAGCTGATTCACACAGGCCGTGTAGCCCACTTATCAGTCGTAAAGGGTATTATGGGTAATTCAAAATTTCAGACACACGTGTTTATGTTTACGTTCGCACTCCTTGCGTAATAAGACTCCCAGAACTTCCACAACAGAAAGTAATTTACAACACACAAACGCAAAGAACACAGACATATGTCTCGTTTTCTAATCGGCCGTCATGCAAATGACATATAGCGCGGGAAAACGTGAACATGCTGTGTGTTAGCGTCGTAAACTTCATACTAGGCAAGGAGCTAGCACACCACAATCCCGCGACAGCCGCTAATGAGACCAAGACGGGACCACATGTCTGTGAACGCGCAAACGAAGCCCCTAAGCCACTCTACTCCTCCGCCACCCCCGCTGCACGGCTGCACCACTCGTTTTAAGCACAGCACACCAAACGCACATTCAGCGCTGAACAGTGGGCGGTCGACGCAATTTACATGACTTGCAGCGAGCAGCACATCCCTCGATGTCCGTTAAGCAAAGTCGGACACGGCGACGCCACATCGCGGTTCGCAGAACTTCGCTGCCGAGGCGCTAGGCCGGTTCGATATTTCAATTGTCACCACCGCCGGGTTCTCAAGAAAGCACGGGTCACACAACGCAGATTCTGTATATACTGCCAGAGCTCACCGAGGCCAAAGCCGCACTGCCGCACCGCCACTACTCACGGCTTTCCGCCAAGTAACACAGAACCTACAACCAACACACAAGCAACGCAAGCATAATCACATGTGCAATGTTGAACAACGCGCGGTCCAGAGACCGATCACGCCGAGGACGAACACGCCACGGCGTCGCTCGGCGCCAGCATCGCGCCTTCTCAAAAATCCCTAAACGATGCTGTCCCTAGACACCTAGGATCAGGTCACGTGAGGGATTTTTGTACGACAAATAGACGCACGCCTTTATAGCGTCCTCGATCACCCGCACCGGGGCGCCTTGGTGCGCACTTTCATCCTCGATCAACCGCACCGGTGCGCACCGACCATCCTCGATCACCGGAAGCGCACCCTGTTGGAGCGGTTTTCCATTGCCCCGTCTCTAACCGAGGAAATCGGCAGTGCGCCAGGGTGCAATCCCAGCAAGCAATGCGGGACGCGCGCGCGCACTGCCGACTGCAGAACCGCGGACGCTCTGGCCCGATAGCTGCGGTTGCAACGGAGTTAGCTAGTGGAGATGTCGGCAATGAGAAAGGAAGCGCTGCTAGTTGCCGCAATCGATGAGCTTTTTTCAAGTTCGTCTGACAGCGAAGACGACATGCTGATCGACTTCGTCCAAAAACAATGTGGTGAAGAGCGGCCGAAAGTGAACAGGTTCGTTGAACGGGTCGTCAGGATTAATGATAAAATCCATTGGTGTTTGCTTACAACCAGGTATGTCGGAGCACGCAGTTTGACAAGGTTCAAGCGCTTGCCGCGGATGCTCAGCACCTGCAAACAATAAAATGTTTGCGCGCGCGTGTTCGGACGTTTTGCGCGCCAGGGGCACTGCATGCGAGCACCCTGCACGGGGTGCAGTTTTGTCCTCGATGTTGACCCTCCGCAGTGCGCCACCACCGCGGTGCAAGGCGCACCATTCTGGTTTCGGGGCAACCCCGGGGCAAGGTGATCGAGGACGCTATTAGTTCGGGTTGTCTTGGGATCCCAGCCCACGTGACTTCCTATCAGAATCGGAAGTAGCTGGCTGCCATCTGCCTGCAAGCGGGCTGCCAGAACTCCGAAAATCGAAAAGGCCCTCTAGAGTCGTATATGTATTCAAGGAGCAAGAGCCCCCGGATTTTCTCTCTCGCGCCCGCTCTTACTCGCGCCTGCGCACAAATGATTTCGCCCCTCAAATGAACGCCTTGTGGCGGCGCCTAGCGGTTCTCACTTTCTCGGGCCAGCTTTTCCGCTAGAGTTTTTCTTGACTACACTATGGTGTTCGACAGGATGGCGGAGTAAGGCCAAGAACGCCAACTACCGGCGTCACTGTAGCTTCACGAAGAGTGACGTCAGAATCTCTCACATTTTTCTCCCTCCATGATACCACATTACAAGTTGTCGCGTCACCTGGGGGTTGAAAACAAACTTACCAAACTGAGGTATTGGACGTTGTTAACAAATAATTGTATATATTAGCAATGACAGGCATTGCAAAACACTGCGAATGCATAGAACAAATTTAATACAGTGAACGAACAGCTAGAGAAGCGCAAGCTTTGGTGTACTGGAATCATACTCGGGCATTGCTCAGGCTGAAACAACTGAAACGTTCAACGCTCGTTCAGCCATAGCCAGCTAGCCAGCACTCAAAAAGGTTGAAACACGGAGGAAGGAAACTAAGGAGAGGCCCTACCCCCTCCGCGCGCTAGGAGAAAAGTGTGGCGGAAATGACGTATAGGTTCTCATTTCTTTTGCTGCTTTTTTATTTTTTTTGCTGCATGGCCACGCCTTTTGGGCCACAATGGCGGCGTTGTTCTGATTTTTTGAGGGCGCACACGTGTTGCTCTTGTAGGTTTCGTGCCGTGGCAAAGGCGCTGTGTGGGCGGGTTTGCGTTAGTCACCGTGTCTTGTTGCGCTGTGTTACCTGCACCGTGCTCTGCCGGATGTTGCGCGAGCGCGAGCGCTCCGCGTGCGAAACCACGCGCAGCGCGGCGTGGTTTCGCGAAAGATGTAAACAAGAGAGGAGGGTGGCACAAAAGGCGGAGCATCGCCATGAGCAACGCCAACTTCCGGCTTCACTTTTGCTTCACAAAGAGTGACGTCAGGGCCTCTCCTTAGTTTCCTTCCTCCGTGGGTTGAAAGCTATACTCAAGCGCGGTCGCGCCCTCTGGGTAGCATCATCGACAAGTCGAAGCCAAGTCTGCCAAGTCGACCAAGCTGTGCACGCATACGGAATAGCCGGACGAGCCACCGGGCGCTTAGGCTGCGCTTGCGTTGGTCAACGTTTATGGTGACGTAAACTGCACGGTGGACGATCGCCTTTCTACACCTAGTAACGGCCGTGAGAAGCCGAGTGGCTACTAAAGTGAACACCTGCTGGGAGTTGCCGCCGGAGACGACGTCAGGTACGTAGTTCTGTCGCGGGGCACCACGGTGGTGCCCCGCGTCACCACTGCTCGGCTCCGTGTTTTCTGCACTGTCCAGACACCGTCGAGAAGGTTTGCGTCGCCGTCCAGGCGGCGGCGAAATGTCGCTGGCTGCGGTTGGTTTCATCCTGACAGCTGCAGATGGCCCACACGACCATGTTTGCCTTGGCGACAAGCACTGCACAGGGACGACCGACGACACGGCGCACCACTCCCGGAGAGTGTGGGCATGCTCGTGTGCCGGGCTACTTGCATGCGAAATGCTTGGCAGGCGGTCGTTCTGCCATGGAGGCGCCGTGTGTGCACAGGTTGCCAATCACTTGCCGTCAGTTTTTGTTAGTTCAGGGGCGTACACCAGTACACGTGCGTAATGTTATCTCCAGTAGTCTAAAGTGCGTATCCACCACTCTCTGAGGGTAATGTGTGAAGGTATAGTGACTCCTGCTTGCCAGCTTTATTGCACAAGATGGCTCTAGTTTATAGCACCCAGCTGCTGATATAAATGTTCTGAAGAAAAGTTTTACAGCTGAGCATGCAAGCAATAGAACTAGGTTGCAGTTGGTGCAGCCTGAGCGACATCTGTCCTGAACTGTTTGCTTACCTAGTGTAGTCACATTTGTGTAACGATATGGACAGTGACCACACCAATACTACAAGTAAAAAATGTTTTGGCTCCCTTACGGGAGCTTTGTTGACAATAGTGACAGGAGTTTGTAGGCAACATAAATCCAAAAAAGGTGGCGCAGTCGGCCTGCATAAGCAATCGGGAGGATGTTGTAAGTGCGATTCATTGTCGGCACGGTTATTAAATAGGTAATGATTCAAGATGAAAGCATGCCCATTCGCTTGTACTTGGTGACAATGGTGATTCAATCGAGCAGTACATGAAACAATACAATGTTGCTACCAGAGTAGATGCATGCATTATCTCAGTCAATATAATGGCCAATGGTAGCAGCATTCCTTCCCCTTTTGACATTATAGCAATGTTGCTTAATCCGTGCCAATGTTCTTAGTTTCACCTATGTAAATTTTTCATGCCTGTTGTTTTGCAGTTCTGCTTTAGCACTAGCCAAGTGCTGCCTGGTCCCAAGTTATCGCTTTGCCTGCCTACAACCTTTTTTTCATTTGGTATGCTCCTTTTTTCTAACTTTCTTAGTGATGTCTAAATAATTTTTTTGTTCGTTAGGTAGTCAGTTCACACTTCAAGCAGTAGTGTAGTGTTAACAAGACAGACACAACGAAGGTGGCCGGATGAACGCTACACTTTCAACTAGTGTATTTCCGGAAGCAAGAAAGCAATATAGGTGCACGAGCAAGCGTCATGTGCAGACCTAACGGTAGTGAACTTTTAATTACACATGTATTATTACATTTTATTATCAACAAAATTAATCTGCAGAAGACAACGAGATGGGCATGTCACTGATACAAGCAGCGCTGGGTGTGTGATATACTTCGCACCGTTCACGTGCAGTTGTGTTCTTGGTCCTACCCATTAAATTTATTTAATGTAGCCATGGTTCAAACTTACATTCGCTACAGTGTGCAGATAAATGCGCTGGAGTAGGGCGACGGCAGCAGCTCGCACAGGCGCTCGAGGAGTGGAGTCTTGAACTGCGTCGTCTGCTACGGCAGTGTGCACTGGCCACATTGTCGGGAAACGTGCTACTGCCAAGGGCAGTGTGTGGATTTCATCGTTACTGCGGGAACTGAGCCGATAGTCTTTACTAATCAATGTGCGACGCCAACCTCTGAGTCTTCATTAGTGATAATGGGGTTGTACAAAGTTATTTTGACAGCATGCTTCGTTTGTTCTTTCAAAAAGCTGGGGTACTGAGTGCGTGCACATATATTTCTTCACTGTGTGTGCTACCATAATACGCAGTGACTAGAAAGAGACACCAAAATGTGTGCTTCTCATGCTCGGTATTTGACGTGAAAGGAAAAGAAAGCACTCAACAGTAATAGCTATGTGGGTCAAACATGATGAAACGAACGGTCAAGAATAAAGGAATGCTTAAATTTAAGACAATGAGCTAGAACTGCTTCTTCTGGACCGACAATAATTAATTACACCAGACAGGCCCTGCTCGCTGGCAGAGAAGTGCACGTGTCATGCTCCGAACTTCACTTATTATATATAGTATATAGTATATATAATATAATATACTTAATATACAGGGTGTGTCCTGTCTTCTTCCTTGTGATCGTCTACAAAGCGCATCCAATCTTTCCAAAACCTTGATATCTCGTCATGTCCCCAGCGGCAGCGATGATAGTGCTCATACTGTAGGGCAGTGAGGTTTGGGGGGGGTAGTGTGTAAGATTCCACCTAGTGGACTGCCCACTTCAGCCACTGCTGATTGGCCACGGCCGCTCCTCTCCTCCTCTCTCGTACAGCTGCATCCAATTAACAGCGGCCGAAATGGACAGTCCACTAGGTGGACTCTCACAGAATACCCCCTGAAGGGATTCGGTACTTGACCATCGTCAGCACACCCTACTCGCTGACGATGGTGGACTTGGTGGTGATTTGGCCCTCTTTGAACTGCTTCAGATAAAAAGCAAAGGACCTTAAAAAGCCAACATGCAATGTCATCTCCTTCCTTCAGTCATTTGTGACAGAAGAATGGCACGACTCTCTGCAGATACAGGCAGCTTTACAGGATTCAAGATTGATCTGAATAAAGCTGGTGCTCGGCTGTCTTACCACGTTCCAGCTTTTCCATGGGACCAGAACAGTGCTAAATCGTTTGCCTTGTTCACATGGCCCGTCTGCCGGAGAAACAACTGAAGATTATTGAACTGTGTTTTAGGAACTATACTAAAAAAAAACATAGCAGAGATGACAAGACGGTCGCTTAAAACTGTGAATAGGATACTGCAAGCCTACAATAAAGAAGGGTGCATCAAGGATGCCCCTCGCAGATGCCCGCCAAGGGCCACAACGGACGAGGAGGATTTGTCCATTGTTGCGGCTGCTGTGGATGCCCCACGGGCTTCGCATTGGGAGCTGTGACAATGCGTGAAGCTGAGGGCTATGAGGTCTACCATGAGGCCGTGGCTTAATGGGTCCACCCTAAGGAGCAGATCAGCCACCCAAAAGCCTTTACTTAGTGCCACAAATGGAGCAAAGCGGCTCGGTTTTGCCCAAGAACATGGAGGGTGGACTGTGGAACAATGGAAAAACATTGTATTCAGGTATGAATCCACGTTTACGACCACTGGCGTCTAGTGAGAACGAATTTACCTCGCATGTGGGTTCAGCCTGATTTGCTTTGGGGAGATGAATAATTCAGTCTGAAAATATTTCTCCACTTAAGGAAACAATGCAACTATATTAGGCTAGCAGATTGGCTTAATAAAGTGGCCAAGTGCACCATGATGAGAACTTATTGCGGTGAGTATTGCAGTTTCACCATCGAGCTTGACACTGTGCATGTGCTTGTGATTCGAGCTACTCGCATTCCATGCTGTGAACATAAACTTAAGTGAGGTTTGCCGAGATTCTTAGACAACTTGATTACCTAATGTAAAATATCGGTACTCAATATATGCTTTCTTTCTTTGTCCCAGTTGCATGCTGCAGTACCTGCAACGGGTCGCAGCAAGCAGGCGCACTAGTGTGAGCGTGTTGGCTTGCATTACCAAAGATGGTCTTGGCCCACTGATACGCCCCGAATTCAAGTTCACTGCTGAAAGGTACGGGGCAATCATAGATGATGTACTGATTCCATACGTTCTTAACGGCCTGTTCCCAGAAGGGGACTATATATTGACACGTGTATTTATCTTTATCGGCCGACCACGTTTCGCCGCCTAACAAATGTAATCGCACAGCGCGGGACGCGCCTGCATGTATCCGAAGTTTCTGGAAAGTTATCGATGCTTCTACCCGGCTGTCTGTTGTCGCCGAACGTTGTTATCTGATTTCATCGCGTGACGCGAATGGTGTAGAACTTTGTGCAAGGCATGCAGGTCCTAACGATTAGTCTGGAACCTTCGATGACTGCTGTATAAAAGCCGACGCACTTGACCCGCTGATCAGATTTCCGACGATCGCCGACCGTTTTTGCCGCTATCGTTCTGCTATAAGTGTAGCCTGTTTTTGTGGGCACAGGTTCGCCCAATAAAAGTTAGTTTCGTCACCACCACATGACATCTGGTGGAGGTGCTTGTGCGTTCATGTACCGAACGCTCCCGCAAAGCCGCGATCCAAGCCCGAAGCCCGAGGACAGAACCAACATCGCCCAAGACTAGCGTGCTAGCCGCAGACTGCAAGGACTGCCCCCAGAGCACGGATTTCTACCTGAGACGACAAAGAAGATTGTCGTCAAGACAACCCCAATGGCTGCCCCAGCGTCCCCCGTTATCCTACAATAACCTCGGGACCCACCAACCTTCCATGGAGCAGCGACTGAAGACCCGGAATCGTGGCTGGAGACCTACGAACGAATCGCAACATTCAACAACTGGGACTCCGACGAGAAGCTGCGGCATGTCTACTTCGCCTTAGAAGACACCGCCAGAACTTGGTTCGAGAACAGGGAATCGACCTTGGCAACGTGGGACCTGTTCCGTAGCGGCTTCCTACGCACCTTTACAAGCATCGTGCGCAAGGAAAGGGCTGAAGCTATGCTGGATGCCCGAGTGCAGCTACCAAACGAGAACGTTGCCATCTTTACGGAAGAAATGAGCCGTTTGTTCCGCCACGTCGACCCGGATATGGCCGAGGAGAAGAAAGTTCGCCTACTGATGCGTGGTGTCAAGTAGGAACTATTCGCCGGGATGGTAAGAAGCCCACCGAAGACCGTCGAAGAGTTTCTTTGTGAGACGACGAACATTGAGAAGACACTCGAGATCCAAAACCGGCAATTTGATCGCCGCACGAACTCTACAAGCTACGTCGGGGTTCAATCACTGGCTACCGACAATCTACGCGAGACTATCAGAGCGGTCGTACGGGAGGAGCTACAAAAGCTGTTCCCATCATTACAGCCCCAAGTCGCTTCGATTGCCGACGCCGTGCGTGAGGAGCTCCAACAACAATTTGGAGTAGCCCCTGAATCGCCGCAGCCTGAGCTGAAAGCGATGACCTACGCCGTCAAGGTCCCCCTGCGCGAGCCGCCGCCGCCAGCACGACCACCCGTCGCCCAGCGCACCTACGCGAGGAAGACGGACATTTGGCGAGCCCCCGACCACCGCCCGCTCTGCTATCACTGCGGAGAAGCCGGCAGCAACCGATGGAGGTGCGGTTGCTGTTCATCGAACTGACGAAGATCCTCCGCCGCCAACGCAGACGCCGAAGAAACCATCTCGACGACATAACGACACGTCGCCGTCCCGAGGAAGTCAGGAAGCCAAGACTACACCGACGAAAGACGACTTAACGACGCGACGTACCAGCTTCAGTTCAACACGACGCAGCCGTGATCCGACGCCAAGACCCAACTGCAACGCAAGACAAAGAACCACCGACCTCGACGGGCTTCTAGACGGCCACGCAGTCACCGCCCTAGTCGACACAGGTGCCGATTACTCCGTCATGAGTGGACACATCGCCGTCCAGTTGAAGAAGGTTAAGACTGCATAGGAAGGCCCTCAAATTCGGACCGCTGGAGGACACCTGATTACGCCGACAGAAATGTGCACGGCAAGAATTACCATTCACGACCGCACTTACCCTGTCACCTTCGTTATCCTCCAACAGTGTTCACAAGACGTCATTCTCGGCATTCCTCAACCAACATGGCGCAGTCATCGACCTGAAGTCGAAGTCAATAACGCTGTCGGAAGATCATGCGATACTGCCGCAGAGCCCTCGTAGTCACCATGCCTTGAGTGTGCTCGAACATCAAGTGAGCATCCCGCCTCGCTCCAGCATTGTTATTTCGGTCGGCACCGAAACACCCGCTGACGTAGAAGGCGTCATCGAAGGCGACCAACGTCTACTGCTAGACCGTCAAATTTGCGTCGCAAGAGGGATCGCTCGACTGCACGGAGGAAACACGAAAGTGTTGCTGACAAACTCCAGCCAGGAGTTCAAGCACATCAACAGGGGCACGACGAACGCATACATCGAGGAAATTCTGGAAAACAGCAATGCGTTTGTCCTCTCGGATTCTGCCGCATCTACCCCGACGACCGTAGTTCCCAAGCCAGACTTTGACATAAATCCAAGTCTCCCCACGATTAAGCAACAACAGCTCAGAAGTCTACTTCGACGATACAAAGAGTGCTTTTCGACGTCATCAAGGATTCGACGAACCCCAGTCACAAAGCATCGCATAATAATCGAAGAGGGCACTCGACCTCTCTGCCAGAGCCCTTACCGAGTTTTGACGCGAGAACGTGAAGCTATAAGGCACCAAGTCGACGAAATGCTGCGCGACGACATCATCCAGCCGTCCAAAAGCCCGTGGGCATCTCCTGTAGTCTTGGTGAAAAAAAAGAGCGGAACCCTACGTTTCTGCGTCGATTATCGTCACCTGAACAAGATCACGAAGAAGGACGTATAACCCCTCCCACGGATAGACGACGCACTGGATCGGCTCTGCAACACTAAATACTTCTCGTCGATGGACCTCAAGTCTCGCTATTGGCAAATAGAAGTCGACGAAAGAGATCGCGAAAAGACCGCCTTCATCACCCCAGACGGCCTCTACGAGTTCAAGGTTATGCCATTCGGACTGTGCTCGGCGCCTGCAACGTTCCAGCGCGTCATAGACACGGTGTTAGCAGGATTGAAGTGGCAGACCTGTCTCGTTTACTTGGATGACATCGTCGTCTTCGCCGGAAATTTCGACGATCACCTTAGGCGGCTTGCAACAGTACTAGAGGCCATCAAATCATCAGGGCTCACTCTGAAGCCAGAAAAGTGCCGCTTCGCTTACGATGAGCTTCTGTTCCTAGGCCACGTCATCAGCAAATCCGGAGTACGCCCCGACCCGCAGAAAACAGCTGCCATCGCAAAGTTCCCGCAGCCCATCGACAAGCAGGCAGTGTGTAGATTCCTTGGCATGTGTGCCTACTACAGGCGCTTTGTCAAGGACTTTTCACGCATCTCGGAGCCGTTAACACATCTAACCAAATGTGATGTCCAGTTCAAGTGGGAAACACTGCAGGCCAAGGCATTTCAAGAACTCAAACGACGCATGCAGTCGCCGCCGGTACTTGCACACTTCGACGAGGACGCCGATACCGAAATCCACACTGACGCTAGTAGCCTAGGCCTCTGTGCCGTCCTAGTCCAGAGGAAAGAAGGACTTGAACCGGTGATATCGTATGCTAGCCGGTCGCTGTCAAAAGCGGAAAGCAATTATTCTACGACTGAAAAGGAATGCCTCGCCATCATTTGGGCTACAGCTAAATTCCGCCCTTACCTCTATGGCAGGCCATTCAATGTCGTCGGCGACCACCACGCATTGTGTTGGCTAGCTAACTTAAAGGACCCTTCAGGACGGCTGGCGTGGTGGAGCCTCAGACTACAAGAATATGACGTCACGGTAATATACAAGTCCAGAAGAAAACACTCCGACGCCGACTGCTTATCACGCGCCGCCATCGATCCCCCGCCGCAAGACGACGAGGACGGCGACGCCTTCCTTGGGATAATAAGCGCGGAAGACTTCACTAAACAGCAACGAGCAGACCCGGAGCTAAAAGGCCTCGTCGAGTATTTGGCAGGGAACACCGACGTTGTCCCTAGGGCATTTAAGCGAGGATTGTCTTCGTTCACGCTACATAACAACCTGTTGTGAAGAAGAACTTCTCACCAGTCCGCGCCAGCTACCTTCTTGTTGTACCGTCAGTGCTGCGTCCAGAAATACTGCACGCCCTACACGACGATCCTACCGCTGGGCACCTCGGGTTCTCCCGGACACTGTCGAGAATACACGAAAGGTATTACTGGCCGCGTCTGACCGCCGACGTCGCCCGTTACGTCAAGACATGCCGAGACTGTCAACGACGCAAGACACCACTGACAAGGCCAGCAGGATTACTACAGCCGATCGAACCTCCTCGCCGACCATTCCAGCAGATTGGGATGGATTTGTTGGGGCCGTTTCCGACGTCAACATCCGGGAATAAGTGGATCGTCGTGGCGACGGACTATCTCACCGGCTTTGCTGAAACTAAAGCTCTACCAAAAGGCAGCGCACCCGAAGTGGCGAAATTTTTCGTCGAGAACATCCTGCTGCGACATGGTGCTCCAGAAGTCCTCATCACCGACAGAGGAACGGCTTTTACAGCAGAGCTCACCCAGGCCATTCTGCAGTACAGCCAGACAAGCCACAGGAGGACAACTGCCTACCATCCGCAGACGAATGCTCTCACGGAGCGCCTGAACAAGATCCTCGCCGACATGCTAGCAATGTACGTCGACGTCGAGCACAAGACGTTGGACGGGGTCCTGCCGTATGTAACCTTCGCTTACAACACGGCGGTGCAAGAAACAACACAGATCACGCCATTTAAGCTGGTTTACGGCAGGAACCCGACGACGACGCTCGACGCCATGCTGCCCCACGTCACTGACGAAGAGAATGTTGACGTCGCTAGCTATCTCCAGCGCGCCGAAGAAGCCCGACAGCTCGCCCACCTACGGATCAAGAACCAACAGAGGACCGACAGCCGACACTACGACTTCCAACGACGCTTCGTCGAGTACCAGCCGGGCAACTGTGTTTGGGTTTGGACACCAATACGCCGACGAGGACTGAGTGAGAAACTATTGCGCCGCTATTTCGGACCCTACAAGGTCATTCGACGTATTGGAGCACTGGACTATGAGGTCGTGCCAGACGGAATTTCGCATTCACAGCGGCGCTGTGCACGATCTGAAGTGGTCCACGTGGTGCGTCTGAAACCCTTTTACGGACGCTAACGAACTTCCTTATTTTGTTGTTTTCTTTGCTACGGGTGTTTTTCTTTATTACTTTCGTTTGTATGCAGCATCGGGTCGATGCTTTTTAAGAGGGGGGTATTGACACGTGTACTTATCTTTATCGGGCGACCACGTTTCGTCGCCTAACAAATGTAATCGCACAGCACGGGACGCGCCTGCATGTATCTGAAGTTTCTGGAAAGTTATCGATGCTTCTACCCGGCTGTCTGTTGTCGCCGAACGTTGTGTTATCTGATTTCATCGCGTGACGCGAATGGTGTAGAACTTTGTGGAAGGCACGCAGGTCCCAACGATTAGTCTGGAACCTTCGATGACTGCTGTATAAAAGCCGATGCACTTGACCCGCTGATCAGATTTCCGACGATCGCCGACCGTGTTCGCCGCTATCGTTCTGCTATAAGTGTAGCCTGTTTTTGTGGGCACAGGTTCGCCCAATAAAAGTTAGTTTTGTCGTTCACAGTACTGCTACTGTGTTCTTCAACGTCACCACCACGTGACAATATTCCTTCACAATAGATCACCATGCCATACTGCTTGTGTTGTGCAAGAACTGCTCGAACAGCACGGTACCACTCTCCTGGAGTGGCCGCCCCAATTTCTGGACCTCAACATGATTGAAAATCTCTGGGGCTTATTGAAAGTATCGCTGGTGTGCCATCCTCGGCATGATTTGTCCGAGGATATGCTGCGGTCCACCATCGTTGACGAGTAGGGAAAGCTGCGAATGAACACATCGTTAACCGAGTCACTTTACACCTCACTGCCCTCCAGAATGAGCGCTATCATCGCTGCCACTGGGGACGTGACGAGATACTAAGTTCGGAGCATGATGCCTGCATTTCCCAACCGGCGGGCAGGACCTGTCTGGTGTAATTAACTATTGTTGGTCAGGAAGAATCACTTCCAGCTGATTGCCTTAACCTAAAGCATTCCTTTATTCATGTCTGTTTGTTTCATTGTGTTTGACCCGCATGGCTATTGTTGAGTGCTTTGTTTTTCTTTCCCGGAAAATAAAGACCGAACATGTTAAGCGCACATTTTGGTGTCTCTTTCTTGCGCCGCGTCTTACAGTAGCACACACAGTGAAGAAATGTACGTTCATGCACTCAGTGTGCCTGCCTTTTGGAAGAACAATTGCAGCATGCTGCCAAAAGACGTTTGTAGAACCCCATTATCTCCAATGAAGACTCTGAGGTTGGCATCGCGCAATGCTTAGTAAAGAATATCAGCTCAGTTCCCGCAGCAATGAGGAAATCCGTGCATTGCCCATGACAGTAGCACGCTTCTAGACAGTGTGGGCAGTGTGCACTGCCGTAGCAGACAACGCGGTTCAACGCCGTTCCTCGAGCACTTGCCGCATCGCGATGCACTGTGCTGGGAGTTGTCCCCTAAGTGTAAAACAGCCTGTGCATTCATTCTCATACCGCCGTTGCTATGTTGTTGTGTTCGTTCCATTGTCATCATTCCAGCTTCGTCATCCGATTCTCGTTATACCTTCGTCATAATGCAGTTGTCAGGCTATTGTCATCATACACTCGTCATCACATTGTTGTCATGCTGTCGTCATCACACTGTCATTTTGCCATCAGCATCACTTCAGAATTGTCATCCCATTGTCATCATGTCATCGTCGTCATGCCGCCTTCGTCCCTGCAGGGACGTTTGCGTCAGGGGGATTTGGTGACTTGCGACACCATGTACCTGAGCACATGAGGTTTGGACCCTCCCGAGTGTAGCTGTGCACAGCTTAGCCGTGTCTGGGAAAAGGGGCATCCTGGTGTTTGAGCCGACCATTCGGACCTTTAAAGGGACTGAAAACCAATTTTCATGGTACCTATTTCTTTAAAGCAATGGAAAGCTTATTGGTCCAATCATGAAGTGGTAACTCGAAAAAGGCTGTGGAACATTTATCAGAATTTTTCAATCTGCAGTGAGGATGTAGTCATTAACTGGAAGCATGCTGAAAATGGTGATAGGTGAATGCAATAGCGATTATATGCCAGCATTAGTGGGAGACAGACGACAAGTACGGCCATAACTGTGAGAATGTTGTTTATCAAGTCGATGTTCCTGCGATGCATGTTTTCCGAAGTGTTGAAGTATCTCTGTAATAACAGCTACTTGTTTTTGTGGTTTTTGTGGTTCATCTGCTTTGGTATTTAACCAGTCAAGACAAAAGCAATAGGACCGAAAACGAAACGACACTTTTACGTGTGATACGCAGTTCAGCGTGTTGCCATAGCCATGCGTGTGCTTTTTATTTCCAAAGTGTAGAATTAAGTGCAAGGGTCTAATTATAAAGCAACTGTAATTTTAAGCAATAAAAGTGTTCTTCTTTTAAGTGCAGACTCGCATAGAGTAATCTCATAGACTACATCCGAAGTACTGGGATTTCACCACCAGGTTTCGCCACTTACTGGTTTTTGAGACTTTCTTTGTCAATTTAAAATTATAATTCCTACTTACTGTGAACAGCATGCTGAATTCTATCACTGTAAATCCTGGTAATTTCATTTCCATCAATGTCTTACAACACATTCTCGCCAGTTGTCAGTCCCTTTAAAACCCCTTGGCAGAGGCAATACCTCTTTGGCTTCTGCTTCGCACAGACGGCTCCTCCAGACTGACCCACTTGACTGACCCACAGGAATCGGCAGTCACCTTTTCCGGTCCTCCTCCTAAATCTTCGGTTTTCTCTTTTCTCTTCCATTTACTTCCTACATTTCTGGCGGCAAAGATTAACCTGGTGTGCTGTGGCCTACCTTGGTTATAACACGTGTGGTTATAGCAAAAATGTACAGGTTTCATGGCAGAGCTTGCTTCACCACTACCTCTGCCCTGTTGCCTCGTTGGGCTCGATGGTGAGTGACTGGCATTCATACCGAATACACAATACATTCCATGGGACCCTCCAACCCCTTCTCACCTAATCATACCCAGAAATGGGGATGCGCAAATGCAACGTTTCAATTATTCTTGAAGAAGACGGATACATTCTCGAAATATCACCTGATTCATTGTGAGAACGCCAAGAAGAAAGCGAGAAGCATTTAACCCTTCTTGGTATCAAGATGCCTCACGGAGACCATTGGAAGTGTCTACAAAGCCACCAAGATGGCAAGAAGGGGGGCCTGCTGGTCGAAGTACAAGACAAGACTTGGTACGAGAAACTGACACACCCTGTGGCATTTGGAGACAAATGCATATCTGTCGGCGCACACCAAACAATGAACACTGTAAAAGGTGTGGTTTCAGACGACAACCTCGTGGATCTAACAGAAGTAGAACTCTTGAATAGATCAAAAGAAAAATGTTCTACGTGTACAACGTACCAAATCAGTTGCGATACCAAAGAGCTACCAACCAAACACGTGATACCTTTGGCTCTAGCACAATCCCGGACGCAATAGAAACAGGTTACCTCCAACTGCAAACCAAACTCAACTCAAACTGAAGCACAAAGAGTGATGGAACGAATAATGTTAGGCGGAACATTAAGAGACAGAAAAATAGCGGTGTGGATCAGAGAGCAAACAGAGATAGCCGATATTCTAATTGACACTAAGAGAAAGAAGCGGAGCTGGGCAGGTCATGTAATGCGCAGGTTAGATAACCGGTGGACCATTAGGGTTACAGAATAGGTGCCAAGAGAAGGGAAGCGCAGTCGAGGACAGCAGAAGACTAGGTGGGGTGATGAAATTAAGAAATTTGCAGGCACTAGCTGGAATCGGTTGGCGCTGGACAAAGGTAATTGGAGATCGCATGGAGAGTCCTTCATCCTGCAGTGTACAGAAAAGATAGGCTGATGGTGATGATGATGATGA
The DNA here is from genome assembly GCF_023375885.2 of Dermacentor andersoni. NCBI lineage: Eukaryota > Metazoa > Arthropoda > Arachnida > Ixodida > Ixodidae > Dermacentor > Dermacentor andersoni. The sequence goes on from NC_092817.1 coordinate 218,799,816, forward strand.
TGACCTCAAACTGCATGTAAGACTGTACATTCCAAACCCACAATGTTGTTTCAAGTGGCAGAGCTTTCGACATGCTTCTCAAAACTGCCAACTGCAAAGTGCGGCACAAAAGATCACTCAGCTGATGAATGCAGTGCTGAAGCCGATTCTGCAAACTGTGATGGCAGCCAGCCTGCATATTCCTGATCTTGTGCAGCCTGGAAGAATAAAAGAAAAATATTGCCATTAAACTGAAAGAGAACATGACAGCGTTTTTCACCTTGATTATTTTTATTTATTCATCACTCATCATTAGTACAGGAGGAGGTCCCGGAGTTAAAAAAAAGCTGTTAGGAGGACCTCCTATTAGTAATTTAACAATATAGTAATTAATACATACAGAAAGAACATCTTTTGCCAATGTGGTGTAACAGGGGGCAGCACCACAACGGTGCCCGACGGCCATCCAAGTCAGGCGCAGCATGCTGAGGCGATCACCGCCCACCCCCACAGTGAGAGCAGCTGAGGCTGCCCTGCCTTCTGTGAAATCGGTCACATCAGAGGCCTCTACTAACGCTGGCAGCGGCCCTTGCAGCTCGGAGGCTAAGGAAGATCCATCAACCTCCGGACTAGCGAGGCCATTACGATTTCAGGGAAGGCAGATCAATGACAGACCAGCTTGTCTGCATGGAAAGGTATTTCTGGGATGCCTTTATCCACAAACAGCTTGTCTTACCAGTATTCTTTGATATGGCAAAAGCATATGATACCATGCGGTGCTTTGGAATCCTTCATGATCTTTATGGAATAGGTATTTGCGGTAACTTACTGACCGTTATTGAGCGACCTGTCTAACAGAATGTTCCGTATTAGAGTTGGAAACGTGCACTCTCGACCATTCACACAGGCAACGCGTACCGCAAGGTGGAGTTCTGAGTTCTACGCCCTTTATTCTAAAGGTTAACTCCTTATAGACACACTTATTGCACACTGTTTCACTTGGTTTATGTGGACGATGTACAAATGTGTTTCAGGTCGTGTAATCTTAGCATATGCAAGAGACAGATACAGCTTGGCCTGAATAAACTTTTAAAGTGTGTGGATGAAAATGGTTCTAAATTAAACCCTCAAGATAAGCACATGTGTTGTATTTTCAAACAAAAGATGTGTATTACCAGAACCCATTACAGTAAACTCTCAGTTGTGCGAACGTCGGTTTATCGAATATTTCATAAAAACAAACTTTTTAAAAATCCTCGGCAGTTTTCTTATAGATTCTATGCAAAAATGTTTCACTTAAATGAATTTCGGAACAGTATTTCAGTTTAATGAACTCGCTCAGAGGACCAAGGCTTATTTTTTAACAAAGTTTTGCGCCCTGCACTGCAGGCGCAACCGATGCCCACCCTCGTCAAACTGTCGCTCCAGCGGCAATGTAACTTCGCTGGAGCTACAGCGCCCCTGGGGCAAAGCAGCGGCGCGGAAAACGAATGGCAATGAGGCATGGCCTCCGAGATTGCCTGCACAAAACGAGCAAGCGTGTAATCTCGGAGGCCATGAACAAAGTAACATCGCTGGCGCTTACAATGCCGCCAGAGCAAAGCGGCGATCTGTCACACCACAAACCACGTGGTGTGTTTTGCTTTCCGACCGCCTAGTCGTGGCATGGTCGTCGTCTCTTTCCAGTCTCATCGGTTCCGCGTGTGCGCACAAAAGCAGCATTATAACTGTTAAGAACCTTGTACTTGTTGATATGTACAAATTCCATTTCACACATTTCTAACACTATGGATGTCATGTCTTTTGCCCCATGAATTGCACTTCAAACTTTCGACTCTGTATGCCATGTCTTATGTTGGTCTAGTGAATATTCAGTTTAGTGAACTTTCAGTTATGTGAACTATTTCCTTCGGTCCCTTGAAGTTCACTCAAGTGAGCGTTCACTATTGACCTCAATGGAGAACAAATATCGGTCAGCCTAGAACACAAATATTTAGGTATTACAGTCGAACCCACTTATAACCATATCGTTTTTAACACTGTATCGTTTATAACAATGAGAAGCTGCTGCACCGTCAACCTTTGTATGTTTTCCGTGGCGAAATAACCCGCTTACTACAATGCCTCGATGCCGCATTATCAGTTATAACGATGAAGTCTGGCTGCTGGGTGTCCGAGCCGAAAGGTAGGGAAGTGCGAAATCATCGAAAAGAAAGAAAAAAGAGAAATTCGAGCCACTGCATGACGGGCCGCTGCTTCAACAGCCACTGCACTCTCATTTTCCAGCCATCTACGTGCACCTCTCTCTTGTCACCCTTCCACCCCTCGAACACGAATGGGCTGCGCCAACTGTGCTGATCGCAGATTGCTCGCATGTTGCTCGCTGGCTCCTCATTCAGTGCAGTTCTGCAAACAGCTCAATCACTTGCGTCCGTTTTTGTTGGTTGCATGGAAATCGTCCCTGGCAACGTGGTTTCCCAGCCTCGTTTGACCAACGATAGGTTTGACTTGCTGCCAAAATGGAAGGTGGCTGATGCGCCTGCTGATCATCGGCAATGCAAGACGTTGCCGGTGAAAACAAAGCACACAGCTGTAGATTTGAAAACTAAGTGCTTCTAACCGATGAGGCAGTCGTCGCGAATGTGCTTGCATCAGATAGTGACAGCAATGTCCGCAGCAATGATGCAGTAGGGCAGGCTGCCTCAACGTTGTCCTCACAGGAGGCCCAGCAGATGATTTAGTTCCTCCGGGGCTTCATTATCGCGAGGAATTTTCCGCTGCACTACGTGGAGCACCTGGATGCCTTGGAGAAGGATGTTGGCGAGCTTCGTGTAAAGCATGCAAGGCTGACGGACATAGGGTTTTCTCGTGCAAGCCAGGAAGAAGTACGTGGCGCGATGCTTGTGGCGATCTCTCTTTAGCATTTCTTTTTTTTTTTCAAGCTGACAGGCTGTCGTGGCAACCTTTTCCCAATTTTTCAGAAGGCCCCCTTCGGGGCCACCAAAGCAATGCCTCGGCACTGCTCGCATATCGCTTGCCACTCATGACACCCTCGTTGCAGTTGTTAAAGCAGCGTCATTCTTTAACGCCGACAGCCGCTACTTGTTACACGCGATTGGAGTGCCCAGGAAGCAGTTAAACAAGTGAACACAATCAGCAGTTGGATGGAGGAAGGTGGTGGGGAGGGTGTCAGGATTGGGGGCTCAATCCCATCGCTCGTGATCCATTGTCAAGATTGGAGTCGGGCATGAATTAGAAGGTAGCTGGCCCATCCCGTCGTCCAACTTATCCACGCTGAGGACGTTGATGAAGGGAAGGACTGCTTCTCATCGAGAACGAGGAATATGGGTTTATTTACAGTATTTATATCAGTCTAACATGACTGTTTCAGAAAGTACATCAGTCTAACATGACTGCTTGAGAGAGAGTGTCTCAGTCCAACATGACTGCTTAAGAAAAGTGTGTCGAGCATCCGCACAACAGCATTTTTTAAACACTTGGTCCTCCCGCGATACAAGGCGACGCGAACGTTCGTTTGGTGATCGCAAACTAGCTGCCTCTCCGCAGGACGGTCTACACGCACAAATGCACACACGTTCGAAGGTCCGGAACCGACGTCAGAGGGGCCCCGTAGAACTCGGAGCCGTTCCGGGTAGCGCGTTGGGGAGTTTGGGAACAATAGTTGGCCCGCCGAACTCATTCCGTCACAACGTCGATTTAGTCACTCTGTGGCTAGAAGTTGGCGGCGACGCTCCCGGAATGTTGCCGTCATAGTCGTAAGTGGGTGGCAATCTTGCACTGCAGCTCGCCGTTCTTAACAGTGCTGGGATGTTGCCGCCATAGTCGTAAGTGGGTGGCAATCTTGCACTGCAACTCGCCGTTCTTAACAAGGGGCACTGGGCCTCCCCACCATTATAGTTTTCTCACATCAGCTATGCCATCCCCCTACTTTGATTTTTTTCATGCAACCTGGTTATAACAATTATCGGTTATAACAATGCAATTTTCATGGCTCTTGAATATTGTTATAATTGGGTTCGACTGTATCTTGGACACAAAACTTAATTTCATTCCCCACTTGAAATATATTAAGGCGAAGTGCCTGAAGACTATGCACCTACTTAAGCTGCATTCTCGAACAACCAGGTGTCTGCTTAGGCTGTATAAGAGTCTAGTACGATCACATCTCGATTGCAGAGCCGTGGTGCACCAATCCGCACTGGAGAGTGCTTAAAAATCCTTGATCCAGTCCACAACCACGGTATATGCCTGGCAACAGGCACCTGTAGGACAGACCCGGTGGAAAGTCTCTACATTGAGGCCAACGAATGGTCCTTACATCTATGCCGAACATATCTAAGCTTCTACTTTTTCGAATGTAAATGAGATAACAAGCATCCATGTCATTCAACTGAGCTCGGCTTGCCTTTTGCCAGACTTCACTGTAACTGCCCATCTGTTCGTGCTCCTCTGTCTGTGTGCTTGGAAGAACTGGCAGAAAAAACTGGCATTCCCCATCAAGAAACAGTCCTAATGACTCCCATCTCTCTTGCTTCACATTGGGAATGGCAGACTATCCAGTGTGATGTCCTTTGTCGCAATATCAAAACGCACGCCTTAGCCGTATATACCTTCACACTTCCTAAAACTCCAGGCAAAGTACTCCTGCTCAGAATTCTTTACAGACTCTTCCAAGTCTACCTACGGTGTGGCTTATGCAGCTTTTGGACCATCATTTTCAACATCTGGTGCATTAAATGCGAACACGAGCATTTTTACAGCGGAGGCATATGCTATCCTCTCTGCTGCTAAACATATAAAGCAAACGAGTATAATAAAGGCTGTCATATTCACAGGCTCATTAAGTGTTGTTAGTGGCATATCGAGCCTACAGAAACACAAGAACTCTATCCTTAATTACCTCTACAACCTTCTGTACTCAGTGTACATGTCCAACCAAAGAGTTGTTCTTTGTTGGGCGCCTGGCCACAGAGGCCTGGAGGGCAACGTAGCTGCTGATGAAAAGGCTACATCTGTAGCTTTTTGTGATGAAAACATTAATACTATACCTGTGCCTTCCACAGACCTTAAGCCATTTTTACAACATAAGCTACAGAAATATTGCCAGAGGCAGTGGGACACTCATGTGCCGAACAAACTACACTTAATCAAACCAAAAATAGGAAAGTGAATCTCTGAGAAAATGACAACAGGAAGTACTGCTTTGTAGGTTAAGAATTGGGCACATCTACAGTACTCACTCCTATCTTCTAACCGGAACTAACCCTCTGACATGCAGTAGGTGTGGCAATAAACTTGCAGACCTTCTTGTTCAGTGCCTATCAGTAGAACAAGAGAGAAAAAAGTACTTCCCTTCCTTCTGCCGTCATAATATACCTCTTTACCCAGCACCCTTTTTAAGGAATGACCCTTTTTTTTTTTAATGTTAAAACATTGAAGTTCTCAGCAGAAATGAACACAGTGGAAATAATTTGGCCAGGCTATCTGTAGTATAGCATCTCCATGGATGCTGTGCTACTCATTTTGCAACTCATTTTCTCATCCAAGAACAACACATTGCCAGTGATCACCAAGTATCATGCTGGTCTTTGGCTACCTCTGGCCTTTGCACCAATAAATGTACATCAATCATCATGCCGCCTTCGTCGTTCCATTGACATCATTCCTTCTTCGTAATTCCATACAGTCATCCTGCTGTTATATCGTGAATCACCTTAGCGAGAGACGGCCATAGCAAAGTGGGCCAGTCACGGAGGCAATGCATGTTGCATACAGCTGAAGTAATTGAAATCTTGGAAGGACCATTGCAGATTCGAAATGAAGGTGTCTTAGGCAATACGGGGTGTCGCTATGTGGTCGCTATATTGCTTGAAAGCTACCTGTACTAAGTTGGATAGTCATCTTAAGATGGATTCCGCCAAAATTTTTTCATCTGCATGTTGTCACTAAAATACTCTGGTCAATATTGTTCTCAGGTTATTAGACCTCGCATTGCTAGAGGCAATTGTGTGCAGGCAAGAAATGGACGATCCAATGTTCGAATGGAGGTAGCATGTTAAGGTGGCTGGGAGTGTCGGTGAAGGATGAGTTTCAAGAGTGGCAAGACACCACAAAGTCCAATCAAAATGATGAGTTAGAAATATATTTCCATTGCAATGTCATTGAAAGGATTGGAAACTATTTCAATGGTGGGAGACTTGCTGCAAGAACATTCCCCAGACTGTCTTTAGTTGTCCAAAGTATCCTCTCTAGATTTTCGGAAGGAGTTGTCGACGTGCCGTTTTGTCTTTAATGTAAAAACAAAAATGAAATAAAGTTTAAACAAGTTCTTGGAGTGGTAGCAAATAAATTCTGGAATATTCAACTACAAATTAATTTGTGTGTTAAGGCATAGTGCAACTAACTACTGTTCTTTTTTTTATTGTTTTTCTTTGCTATTTGTTCAAGGAAGTTGAATATTCTGCTGTAGTTTATAGCACAGTTCGTTCAACTAACTAAATTTAGATTTGCAAGTCTCCATTTTTCTTACATAGATACTTAAAGCCTCAGCAGATGCTGCAAACTGTGCAACATTGGTGAGAGGGATGTGAAAAAAAAAACACAATGCAGAACGTCTTATTCTGTCAGTGCATTTTTCTTTTCAGTGTTATTTTTGCACATTAAGTGGCCGAACATATGTGTTAACAGCCTCTCATATGTTTTTCTAGCAATAGATGGGTTCCGTGTGAATTTACACGATCAAGCAAGCATATCATCACAGCAAGTTGGGCGAGTTGGTAGATTAACATTGTTACATATATTTGCAGTGCAACATAGACAAGGGACCAAAAAAGGATGACACGAGCGCTGACAGCCGAAAGGTTATTGCTTGACAAATTGTTATAAACACTTCGGTCATGTGGTGCATACCAGATATGCAAGGGTGCCAAGAAATCGGGCCATTAAAAAAAAGTTATTTTTTTTTTTTTTGATGCAGCGAAATAGACATTAGGCTAACATATGAGGCGGAATGTATGTGCATGTCATATGCCTCCACCATCTCTTGGCTTGTTTGATTTCCATTTTGAACAGCCCTGTAGTTTGGTGAAACAAGGGTTCACATTGGCAGTGCCTGCAGTGTTGTGGCCAGGTTTGAGCTTGTAGAATTCCTGACAGCATCGCAGTGCTCTCTAAGGTGACTATTTGATTGAGCAGTGTCCAGTCTGTCCGTAGTACACTTTGCCGCACGACAGCATTATTCTGTACACTCAACACAGGACAGACTGCTGTGTGTGCTAATCTGACATGAGGTTGTTAATGCCTGCTGAGGTTTATTGTCCAGATTACACTTCCTACTTAAATTATTTCTTGCAGGAAAGACAGCTCATACCTTGTATTTATTAGTGATTTTCTTCAGTCCATGACCCATCTGGTGTGTGTAAAGAATAATGGCTAGACTAACTTCTTTTTGGTTCTGCTACTGAAGGGGATCACCTTTCTTTATCTTTCCTACAAGCCCTTCACGAATGGAAATAGTGGATTTATGAAAACCACTCTTCTCTAGCCAGCTTAGCTGTAGCGAAAAAGTTAAATTGGCAACACAGTGACAAGAATCTCGGAAAACCAAACCCAAACATGTTGCAGCTACACCTCCTTTTTTTTTTACTAATTTTGAGTGTGTGGATGAATAATTCATTATTGCTTTGCATGCTGTAAGGTTGTACTGCCAACAAATGTGATGCGTGGTGAATCTCAACTTCAAGTTTAAAAACTGGATTTCATTATTAGATGGCAACTTATACGTAAAGCCTAGACCCAATCCCTCGTCATTAAAGGTAGCATGAATATTATTCACTTTTTCTAGACCAATTTGCAATTGTGTAATTACTAAGTAGTCATCGACAAACCTGAAGAATTTAACCAATGCTGCTGTCAAAGTACTCTCAAGTCTCTGGTCTACCTTACCGAGGAAGAGCTCACTTCAAATTGGCACTACCTGAGAGCTGATGCAGATTCCCTCCCTCTGGATGAATGCTTTTACATCTGAAACAACAAAGGCTGAGGCAAATAAAACACCAAAAGCTCGAGAAACAACTGTACTGGCACGCCACATCCATTTCTGAATTTTAACTTGTCGTTTCCTGTAATGCATTCTTCAACTGTCGACATCAGCTGGTCTTGTGGAAGGGAATAGTGTAAGTTTGTGATCTAAACACTAAGGGCAGTGCAATGTCGACGCTTGCCTGCGCGTAAAAATGTTAACGACCTCATCTGAATTCACCTTGAATGGGTTTTCTACATATAGCCCTGTGAGGGGCCTCTGTAAATATCTAGAAATGACATGCTGCCAAGTCAGATGTAGCCTTTTCATCAGCAGCGACGTTGCCCTCCAGGCCTCTGCGGCCAAGCGCCCAACAAAGAACAACTCTTTGGTTGGACATCTACACTTGTCATTTTCTTCAACCTTCCTTGTAACAGATCTAATTGTAGCTATCTTTTCAACGGGATTCAAATATGATTCCTTGTAAAAATTCAGTCTTAGTTTTAGAATCTCCAAGTGCTTATTTGGGACAGTGATGTCTGTCAACTTGAGCACTTTGCTTGCTGGCAGCAGTGTTTCCTCTGGGGGGGGGGGGGGGGGGGGGAAAGAATTTCCCCGTACCAACTTGTGCCAAAGATGCTTGCAGCTTTATTGGCCTTTGCTCTTACTTCCGCAGGTTAGTGGAAAATTTCGCCCATGCGGCCCGTCCTCTGACTGACCTCCTGAAGAAAGATGTTCCTTTCTTTTGGCGCTCTGAACAAGCGTCTGCTTTCTCGCAGTTCATCACGCTGCTCACCACACCTCCTGTTCTCGCCCATTTTGACACCTCCGCTTCGACAGAAATCCGCACTGACGCCAGTGGCTATGGCATCGGCACAGTTTTAGCTCAACGCCAATGTGGGCATGACCGCGTTATCGATTACGCCAGCCGCCTCCTCTCTCCCGCAGAGTGCAATTACTCGATTACTGAGCGCGAGGGTCTCTCCCTCATTTGGGTGGTGGGCAAGTTCCGACCATACATATATGGTTGACCATTTACAGTTACAACCGACCACCACGCCCTTTGTTGGCTTTCCTCCCTCAAGGATCCCACCGGATGCCTCGGTCACTGGGCCCTAAGGCTGCAGGAGTACACATACACTGGTCTACAAGTCGGGTCGTCTACATCAGGACGCCGACTGCCTGTTTCATCATCCTGTCGATGTACCGGACGGTTTAGTTGATGTCGCACCGATCTGCGTTCTTTTGCTCTCTGCCTTGCAAGACATTGGCGCTGAACAACAACGCGATGAGTCGTTGCGCCCCTTTATCGAAAGCCTGCTCTCTGATCCGTCTGACCCATCCCTTCACATGTTCGTACTACAAAATGGCATCCTGTATCGCCGCAACATGCACACCGACGGGCCCGAGCTCTTAACCGTCATTCCGTCTCATCTGCAACAGATTGTACTGCAGCAACTGCACGACGTTCCCACAGCTGGACACCTTGGCGTCACGCGGACCTATGATCAAATTCGGCGACGGTTTTTCTGACCCCCGTCTCAACCGCTCCGTCTGGCGCTATGTTGCCGCGTGTGAGTCATGTCAATGCCGGCAAAGACCGGCTGTGCCTCCTGCCAGACTGCTGCAGCCTTTGGATATACCAGCCGACCCTTTTTTTTGCATTGGCGTTGATCTTCTCGGACCATTCCCTATATCAAATGACGGAAATAGGTGGATTGCTGTCGCTACAGACTATACAACTCGCTATGCCATTACTAGAGCCCTACCGACCAGCTGCGCCTCAAACGTCACTGATTTCTTGCTTCACGACGTTACCTTGCACCACGGTGCACCTTGTCAACTTCTCGCCGATCGCGGCAGATACTTTCTTGCCAAAGTCATAGACGACCTACTTCGATCATGTGCTACTAAACACAAACTTACTACCGCTTACCATCCTCAACCTAACGGTCTTACCGAATGCCTGAACCGCACATTGACTGACATGTTAGCAATGTATGTTTCCTCCGATCATCGCGACTAGAACATTGCTCTACTATTTGTCACATTCGCCTACAATTCCTCGCGCCACAACACAGCTGGCTATTCGCCATTCTATCTGCTCTTCGGCCGTGAGCCGACTTTGCCTTTCGAGACTCTCCTTTCGACCACACTCGACTCGCCGACAGAGTACACTCGGGATGTCATAGCCACAGTGACCCAAGCACGCCAGATTGCCCGCATTCGTCTTTCTGCTTCACAGATACGCCAGAAGTGCCTGCTTGAATAAACGTACGCTCACCAACTGAAAAAATTCAAAACACAGATTGACGTTTCGGCGCCCAATATGGGTGCCTTGTTCACAATGAACGAATGCATGATGTTCTTTATTATATACACGTCGGAAGACGTAATGCGCTTGCGTACAACTCAGGGAGGGGTCCCCGTGTCCAGTTTATCGTGTTAGTAGTAGATTGCATGCAGAATGATTCAAGGAGCAATCGGGATGATAATTTTTTCTCTCTTTTGATGATAGAAGCCAGAAGTGCCGTTACGACCAGCGCCATCAGGACGTGCACTACGAACCAGGTGCTCTTGTGCTAGTTTGGTATCCAACTCTGCTTGTTGGTCTTTCAGAGAAATTCCTCTCGCGGTACTATGGCCCTTGCCGCATCCTTCGCCAGGTGACCCCTGTCACATATGAAGTGTCTCCGCTAGATGCCACAGTGCCTTCACCTTTCTCTGACATCATCCACGTCAGCCGCCTCAAACCCTACCTTTCTCAGACCGATGAGCCCCACCAATAAGATGCTTTTTCCGACTGGGGTGATCTCACAGTCGGTAATGTGGAAAGAAGACAACGCTGATGGTGGTCTTGGAGACGACAAAGAAGAGTTTAGCAGTATCTCTGCTCTATGCTTGTTGGCTCAGACATTAAAAGCCATCTGTAAATAGACGCACGCTTCTTCCTTCCCGTAACAATATGACAGTGAATGGCCAATAGTTTAAATAAGGGAATGATCAAGTTTAAGCTGAGTCACACTTGAATGGTGGTCATAGTTCCTTGAAATGTAACTGGCAGCTCTATTCTGAACTTTTTCCAATGCGTTGATTTGATAAAGAGCAGAAGGGGACCAAGCAGATGAGGCATATTCATGTTTTGAGCGGACGAAAGTTAGGATAATTTGTGAACATTAGAGGGACGGTGACGGAGGTTGCGACGTAAATACCCTACGTTTTTGAGGCTTTCGCACAGGCAGCAGTGATGTGATCATACCAAGAGAGGCCTGATGTAAAGTAAATGCCAAGATATAAGATGATGTCCGGGACAGCTTGTGTACTTCTATGTCATAGGAAAAATAAGTAACGTCACACGTACATCCAAAAGAAAATTTTGCATTTGTTTGTCCTTAGGATCATGAGCCAGGTGTTGCACCAGTTAAGGATAATGTTAAGATCGTCTTAAAGGATGACGTAGTCGGTGAGACAGTTTATTGGTCTGCATAACATGCAGTCATTGGCAAAGATTCTAATACTTGATGATATGTTATTCGGCAGGTCACTTATATAGATAAGAAAAAGAAGCAACCCTAGAACACTGCCCTATGGAACGCCAGAAGAGACGTATGAAGGGTGAGAGAGGAATTGTTAACCATCGTGAACGTGCTTGCGAAGAGAAAGGAAATTCCGAAGGCATGATAAAGTGAGGGAATATAATCGAAGGGCAGATAGCTTAGAAATAAGGCAGCAATGGGTGACATGATCTAAAGGTTTTGCAAAATCAAGAAAGGTGAAATCGGTCTGTAGGCCATTGTTCATGTTGGAATGAAGGTCAGTAGTGAATTTCAGTAGCTCCGTTTCATATGACGTGCCTTTCCTGAATCCGTGCTGGTTTGGAAAGAAGAATTTGTTAGTTTCTAGGTGATCATAGATGTTAGATGCTCAAGAAGTTTACAGAATATGCATGTGAGTGATATCGGAGGGTAGTTTTCAGGTGAATCTGGCCATTTACCATTACATTTCTGTAGCACTCCTGCACGGGCCATGAAGGGCCTGCAGTATATTCAGATAAAAAGAAATCTTATTTCCATATTTAAATATGGGTATCATTCTTGCGATTTTCTGGTTGTCTGGCAGTAGTCCAGATGACAATGAATTTCAAAATATGTGGTATAATATGATGTTAGGTATGAAAAGGGTATTTTTTTAGCACCTTGGAGTTAATATCATCGACACCAGCACATGAAGATGCCTTAAGCTGCTTAATTGTGTTTAGGGACAGATGGTACGTTGGAATGATCTTCCCGAGTGAATACAGATGAGAAAAACGTATTAAACGTAGAACACTCGGAATTTGTGGGAGTGTCACGGCTTGTCGCCCGTTTGTCGTCGGCGCGAAGTTGTCGATGAGGTATACAATCCGATTGGTCATTCTGTATTCGAGCGAACACAGCGAAGCAACCAGAGTCGGGAGAAAGAGAGGCAAAAAATATTTATCGACTGACGAGGATAGACAAATGAAAAGAAACACAAAAAACACAAGAACACTAACACACATGCACTTAATCTAGATCAATGATGAAAACAAAAGAAATACAATGAACAGTTAACAGTGGATATAGAAATTAACGCTACACAAAACACACTTAACGGTGGTCGACTAAACAGAGTTCAAAAGAAAACAAATGATGGCATAGACAAGGCGGGGCAGCAGCAGCAAGTTCACAAAGCGTGGAGTCGACGGCAGAGCTTTCCCGAAAAACGTTGGCAAGCTGATCTCGTTACGGTGGATGCGATTGTTGGACTGGGTTTCCTGGGAGTCCAGGTCTGATGTCTTCCCTTGAGCAGATTGAGCTAACTTGAGGGGAACTAACATGAGCTTTGTTGCAGATGTTGGTTTGTTGTCTCTTACATGAACTAGTAACTCGTAGTTCAGACGTGGCTAGGTGGCCCACGCGATAGTGGATGGCACTACCTCTTTGACGCTTCTCAGCAGATTGTAGGCTCAGCATCTAGACTGCCTTGCTTGGTCTAAAACCTGTGTTTAAATAACTTCTCCTTTCCCTAGTTCCCTATGTTGGGGAATGGCAGATATTGGTGACAATCCAATCAAGTTCACCTAATTGTATCCTGGCTCCTCCCAAGGTCTTGGCCACACCCCCTTTAATTAGGGGAGAGGGAATGGGTGATTCCTCCTGCTGTTAGAGGTCGCACACTTGTATTGCACCACACACGCACTCCCTTGCGTCCATGGCGGGCCTCCATTGTTCGTTCACAAACACAGGAGAAACGACGGCAGCCGGCCATGTGGCGCTGCCAGCACACATACACTGTCAGCAATTCGTGGACACAGGATTGCACAGAGACACCGCATATTTTGGAGTATTTGCACCCCTGCCTTCTTAGCAAGCTTCTGAGTGCACGCGTGGCGCGGAGAATACACAGGGGTTCCTACAAAAAGCCGTCAGGGTGTCACGGTCGCGCCTACGACAAAAAGACGATAATCTCTAAACCTGCCTTCGACTTCTTTCGGCTGCTTGCCCGAGTGGCTGGCAATAACCGTCTTGCTCGCCGGTTCCAATTCCTACGACCTTTCGGTGCCCGTTGATTGGTGCTTCGCGGAATTTAATAATGCTGCACCGTGACAGAAAGGAACGTTGTTTCGTCCAGTAATAAAAACTGGTTAGTACCTTGGTCAGGGGATATGAAGCGCCAGAATTTCTTTGGATTATTTTGCAAAAGGGAAGGCAAATCATTGTGGAAATATTTATCTTTGGCACTGCATATTGCAGAACAGTAACTGGTCAAGCACTGTTTGTATTGTTCCCAAGCAGAAGGTGTACCAGTGTGCTTCGCATTACAATACTAACGTTTTTTTTTCTGTTTCTATGTTTACAAAGATTTGGTGAACCATGGGTCTGATTTATCGTTTAAAATTGTGATAATTGTGATATATTGTTTAATAAGCAAGGACATTTCGTCTCTAAAGAGCACCCAGTTTTCATTTACAAACCAATCTTTTAAAGACAGTAGTAAAACTACATTGCAAAGTGTTTCAAGGTCTACATTCATTTTTTTATAGTCGGCTTTGTTGTAGTCCTGGATTTTCCTTTTTGATGTACCTGTGAATGGTAGAGGCAAGTCCAATGTTATTTCAATTAAATTATGGTCACTGATGCCTTTTTGGCAAGACACTGTCTTAACTGTATCCAGAGCATTTGTCAGTAACAGGTCTAACCTGTTCCCACCACAAGTCGGCTGATCAGTGACTTGAAACAGGTAACACTCTAAGGCTAAGTTGATGAATTCTGTTTAAAGGCAGCAAGGTGATGATAAATTGGAACCAATCAATTAGCGGAAGATTAAAGTCTCCGAAGAGATAAATTACATCAGTGGGACAAAGATTTTTGGCATTAGCGATACTATTAAAGATGCCATTTGACAGCACTGTTTTCATCGTCTGGTCAACGGTTGATCTGGCCACAAGAGCAGGACAGTGGGTTAACCGATGCAGCTGCATCGCCCGGCCAACTCAGCTAGCCTGCAGATCGTAGCCACAGGGACTTTCGGAAATGGTGCCATCAGCCTGTAGCTGAAGTGTCCGGAAGGAGCGCTCGCTCAGCTCACGGGTCGCAGCCGTGGCAGCTGAAGCCGAGCCTCCGCCTGATTTCCGCTATCTCCATGAGCCATCCATCGCATGCGACCTCCGGCTCTTTCTCCTGCTTGTCGTCCCAGAGCATAGCTGGGCTTCCGTCTTCTGCTGTGTGTCCTTTTGCAGCATTGGCTGCGTAGCTCCACATGCATTTTTCTACCTCTTCTTTCATGTGTTCAGTTCTTTTTGTTAGGCCATTTCCTTATTTTCTTGCATCTTCTTTCCCTTTATCTTTTCCTCTACCACTTCGTGGTTTCCTGCTCTTTTGATTTTTAGCTATTTATTTTCTTTATTAACTCCTGACAAGCGTTGACCTATTCCTCAACTGACTTAAACATAGTACCCAGTACCCTCATACTGTGCCTCAAGTGGAGCATTATCAAGAAAAAGTGACCACTTCCTGGTAGCTCTAAATCTTACAATGCAGGATAAATTTTTCCCACATCTTCCCTTATGCAAGGTTGACTCGGCCAACTGGAAACGGTTCCGAGAACTTGCATGTTTAGGCAGGGATGACATTTCTGGTTTTAATATAGATGATGTGGCTTACTTAATGTGTTTCATAATAAACACTGCCACAAAATTCATCTAACAAGCTAATGGACTGGCTAATAAACACCGCATCTCGTGGTGGAATGACGAACGTCAAATGGCAAGGAAAAAAACAAAACAAAGCTTGGGAGTTGCTTCACGACTCTTCAACTGCCAAAAACCTCATTAATTTTAGACCAGCAATGTTGCAGGTAGAAGAACACGTCAGCATGCTAGGAGAGGTAGTTGGGAGAAATATATATCCAGTACTCATTCATAGACTGATGAGAGAAAGATGTGTGAACAAATTAGAAGGCCTGCAATCCCACCCTCAACCCTTAGTAAATACCCAAGACCACAGCATGGTAAACCGGGCAGATTTTGTAGGTGAACACTTTGAACAAATCTTGAGTGCATTTTACTACACATTGTACTACGTTTTACACTTCCCTGTGGCTCAGAGAACATGCAGAGCGACTGCACCTTGAACACAAATGTGCAAGGAGTGAGGCTTACAATAGCCTGTTTAGTTTAGCTGTGCTTCAGGTAGCGATCACATCGTTTAAGAAATGGTTAAGTACTTACACTCAGAAAAACTAAAAACACTTTTATCACTTTTCCATGCTGTTTGGGCAACTGGGTACATTCCATCTGCCTGGAAAGAAGCTATTGTTATCCCCATACTTAAGCAAGGGAAGGACCCATCCCTAGCCAATAGTTACCAGCTAATAGCTCTCACAAGCAGTCTGTGCATGGGTGCATGGGTTTCTGCAATGGGTATTCATGGCAACATGTTGAACACCATTGAAAGCTATGTGTCTAATCACTTGTTTCGTATAAAAGAGGACAATAGTCCGTCTAGAACGTTCACCCAAGAAACCAGTGCGCTGCAGTGAAATGTGCTTAGTTGTGCACTCTTCGTTGCAAAAACGAATTCATACAGTGATTCCACACACCATGTTGTATTCTGTGTACATTGACAACGTGCAGATAGGTTTTAACTCTTTTCTTACCGCAGAAAACGGCAGTTTTTGATAAGTGTCTACATAATGTTCTTTTTTCTTGGGAACATTTTGCTGTACAATGGATTGGTATATATGAAAATGTAGCTGATTGTTTTGTTTTGTCTTTCCAATGTAATAAAATACAAAGTAAGCACTGCCACATTTTTTTATACTTTATTTCTGAATGTTGAAGAAAAGAAAGGAAAACATACATGCGAAGATACAAAATTGCCGCTATACTTCACCACACATAGAGTAACAAAAAACTAGAATATACAAATTATTGTTCCTGTCCTCAGGTATGATTCCTGAAAATTTGAGCCCTCTAGATAAAAAAGTACATTTTCAAGTGACCTTTGACTTCAGCGCCCATGACGCATGTGCCAATCAGCGAAACAGTTGTGCGTAGTGGTAAAACGAAGGTGCGCTTCATAGGTGCTGCAAAAACATTTGACTTCTTTCTTGATGTTCTCATAGCACTGCTTGCAGTTCCTTCAGTTGTCAACCTTCTCAGGCTTGTGGCGAATCCAGTTGGGTAGCAGGTAAAATATGCTGGCCGGTTGATCATTAAGGTTCAAAATTGGCTTGATGAGCATCTCTCGGAAAGAAAGCTGGCCAAAGCGGGCACTCAGGCATAGCTCAGGAATATCGCAGTGCTCTTTGTGATGCTCTTGAAATAGAATAAAACATTTTATGCAAGCAATATCTATGCAGTGGAAAGAGTGTCTTCCACCAGCCCACACATTTACGAAGGACACTGTAGGTGCCAGTGATCTGGTCAGGTTTGTCAACCCCCAGCACACCTGCATTGTACTCGTGCACCAACAAGGACTTTCTTATGTTCCTCGCACTCCATTTGTTACCCACTATTGCATGTCTCTTTGCAGGGACATGTTCATTGGCTGTGTGAATGGTGCTCATTAGAGTTACAGCCCGATGGTCTTTCCATTGAACAAACAAGATGTCCCCTGACCCAACGAATGTCTCCACGTTGAGCTTCCTTTTCCCATTTTGATTCTTCCAGATCGCCAGGGAAGTCTCGACTATCTTTTCTCTTTGTTCCACATGCCAGCGTTTAGCATTGAAGGAGGTGTTCGAAAAGGCGCTTCGAAGTATAAAAATTGTCCATGTAAATTTTGTACCCTTGTTCTAAATATTTATCACAAAGTTTACCGACTACATTAAAAACCAATCCATGCTGTCCTGGTGTCTCCCATTTGCCTGTGCAAATGAAGAACTGCAATGTGTGTCCAGTTTCCAACACAGCTAAAACCCACAATTTGTAACCCCACTTTGTCATCTTGTCACGAATATATTCCCCGATTCCTGAGCGTGCTTTAGATTTCACCATATTTTATTCAACTACAATGGCTTCCTGTGGCTAAAAAGCGGGCCGACGCCTCGGTGATCTGTCGAAGCAGCACCCGTACCTTCCGCAGTTTGCCAGCTGAAGCAACACTATCATCCTCGGGGTCCAAGACATGCAAGAAGGCAAAAAAGGACAAGAAACGCTTCCAGCTCATGATCTTCCCTGGGAGTAGACTACCGTAGATTGTTACGGTGTTCCAATACAAATGGAGCCGAGGTAGTTGCACGATGCCCATGTAAATCAACATTGCAGTGAAATGCAACATCTCAGAGGACGTGACCTCTAACCAAGAGACATCTGGCTGAGCATAGCTGGGCTTCTCAAAAATCTTCATCCACGCGTACTTGTTCGTGTGTGCACAGAAAGTGGCAATCATGTAAGCGGTAAAAAAACATCATGAACATGTCCAGTGCACTGAGAAACCTCCGCATCTCACTCCGGTGCATCACGTCCAAGTGTACGCCAGGTGCACGTTTGGGTGAGAACTTGACTCGGCACGGTGTGTTTGTCAAGATATCTCCTCCATATGTCGTTGACACCCTAAAAGAAAGATGTAAGCAGGTGTAGTCACGTACAAAACGTGCACACCGTATAACAACATCGACATCAGAAGCTATGCTTACCTTTCCACACAAAAGTTGGAACGTCTGGGCTGCGTAGGAGAGTCATCACTGTTGGAGTCGAAATCAGATGAGCCAATGTCCTCTACAGATTCCTCACTACTGCTCACATCGAGATTATCAGCATCAGAAGCAGCAGAATCACTTTGAAAAAACTTATTCTTCAGCGGTGCGCGACACGTTTTTGGCGGCATGTTGCAAAAACTCCATGCTACCTCCTCTGCTGCTTTTTTTTTTCCAACAGGAGCCCTTGCGCCGGGGCGCAAGAAAAAAAAAAAAAATTCGCAGTAGTTCTACTACTGGCCAGATAGTGTTAGGTGTCTGTAAGAGTGGAGTTTTATTTTTGGCGAGGCATTAAAAACCATCGATCCATAGTGATCGATGCTCTATGGCGTGGTAAGGAAAGAGTTAAATCATGCAGTGTTGTTATCTGCACCTGCCAGGTCCTCCCCGCAGGGCCACCTTGAGTTTCAAGGTGGTGGTGGTGTCATCACGGACCCCAAGCTCCCACACCAGAGATGTAATTCACACTGGAGCGACAGGTTGAAAGGTGGCGGGTTAGAAAACGCAAACGGTGGCAGTCGGGGCCTTAGTCAAGCCTTGGCCGACAGATCCTCTGCCTGCCTGCCAGGCAGGGGGTTCCGGAACCTTGCCGAGTGTGGGAGAGTGAACTTCAAGCCGCCTATGTTACGAAGCCCTTAAACTCGAACATATTGTATGGGTCATTCACTTAAACTAAAAAGAAATTATCAGCCCCTGCAGAGGGGTTGCACTGAAGAGCTTCACAAGGAAAAGAACCCAGAGTACTTAAGGAAATTTCTAGTCATTCACTCAACTCATGATCAAGTGCCATTCACCATGAAATCTTTGTCAGCACGATGCATTGAGAGTGCTGTTGGCCACGAGTACAAACAAAGCCAGGAAACTGACATCAGGGAACATGCTTATTAAATTCCACACAAAGAAACAAAGCAAATATCTCCAGTACCTGAATGCAATTGATGACCAGAGAGTGGCAATGACACTGTACTGCAGCCTAAACAGTGTCCAAGGTGTCGTCTCAGAGAGAGATTTGTTAAACGAGAGAGATAGACATTCTGGATGCCCAGCGTGAACAAGGGATCACTGCAGTTCAGCGCATAACAATGAGAAAGGCAAGCAAAGAAATAAGCTTAGAATAACAGAAAGCTGAGCTAGTTGGTAAGGATCCATTATGCAAAAAAGGTGAGGCTACTCTTATGTCCTGTCTGCACGCCTCACCGTTTTTGCATAACAAAGAAATAAACAACCTTTAATCAGACGTCTCTGCCTGAGAGAGTCACTGTAGACTTTCGCAGTTATCCAGTCGGACCATACATAAATAACCCAAGAAGATGCTCACATTCTTGCCATGGGAAACAAGCGTCTGCAAAGTGCAGTGAACATGAACACAACTTGTAGAACTGTGCAAACACCTCCACAAGGTGTCCTAACTGCAGTGGTTCACATGCTCCCTATTCTTTATCTTGTGAAACTTTCAAAAAATAAAACTTTGATCCAGCTAAACGTTCATGAAAATATGTTTTCCTGAAACGCGTAAAAGACATGCACACTTCTTAGGCATGAACTACACCAATGCAGCTTGCTAGGGAGGTGGCGCGGCATCTGGTTTCGACAAGATGTCAATACAGCGTTGCTGATCTGAGCCTGTCCCCCGGATGCCCATGAGCAGCCAGCAGCTGCTCCGAACAAATGTGCCACTGCTTGGAACTTCGAAAGTCTCACAGAACTTGTTCCGGAAGGATCAGCCACTTTGTGCTCTGGCTTCCAACTCGTACAGTATTCCGTTCAAGCCCATGAAGATGGGCTCACTTACCTCTGGGGAGCAGTCACTGCCAATTTCCAAAGACAAGGCCAAGATCACCTAGCCTAACTTCCAAACTAACTGGTTGAGAAGGAGCCATTCTCCTCTGATAAGCCTGCCAGTCTATGGTCGCCGCAGTGCTGACCATATGCTGGCCCAGCCCAGGATCGGTCCACAAGCCCATATCCGGAAAACTTAAAGCAGGAACCGATGGAGGCACAGTTGCTGTACGTAGAAATGCCCAAGATCTTCCACCGCTGGCGACACTTCCAGATATAGCTCAATGACGTAGCCACGACACATCACCATCCTAACGAACCCTAAAAGCAAAGAATACGCCGATAAAAGAAGACCTGACGACGCGACATTCCAGCTGCAGGTCAGCACGACACAGCCGTGATCCGTTACCAAGACCAAACTGCAACACAAGGCAAAAAACCACCGACCTCGGCGTGCTTCTCAATGGACACACAGTTGCTGCCTTAGTGGACACAGAAGCCAGCTACTCCATCATGAGTGGACCCATTTCCGCACGGTTGAAGAAAGTTGAGACTGCTTGGGAAGGCCCTCAAATCGGGACAGCTAGAGGACGCCTAATAACACCGACCGGAATCTGGACAGCAAGAATTACCGCTCATGACTTAACCTACCCTGCCACCTTCGTTCTCTTCCCACAGTGTTCACGAGATGCAATTCTCGGCATGGACTTCCTGAACCAACATGGCGCAATCTTCGACCTGAAGTCAAAGTCGATAACGCTATCCGAAGATCATGCAATAGTGCCGGAGAGCTCTCGTAGTTCCCATGCCTTGAGTGTGCTCGAAGATCACATGAGCATCCCGCCTCTCTCCAGCATTGTCATTTCCGTCGGCACCAAAACACCTGCAGACGTAGAAGGCATCATCAAGGGTGACCAATGTCTACTGCGCAACCATGAAATTTGCATCGCAAGAGGGATTGCTTGACTGCGTGGAAGAAAAGTGAAAGTGATGCTTGCAAACTTCACCCCAAGCACATCAACAAGGCACAACGATCGCATGCATCAAGGAAATGGTGGAAACGAGCAATGTGTTCGTCCTCTCGGATTATGCCACAGCTACCTCGACGACCATAGTTCTCAAACCAGGCTTCGAAATAAATCCAAGCCTCCCCATGAGTAAGCAAAAGCAGCTCGAAAGTCTTCTCTGATGATACAAAGACTGCTTTTCCACGTGATTGAGGATTCAACAAGCACCCCGCAGGGGCGTCTGCGTCAGCAGGTGTTTGGTGTGTTGCGACACCATGTACCCGAGCACACGAGGGTTGGACTCTCCCGCGTCTAACCGTGCGCGGCTTAGCCGTGTCCGGAGAGAAGGGGATCCTGGGGGTTGAGCCAATGCCGGGTGTTTGGACCTTCGTTTGGACCCTCGGGTGCAGCAACACACCCCTTTGTCCTCGGCTTCACGTAGACGGCACCCCCGGACTGACCCACCTGGGGGAAATCTGTAGTTGCCTTTTCCTGTCTCTCTCTCCCTCCAAGCTTCATCTTTTTCTCACTTTTCATCTTTCCTGTCTTCTCCTAGCTTCCCTTTACTTCCAAGTTTCCAGGCAGTAAGGGTTAACCTTGTGTGAATAGCCAACCTGGGTTATTTCATATTTGGTTATAGTGATGACGTACAGCTGGCGTTTGCAGGACCTGTTTTACAGCTCCTGTAGCGTCCCCTCGTAGGGCTCCATGGTGGGTGGCTGGCGTTATTGCCGAAAACTACATTTTTCTATGATAAGTTCCTTTCCTCCCCTTCTTGATCGCCCTCAAAAAAGAGGGCGCACCGAAGATGTGTTCCAGTTCTTTGGACGTCAAAGGCTGAACTTTCCGCGATATCATGGTATCCACTCAGATAAACCTGATAAGCAACTACGAAATATCTCCCCTTTTCTAGTTTCCAAGTCCCTAACTGATGTCCTTGGTCCAGGCTACAAGGTATCAAGGATGGCAAGTGGTGATCTCTTAGAGCTGCATGATCAGAAACAATCTGAAAAATTGCCCAGTCTATAGTGTCATTTGGGGATGTTCTATTGACAGTAACTCCACACCGCACTCTGAACACCACCTGCGGCGTTGTCTTGGATCATGATTTGCTCCAGCTGACAGAGGCTGAGCTCTTGGAGGGCTTCAGTGAGCAGAATGTTGTCAATGTCAGAAGAATTAAGCTGAGAAGGGATGGTAAAGAAATTAAAACAAAGCACCTAATACCCACATTCGATGTCAGAAGAATTAAGCTGAGAAGGGATGGTAAAGAAATTAAAACAAAGCACCTAATACCCACATTCGGTTCAAGTATTCTGCCCGAGTCTGTAGAGGCCGGGTACATCAAGCTCCGTGTCAGACCATATGTGCCAAATCCCCTAAGATGTTTCAAATGCCAGCATTTCGGCCACAGTTTGCAGAGCTGCCGGGGCCGCCAAACTTGCGAAATGCAGTGCCCATGAACACGCCACTGAAGGTTGTAAGAACGCGCTCCACTGTAAACTGTGATGGGGAGCACGCCGCGTACTTGCGGTCGTGCCCATCCTGGAAAAAAGAAAAGGAAATTGTAACAATAAAAGTAAAGGAAAATATAAGTTTCAAGGAGGCACGCAGGCGGGTAGCATACCTGCCTAAGAAAACCTTTGCTGATGTGGCGCGTCAGGGGGCAGCGCCACAATGGTCTCCGGCGGCTGTCCGACCCACACTCAGTGAGGCGACAGTGATGACATACGCCCCCCTCCCCCCCCCCCCCCCCCCCGGCGGCTGCAGCTAGTGCTGCTACGCCAACCCAGCAGACGGGGCCATCGACCCCGAAGGTGGGTGCAGCCGAGGCTGCCCCAACCTCACCGGCCCCTTCCAGCGCTGGCAACAGCCGGCGCAGCCAAATCGTTCAGGGAGCCCCATCGACCTCCGGGCTGGTGGGTGCAGGCACCTTGCCTTCCGAGGCAGGACTCTCTCGGAAAACTTCTCGATCGCAAGAGAATGTGTCCGGCGCCTCGCAAGAGGCAATGGACAGTACACCTATCCTCATGGCGCTCCAAGCACCTAAGGAGCGGCGAGGCTCCCTTGAACGCTCCAGAAAGGGCAAAACCCCGGTTACAGGGCCTCGAAAGAGCTCTGTAATCTAATCTATGAAATCTCTGTAAATAATACTTCTGTTTCTGTACACACAGCACATATTTACTTCCAATATGGATACACAAATAATTCAATGGAACGTCAGAGGTCTTCTTAGAAACCTTGATGATGTGCAAGAACTCATCCACAAACACAATCCAAAAGTGCTGTGTCTACAAAAAACACACTTAAAATCGAAAGACAAATTTCCTCCTACATTATGTTACTTTTCGCAGAGATCACGATGATGCTTTCGCATCATCGGGCAGTGTTGCCATTGTTATTCATAAAAGCATAGTGTGTCAATGTTTGCAGCTACAAACGCCCCTTGAAGCAGTGGCAGTTCGTGCTGTTCTACTAAACAAACTCATCACCATTTGCTCGCTTTACATATCCCCCATTACCAACTAAAGAAACGTGACTTTCAGTCCTTTCTAGACCAACTGCCAGAACCTTATGTTGTTCTTGGCGATTTCAATGCACAGCAGCCTGTGGGGAGACTCCCATATCGATGCACGAGGTTGTCTCGTTGAACAGTTCCTTTTTTCTTCCGGTGCATGTCTGCTGAATAAGAAGGCACCCACATATTATTCTCTCGCAAACAGAACATTTTCTTCAATTGACCTCAGCCTAGTTTCCCCGTGTATACTGCCTGAACTCGAATGGGAAGTTACCAACAATCCTTACGGGAGCGACCACTTCCCCATACTGCTAAGATCACCTAAAGAAAACGAATATCCACCACAAGCTCCTAGGTGGAAGATTGAGACAGCTGACTGAGAGAAATTTCGAACTCTTACTAGTATCTCATGGGCTGACATGTCTTCGTTAGGAATTGATTCTGCAGTGGAGTTTTTTAGTCTTCATAATAGATGGCGCATCTAAATGCATATCAGAAGTAAATGGCTCGGCGTGCAAATGGCGTGTCCCGTGATGGAACGACGAATGTAGGATCGCTCGTAAAAAACAACAAAGCGGGGGGTTGCTATGCGCCTCTCCCACTACAGAGAATCTTGTTAACCTTAAGAAAGTAAAGTCCCAAGGCAGGAGAACGCGCCGACAGGCCAGAAGAGAGAGTTGGCAAAAGTTTTTATCGGGCTTCAACTCGTACACAGATGAGGCGAAAGTCTGGAACAGGGTTAATAGGATAAGAGGGCGACAAACATACTCCTTCCCAACACACAAGGCGATACCCTGCAAGATCAGGCAGATTCACTTGGGGAGCATATTGAGAGCGTGTCAAGCTCAACCAATTATTCACAATATTTTCTCAAATATAAACAAATAGAAGAACGTAAGCCATTCACAAGAAAAAGTGGAGAGAATGAGCCTTACAACCGTCCTTTTAGTATTGCCGAGTTGAGAGCTGCCTTGAGCGCATGCAAGAGCTCCGCACAGGGATCTGACAGAATCATGTATGAAATGATCGAAAACTTATAAAATGACACCCAAGTTACACTTCTCGCACTTTTCAACACCATTTGGGCTGCAGGATACCTTCCAACTGCATGGGAAGAAGCCATTGTGGTCCCTGTTTTGATACAAGGCAAAGATCCTTCCTTAGTGGCAAGCTACCGCCCGATAGCCCTCACAAGTTGCTTTTGTAAGGTACTTGAAAAAATGATTAATCGGCGACTCATTCACATCCTTGAACTGAGCGAAATGCTTGATCCATATCAGTGTGGCTTTAGAGAAGGGCGCTCCACAACTGATCATCTTGTACGTATTGAAGGAAATATCCGGGACGCATTTGTACAAGTCTTTCTTATCCATATTCCTCGATATGGAGAAGGCGTACGACACAACGTGGCGTTACGGAATCTTAAAAGACTTGTCAGAAATGGGCATCCATGGTAATATGCTAAACCTAATAGAAAACTATCTGTCCAATCGTACCTTCCGGGTAAAAGTCGGCAATGTACTTTCACATCCTTTTACGGAAGAAACGGGTGTACCCCGAGGAAGCGTGCTCAGCTGCACGCTCTTTATCGTGAAGATGAACACGCGTCGTGCTTCATTACCACGGGCCATCTTTTATTCTCTCTACGTGGATGATATTCAAATAGCTTTCAAATCCTGTAACCTCGCAGTGTGCGAGAGACAGGTACAGCATGGCCTGAACAAAGTGTCAAAGTGGGCAGAGAAAAATGGATTTAAGATCAATCCTAACAAAAGTTCTTGTGTTCTTTTTACAAGAAAGAAAGGCCTGGTCCCGGATCCTTACTTAGAACTGTGGGGACAACAAATACCTGTCAACAAAGAGCACAAATTCCTAGGTATAATACTTGACTATAGACTCACTTTCATTCCACACATCAAATATCTGAAAGAAAAATGTCTAAAAACAATGAACATAATGAAACTTCTATCCCAGACTACATGGGGTAGCAACAGGAAATGTCTAATGAATCTCTACAAGAGCCTAATTCGGTCAAGATTGGATTATGGTGCTGTAGTGTATAACTCTGCCACCCCGAGCGTGCTAAGAATGCTGGATCCTGTCCACTATCTAGGTATCTGATTAGCCACTGGCGCTTTCAGAACAAGCCAGATTGAAAGCTTATATGCTGAATCGAATGAGTGGTCGCTCCACCTGCAGAGATCATACATCTGCTTTACCTATTTCCTTAAAGTGCAATCTAATCGTGAGCATCCATGTTTTAATAGCGTAACCGATATGACGTGTTCTACACTTTTCCGCAATCGTCCTTCTATAAGACAGCCTTTCTCGCTGCCCCCGCAGGGGCGTCTGCGTCAGCAGGCGTTTGGTGTGTTGCGGCACCACGGACCCGAGCACACGAGGGTCGGACCCTCCCGCGTGTAGCCGTGCGCGGCTTAGCCGTGTCTGGGGAAAAGGGGATCCTGGGGGTTGAGCCGATGCTGGGTGTTTGGACCTTTAAGGCCCCCCGGCGGAGGCAACACACCCCTTTGGCCTCTGCTTCACATAGACGGCACCCCCGGACTGACCCACCCGGGGGAAATCGGTAGTTGCCTTTTCCTGTCTCTCTCTCCCTCCAGCCTTCGTCTTTCTCTCACTTTCCACCTTTCCTGTCTTCTCCTGGCTTCTTCTCACTTCCAATTTTCCAGGCAGCAAGGGTTAACCCTGTGTGAATAACCAACCTAGGTTATCTCATATTTGGTTATAGTGATAACGTACAGCTGGCGTTTGCAGGCCCTGTTTTTCAGGCTCTGCAGCATCCCCTTGTAGGGCTCCACGGTGGGTGGTTGGAGTTATTGCCGAAATTTACATTATTCTATGGCTAGTTCCTTCCCTGCCCTCCCAGATCGCCCTCAGAAAAGAGGGCGCACCGAAGATGTATTTCAGTTTTTTGGACGACAAAGACCGAACTTTCCACGATTTCACGTCATTCATTCAGAAAAGCCAGATAAACAAGTACGCACAATCTCCCCATTTCTAGTTTCGAAGTCTTTAACTGAGGCTCTTGGTCCAGGTTACAAGGCATCAAGGATGGCAAGTGGAGATCTCCTTTTGGAGCTCCGTGACCTGAAACAATACGATAAGCTACCCAATCTAGTGTCTTTTGGAGACTTTCAAGTGACAGTGACTCCGCACCGCACTATGAACACTACACGCGGCGTTGTCTCCGATGACGACCTGCTTCAGCTGACAGAAGCAGAGCTCCTAGAGGGCTTCAATGAGCAAAATGTTGTTAATGTGAAAAGAATAAAGATGAGGCGCGATGGTAGAGAAATTGCGACCAAACACCTAATTCTCACCTTCAATTCAAGTGTCCTGCCCGAATCAATCGAGGCCGGGTACATCAAGCTCCGTGTCAGGCCTTACGTGCCCAATCCACTCCGATGTTTCAAATGCCAGCGCTTCGGCCACAGCTCGCAGAGCTGCCGCAGCCGCCAAACTTGTGCTAAATGCAGTGCCAAAGAACACACCACTGAAACTTGTGAGAACGCTCTCCACTGTGTAAACTGTGATGGAGAGCACGCCGCGTACTCGCGGTCGTGCCCATCCTGGAAGAAAGAAAAAGAAATAGTAACGATCAAAGTGAAAGAAAATATCTCATTCAAGGAGGCACACAGGCGGGTAGCATACCTGCCAAAGAAAAGCTTTGCCGAAGTGGCACGTCAGGGGGCAGCGTCACAACGGCCTCCGGCGGCTGTCCGACCCACAAGCAGTGAGTCGACAGCTACGCCATCTGCCCCCGCGGCGGTCGCAGCTAGCGCTGCTCCGTCTACCCAGCAGACGGGGCCATCGACCCCGAAGGTGGACGCAGCCGAGGCTGCCCCAGCCTCCGAGGCCCCTTCCAGCGCTGGCAACGGCCAGCGCAGCCAAATCCCTCTGGGAGCCCCATCGACCTCCGGGCTGGTGGGCGCAGGGGTCTTGCCCTCCAAGGCGGGACTCCCTCTGAAAATCTCTCGCTCGCAAGAGCGCTTGTCCGGCGCCTCACACGAGGCAATGGACACTACACCTGTCCCCAAGGCGCACCAAGCGCCTAAGGAGCGCCGAGGTTCGCTCGAGCGCTTCAGAAAGAGCAAAACCCCTATTACAGGGCCTCGAAAGGGCTCTGTAATGTAAGACATCCCTTCCGTTTCCGTAAACACAGCACCAATTTAATTTAAAATATGGATACACAAATCATTCAATGGAATGTCAGAGGTCTTCTTAGGAACCTCGATGATGTGCAAGAGATTATACACAAACACAATCCAAAGGTGCTGTGTCTGCAGGAAACACACCTAAAATCACAACACACAAACTTTCTCCGACAGCATGTTACTTTTCGCAAAGATCGCGATGATGCAATCGCATCATCGGGAGGTGTTGCAATTGTAATCGAAAAGAGCATAGCATGTCAACATTTACAGCTACGAACGGCCCTTGAGGCAGTGGCGGTTCGAATTGTTTTGCTAAACAAACTTATCACTATTTGTTCGATTTATATACCTCCACACTACAAACTAAGCAAACATGAATTTCAGTCCTTCATAGATGAATTGCCAGAACCTTACGTTGTACTTGGAGATTTCAATGCGCACAACAGCCTGTGGGGCGACTCTCGTATAGATGCGCGAGGTCGTCTTGTTGAACAGTTCCTCTTCTCTTCTGGTGCATGCCTGCTGAATAAGAAGGCACCCACATATTATTCTCTCGCCAACAGAACATTTTCATCAATTGACCTCAGCCTAGTTTCCCCGTGTATACTGCCTGAACTCGAATGGGAAGTTATGAACAATCCTTACGGGAGCGACCACTTCCCCATACTGATAAGAACATCTAAAGAAAACGAATGTCCTCCACAAGCTCCTAGGTGGAAGATAGACACAGCCGACTGGCAGAAATTTCGAGCTCTCTCTAGCATCTCATGGGCTGACCTGTCTTCTTTAGAAATTGATGCTGCTGTGGATTATCTTACAGCATTCATAATAGATGCCGCGTCAAAATGCATATCCGAAGTAAGTGGTTTGGCATGCAAACCCCGTGTACCATGGTGGAACAGCGAATGTAGGATCGCCCGTAAGAATCAGAACAAGGCGTGGGGGTTGCTACGCGCTTCTCCCACTGCAGAGAACCTTATGAACTTTAAAAAAATAAAATCCCAAGGTAGGAGAACCCGCCGGCAGGCCAGAAGAGAAAGTTGGCACAAGTTTTTATCGAGTATTAACTCGTTTAGAGATGAGCCCAAAGCCTGGAACAGGGTTAATAGGATTAGAGGGCGGCAAACATATTCACTCCCTCTAGTAAATGCACAGGGCGATACACTGAAAGATCAGGCCGACTCACTTGGGGAGCACTTTGAGAGTGTATCAAGCTCAAATCATTATTCGCAATCCTTCCTGAAATATAAACAAATAGAAGAATGCAAGCCACTCATCAATAAATGCCGACAGAATGAACCGTACAATTGCCCTTTTAGTGCTGCCGAGTTGAAAGCTGCCTTGAGCGCATGCAAGAGTTCCGCACCAGGATCTGATAGAATCATGTATGAAATGCTCAAAAACTTACACAATGACACGCAACTTACACTACTCACACTTTTCAACACCATCTGGGATGCAGGGTACCTTCCAACCGCGTGGAAGGAAGCCATTGTGATCCCTGTTTTGAAACAAGGCAAAGACCCTTCCTCAGTGGCAAGTTACCGCCCGATAGCCCTCACAAGTTGCATTTGTAAGGTGTTTGAAGAAATGATAAATCGGCGACTCATTCATTTCCTTGAACAGAGCAAAATGCTTGATCCTTATCAGTGCGGCTTCCGAGAAGGGCGCTCCACAACCGATCATCTCGTACGTGTTGAAGGGAATATTCGGGACGCATTCATACATAAACAGTTCTTCCTATCCATATTCCTCGATATGGAAAAGGCGTATGACACAACGTGGCGTTACGGAATCTTAAGAGACCTGTCAGAATTGGGCATCCACGGTAATATGCTAAATATAATAGAAAGCTATCTGTCAAATCGTACCTTTCGGGTAAAAGTCGGCAATGAACTCTCACGTCCTTTTACGCAAGAAACGGGTGTACCCCAAGGAGGCGTGCTCAGCTGCACGCTCTTTATCGTGAAGATGAACACGCTTCGTGCTTCACTACCACCCGCCATCTTTTACTCTGTCTACGTAGACGACATTCAAATAGCTTTCAAATCTTGTAACCTCGCAGTCGGCGAGAGACAGGTACAACATGGCCTGAACAAAGTGTCAACGTGGGCAGACAGGAATGGATTTAAGATCAATCCTAACAAAAGCTCTTGTGTTCTTTTTACAAGAAAGAGAGGACTTATCCCAGATCCTTGCATAGAACTGCGTGGACAACACATACCTGTAAACAAAGAACACAAATTTCTAGGTGTCATACTTGACTACAGACTCACCTTCGTCCCCCACATTAAACATCTTAAAGAAAAATGTCTAAAAACAATGAACATAATTAAACTTCTATCCCAGACCACATGGGGTAGTGACAGGAAGTGCTTAATGACTCTCTATAAAAGCCTCATTCGATCACGACTAGACTATGGCGCCGTGATTTATCACTCTGCCGCTCCGAGCGCACTAAAGATGCTAGACCCAGTCCACCATCTAGGAATTCGACTGGCCACTGGCGCTTTCAGAACGAGTCCCATACAAAGTTTATATGTAGAATCCAATGAGTGGTCACTTCATCTGCAGAGAACATATATCAGCCAAACATATTTTCTGAAAGTCCACTCAAATCCACAACATCCCTGTTTTAACACCATTAATGACATGGCATATGCTACACTATTTCGCAATCGTCCCTCTGTAAAACAGCCTTTCTCGCTGCGTGTGAGGGAGCTTAGTGAAGAAATGCATGTTTCACTCCTCGAGTTTCGCCTAATGCATCCAGCCAAGCTGCTACCTCCTTGGGAGTGGCAGCTCATACAATGCGATATATCTTTCGTGGAAGTCACAAAGCATGCTCCCGAGATTGAAATCCAAATGCATTTCCGGGAACTCCAGTACAAATACTCCTGCACGGAGTTCTACACAGATGCATCGAAGTCACACGACGGGGTGTCCTATGCAGCCGTCGGTCCATCCTTCTCGGAATCCGATTTACTGCATCCGGAAACTAGTATCTTCACGGCTGAGGCCTACGCAATACTGTCGACCGTGAAGCATATAAGGAAATCAAAACTCAAAAAATCAATTATATATACGGACTCCCTAAGTGTTGTGAAGTCTTTGATATCGTTCTGTAAGCACAAAAATCCTATAATAATTGAACTCTATTCCTTCCTATGTAAAGCATATGTATCTAACCAGCATGTGATAATATGCTGGGTGCCTGGACATAGGGGCATCCAGGGTAACGTTCTAGCGGACCAAATGGCCACATCAATTGCATCACACACTGTTAATTCTACCGCTGCAGTCCCTGTCGCAGACCTGAAGCCTTTCTTAAGAAGAAAACTGCGACACTACTGGCAACGCTTGTGGGACCTGGAAACAAATAATAAGCTGCATGTAATAAAGCCACAATTAGGTTTCTGGCCTCCTGTAACAAAATCACGCCGGACAGATGTCTTATTCTGTCGTCTAAGAATAGGACACACTTTTGGCACGCATAACTTTTTACTTACTGGAAATGAGCCCCCAACCTGTGGGAGATGCGGGGAGAGGCTGACCGTCCTCCATGTCCTCCTGGAGTGTCTGAAAGCAGAATCTGACAGAAAGAAACATTTTCCATTAGCATACCGGCAGCACATTCCCCTTCATCCTGTAATGTTACTCGGCCCAGAACCACTCTTTGACACTAACGCTGTCCTAGACTTCCTGAAAGATGTCGTGTTACATGTAATTAGCCCTATACGTCATAGCGTCTCCTCTTTCCAGAGGATGCCGCTGTGATAGCTATATTGTATAGCACATGCCTCTCGGTCCTTGCGTTTCAAGGGCTCTGGCGAGGCAGTAGTGCTCTTAGACAATTTTAGTCTCGCATATTTTATATAATGCATCATTCTTTTTTAATGCATTTTAGTGATCATAGTACATGTCATTAATCATTGCCATAATTTTATTACGGGTAATTTTTATGCAATTTACACACTCTTTTAGGCCCCTCTACAGCCAAGTCACATGAAATTCACAGAGCCCATCAGACCACGACATATTCATTACCACTAGCATGGCGCTCTTTGGCCATACCTGGCCCTTGCGCCATTAAACCTCAAACATCATCATCATCATCCTTTCTCGCTGCGTGTGAAGGAGCTTAGCGATGAAATGCATGTCCCACTCCTCGAGCTTCGCTTAATGCACCTAACCAAGCTCTTGCCTTCTTGGGAGTGGCAGGTGATAGAATGTGACGTATCCTTTCTAAAAATTACAAAGCACGCTCCAGATGTCGAAATCAGAATGCATTTCCTAGAACTTCAGTACAAGCACTCGGGCACAGAGTTCTACACAGACGCCTCCAAGTCGCATGCTGGAGTGTCCTATGCAGCCGTCGGTCCATCCTTCTCAGAATCCGATGTACTACACCCAGAAACAAGTATCTTTACGGCCGAGGCCTACGCATTATGGTCGGCTGTAAAGCATATAAGGAAATCAAAACTCCATAAAGCCGTTATATATACAGACTCCCTAAGTGTGGTGAAAGCCTTAATGCCACTCTGCAAATGTAAAAATCCCGTACTCACTGAGGTCTATTCCAACCTATGCAAAGCTAGTCTATCTAACCAGCATATCATTATATGCTGGGTACCTGGCCATAGGGGAATCGAAGGTAACGTACTGGCAGACCAGATGGCCACATCAATTGCATCTCCTGCTGTTAATCCTACTGCTTCGGTCCCTGTCACAGGCCTAAAACCTTTCTTAAGAAGGAAACTACGAAACCACTGGCAACGCATGTGGGACAAAGAAATAAATAAACTGCACGTGATAAAGCCACAGTTAGGTTCTTGGCCCTCCGCAACAAAATCACGACGAACAGATGTCCTATTCTGTCGTCTCGGAATAAGACACACATTTGGTACGCATAACTTTTGACTCACTGAAAATGATCCTCCAACCTGTGGTAAATGCGGGGAGAGGCTGACCGTCCTCCACGTCCTCCTGGAGTGTCGGGCAGCCGAATCTGAGATAAAGAAACATTTTCCCCTAGCATACCGGCAGCACATCCCCCGTCATCCTGTAATGTTACTCGGTCCAGAACCACTCTTTGACACCAACGCAGTCCTAGGTTTTTTGAAAGATATTGTGTTGCATGTTATTAGCCCCACACATTCGTAGTGCCTCCTCTCTTCAGAGGAAGCTGCTGTGATAGCTGTTTCGTATAGCACATGCCTCCAGGCCCTTGTGTTTTAAGGGTTCTAAGGAGGCAGTAGTGCTCTAGTAAATTTTTTAGAATCAGATATATTTTATACATCATATCATACTTTTGAAATGCATCTCTATGTTCATAGTACAAGTCATACGTCATCGCCATATATTATTATACGGATTTTACGCACTTTAGAGCGAGTTAAGGCCCCTTTACAGCCACGTCACACCAACTTCATAAAAATCATAATTACACTGCAAACTCATTATCACAGACCTTGCGCTCTTTGGTCATATTTCGCCCTTGCGCCATTAAACATCAAACATTCATTAATTCAACAAGCACCAGTTGCAAAACATTGCATAATAACCGAAAAGTGTGTTCGACCACTTCATCCTTACTGAGTTTTGACATGAGAATATGAAGCTATGGCAACAATTTGACAAAACGCTGCACGATGACATCATCCAGCAGTCGAGAAGCCCGTGGTCATCTCCTGTAGTCTTGGTGAAGAAAAAGGACGGAACGCTTCATTTCTATGTCAATTGTCATTGACTGAACAAGATCACAAAGAAGGGCATATACCCCCTCCCATCGATGGACAACGCATTGGATCGGCTCTGCAACGCTAAATACTTCTCGTCGATGGATCTCAAGACTGGCTACTGGCAAATAGAAGTCAATGAGAGGCTTCGCAAGAAGACCGCCTTCATCATGCCGGATGGCCTCTATGAGTTTAAGGTCATGCCATTCGGACTGTGCTCGGCACCTGCAACGTTCCAGCACCTGATGGACACGATGTTAGCAGGGTGGAAGTGGCAGACCTGTCTTGTCTACTTGGATGACGTCGTCATCTTGAAGCTGGAAAAGTACCGTTTTGCCTATGATGAATTTAAGTTTCTAGGGAATGTCATCAGCATGTCTGGAGTCTGTCCCCACCTACATAAAGTTTGTTTCACATGGCGCGATTGGGGCGAAAAAAGATCGTTCTGCCGTGTACGTCGCAGAGTGATTTTCGCTGACAGCTTTCACATGCGTTTGCTGCAGCGCGATTTCCGTCGCAGCAATGTGCAAGGTTGCCCCCTGTTAACGAAGTATCCATGCCTGCATCGTTAAATAAAAACATGGAAACTAGTCAAATATTCGAATGTTCCTATTAATATTCGATAATAGAATAAGTACATCATTTTTTATGGTTTAGAAGTGTTGAGACTTTACAACAGCTTACAGATGTGGTGAGTGAGACGCTGCACAACACTGCAAGTATGATCGTGCGGCTTGTGCAGTGTCGCTGGTCTGGTTCCATTTAGTAAACTTTAGTTTCGTTGTTACTGTGGAAGCCACAACTTTTTTCCTGGAGAAGTATTTGCTTTTGCAGACCAACAAGCTACTATTGAGTGGGCATGTACAGTCGATCCCGGATATATTGAATTATTGCCTATATCGAGCAGTTGAAAAATCCCCTTGGGAATCCCATACAAAAGTATAGCGCTATTGTTCGCGTATATAGAACTCCTGTGCACCGGCATATCGATGTATCAAACTCCGTGCTGAGCTGCGCCCTGGCAAGTGCGCTTCTCCCACCATACACCACCCCCGCAAGTGCGCTTCTCCTCACGAAGCTCTCGCGATGTTCCCGCAATGTTCCCGCAATCTCACGTGCGCTGCCCCGCACTCTAAGAAAGGGCCGTGTGGGTAAAAGGCACGTGACAAGGAGCACTTGGAGTGCGATTGGGTGTGAAAGGGAAGTGGGAGGGAGAAACCACACTGGACCGCAGGCGCCAGCTTTCTGTGTTTTGGTTGGCTGACACCGCTGGCGAGACGAACGAGGTCAGTGCAGCTTGGTTTTGTGGTAGTGCGGAGATGCAGAGCGGTGTATCTTTCGATTCGCTTTGTTCCTTTTATTCACGAGGCCAACGTGAAGGTTTGAGGTGTGGTGCAGTGAGTTTTTCTTTCCGCTTTTAGCATGTGTTCCAGATCCACGGCCGAGAAAAAACGCAATAATTTGAATTTATCAACAAAGGCCTTCGAGGGATCTGGTGAGAAAAATTTGTCGGTCGCCGCGGCATTCGGAATTCCTCGCAACACCCTGAGTACGATCCTCAAGAACAAAGCCAATGTTAAGCTGAAGTCAGTGCAGTCCAGTCACCCTGGAGCATGTCGTGTGCGCGTCCCAACCAATGACAAGGTCGAGAAGGCATTGTACGCCTGGTTTTTGGAGACACGTGCCAAGAACATAGCTGTTGACGGCCCAATGCTCATGGAAAAGGCCAAATGGTTTGCTCTGGCCTTCGGAGAAGAAAGCTTCACTGGGGGCACTGGTTGGCAGCAGCAATTTAAGAGTCACTACAGCATCGTCGGAAAGACCCTTTCGGGCGAAAGCGAGGCAACTAGCATAATGTCGCATAGAGAAGTGGTTGTCCGAAGAGTGGCCAAATATTTCCGACAGCTTTCCGCCGTCTCAAATATTCAATGCAGATGAGACTGCACTGTTTTGGCAAATGCTGCCAAACAAGACTCTGCATCTGAAGGGCACTGCATGCCATGGTGGAAAGAACAGCAAAGTGCGCGTATGGATTTTGCTTGCTGCAAATATGGATGGGTCATGCGAACTACGGCCATTTGTTATCGGAAAGAGCAGGTCGCCACGTTATTTTAAGAATGCGAAAGGCCTCCCGGTTCGATATGCGTCCAATAAGAAAGCTTGGATGACACGAGATTTCTTCGTTGAGTGGCTACAGGCATGGGATACCGAACTGGAGAAGTCTGGCTGCAAAGTTTGTCTTGACAATTGTTCCGCCCATCATGTCGTCTGGCCGATAAAGCAGATCACCCTCCAGTTTCTGCCGCCAAACAACGGCAAAACTTCAGCCTCTCAACCAAGGCATCAAGGCCAAGACACCACACAAAGTCCACATAGTTTGGTTTTTTATTATCATTTAATTGTGGGGAAAAGTGCTAAAAGTTGCTCAATACAGACAGAAGTATGCAAAAGCTCGCCAAAAACAAAGTGTGAAGTTTTGACATTGCTCAGTGACGTGTTCTACTAATGACACCAGAGGTTGTGTTTGTATTTTTGCATAATATCGATTGTTTGTCATTGTTATGGCTTGTGTTCACGTGAGAGAGGCCTCCCCGCTGGAAGGGGA
Organism: Dermacentor andersoni; assembly: GCF_023375885.2. Classification (NCBI taxonomy): domain Eukaryota; kingdom Metazoa; phylum Arthropoda; class Arachnida; order Ixodida; family Ixodidae; genus Dermacentor; species Dermacentor andersoni. The sequence goes on from NC_092817.1 coordinate 218,835,876, forward strand.
GTGTACCATGTGATAAGGTCCCCATCCCTGTCCAGTTGCACCTCTGGTGCATTGTGGGCCCTGGCATTGTGGATCCCCAGAAGAAGTATTCCCTGTGGGCATCACCTGTGAATTTATATCGACTGAACAACAGCTTTTTATATTGTTTGAATCTGCAAGGTACACAGGAAAGGTTCGAATGACTCCACGGCAATGTTCTTGTGACAATTAGCTGCTGCTGTCTTGTGCAGGGGTGCCAGACCACCACCACCACGCCTAACCAGGATGTGGGCAGTGCAATGGCCCTCGTGCATCCTTGCTGTGGGGTGAAATCAAGGTAGGCTGGATCTTGTTGAAACAACACTGCCATTTGGGCTAGTTGGAATGTTGGATTTATGATTATGAAGAATTCTGTGCAAAGACAAGGGACAAGAAACTAAAGTACGGCGCTCATGATGTGCTTTTCATTCTTTGTCCCGTGATATTGCACTGAATTTTTGTTAACCATGCATTTTGTTCACTGGAAAAATGAGTGTGCATAACTATCCCAATTGTTTGGGAGACTCCTGAATTTTGACCAATCCTTCCGATTGTATGGACATGGCCATGAGTCTCCCAAAAAACTGATAAAAGTCATGCAGCACAGCTGCATTGTACTTGCCATTATGCACTAGGTAGCTAGCCGAAGTCTATTTTTAAATCTCAGCCATGTGTTTGTAGGCAGTGTACACTTAGCTTGGTTTACTTCAGATCAAGTCATGCATTGGGGAGTGCACGTGAAGCTAACGTCTAATCATCATCATCAGCCTTGTTACGCCTAATGCAGGGCAAAGGCCTCTCCCATACTTCACCAACCACCCCGGTCCTGTGCTACTTGTGGCCATATTCTCCCTGTAGACTTCTTAATCTCATCCACCCACCTAACTTCCTGCCGCCCCCTGCTACGCTTCCCTTCCCTTGGAATCCAGTCCGTGACCCTTAATGACCATCGGTTATGTTCCCTCCTCATTACATATCCTGCCCATGCCCATTTCTTATTCTTGATTTCAACTAAGATGTCATTTAGTCGCATTTCTTCCCTCACCCAATCTGCTCTTTTCGTACCCCTTAACGTTACACCCATCATTCTTCTTTCCATCGCTCGTTGCGTCATTCTCAATTTAAGTAGAACCCTTTTCGTAAGCCTCCAGGTTTCTACCTTGTACGTGAGTACTGGTAAGACACAGATCAGATGTCATACACTTTTTTCTTGAGGGATAATGGCAACCTGCTGTTCATGATCTGAGAATGCCTGCCAAACGCACCCCAGCCCATTCTTACTTTTCTGATTATTTCAGTCTCCTGATCCGGATCCGCGATCACTACCTGCCCTGAGTAGGTGTATTCCCTTACCACTTCCAGTGCCTCGCTACATATCGTAAACTGCCGTTCTCTTCCGAGACTCTTAAGCATTACTTCAGTTTTCTGCAGATTAATTTTTAACCCACCCTTCTGCTTTGCCTGTCCAGGTCAGTGAGCATGCGTTGCCATTGCTCCCCTGAGTTGCTAAGCAAGGCAATATCATCAGCAAATCGCAAGTTACTGACGTATTCTCCATTACTTCTTATCCCCAATTCTTCTCAATCCAGGTCTCGGAATACCTCCTGTAAACACGCTGTGAATAACATTGGAGAGATCGTATCTCCCTGCCTGACGCCTTTCTTTATTGGAATTTGGTTGCTTTCTTTATGGAAGACTACGGTGGCTGTGACCGCTATAGATATCTTTCAGTGTTTTCACATACGGCTCGTCTACACCCTGATTTTGTAATGCCTCCATAACTGCTGAGATTTCGACTGAATCAAATGCTTTCTCGTAATCAATGAAAGCTATATATAAGGGTTGGTTATATTTCGCACATTTCTCTATCACGTGATTAATAGTGTGAATATGGTCTATTGTTGAGTAGCCTTTATGGAATCCTGCCTGGTCCTTTGGTTGACAGAAGTCTAAGGTGTTCCTGATTCTATTTGTGATTACCTTAGTAAATACTTTGTAAGCAACGGACAGTAAGCTGATCGGTCAATAATTTTTTAAGTCCTTTGCCTCCCCTTTCTTATGGATTAGGATTATGTTAGCGTTCTTCCAAGATCCTGGTACGCTCGAGGTCATGAGGCATTGCGTATACAGGGTGGCCAGTTTTTCTAGAACAGTGTGCCCACAATCCTTCAACAAATCTGCTGTTACCTGATTTTGCCCAGCTGCCTTCCCCCTTTGCATAGCTCCCAAGGCTTTCTTTACTTCTTCCGGAACTACTTGTGGGATTTTAAATTCTTCTAGACTATTCTCTCTACCATTATTCTCGTGGGTGCCACTGGTACTGTATAAATCTCTATAGGACTCCTCAGCCACTTGAACTATCTCATCCATATTAGTAACGATATTGCCGGCTTTGTCTCTTAACCCTTTGAGGGTCGAATTATTTTGAAAAAAAACTTTCCCAGGTGGTCAAATTATTTTTTTGCGGATCTTGAATGTCCAAAATGTATTAAGTCGGGAATAAATAGTCAAAAATAATTAGGAACAGTATTTTGGTGTCGGCATCACTCAGAATTGCAAAATGTTCAATAGTATTTCCGAGCGTGGTACTCGTTGTAACACGGGTCTACGCACAGCGCCTTATCGCAGTCTGCACACCTAAAATGCGTGTCTGTTCTCTTGAAGCGAGGAGTTGTGTTGGCGCACACATGCCATCTCTGCGTGCGGCTGCCTTGGGCAGAGGTCTGAGGCACCCTCTTGCGTAAGCGCGTTGCCGCGGAGAGCGAGCATACCTCGCGAACGGCGCTGATAAGCAAGTGGTGATAACCAAGCTAAGAGAAGTGCCAATCAAGATAGAAATCGACTTCCGCCGCCCCTGCGAGAGCGTGCCGACAAAGAGAAAAACAACGTTTCGCGCGCCTCCGTTGCGAACACGCGGCGGAACCGAAACCGCGAAACCGCGTTGCCACTGAGAGCGGGAATACCTCGCGAACGCCGCTATAAGCAAGCTAAGAGCAGCGCCAATCAAGATAGAAATCAACTTCCACCGCCCTGCAAGAGAGTGCCGACAAAGAAAAAAATGACTTTTCGCGCGCCTCCGTTGCGATCACGCGGCGAAACCGAAACCGCCAAAGGGGCGTTGCCGCAGTCTGAGCGACGCGCTGAAGCTAGCAATCAGCTCTGTTTATCTCCCCAAGAAGGTAGCACCAATTTCAAACGCATCTTGTAAGTGCTAAGAGGTGGCAGCACCTCCCGATGAGCGCTCATCGTCATTATGGCGCGAAATTTCAAACGGATGGTCGGAACCGTACCCGTGCGGCAAAGACCTTGCGGGACAGAAAACCGCCGCCGTACATGTACGGCAAAAACCTTCAAAGGGTTAACGCACACATCTGATTCTTGCCTATTCCTAGTTTCTTTTTCACTGCTTCTAGGCTTCCTCTGTTCCTGAGAGCATGTTCAATTCTATCCATATTATACTTCTTTATGTCAGCTGTCTTACTCTTGTTGATTAACTTGGAAAGTTCTGCCAGTTCTATTCTAGCTGTAGGGTTAGAGGCTTTCATACATTGGCGTTTCTTGATCAGATATTTCGTCTCCTGCGATAGCTTACTGGTATCCTGTCTTACGGAGTTACCACCGACTACTTCTATTGCACACTCCTTAATGATGCCCGTAAGATTGACGTTCATTGCTTCAACACTACGGTCCTCTTCCTGAGTTAAAGCCGAATACCTGTTCTATAGCTTGATCCAGAATTCATCTATTTTCCCTCTTACCATTAACTCATCGATCGGCTTATGTACCAGTTTCTTCCATTCCCTCCTCAAGTCTAGGCTAATATGAGTTCTTACCATCATATGGTCACTGCAGCGCACCTTGCTGAGCACATCCACATCTTGTATGAAGCCAGGGTTACCGCAGAGTATGAAGTCTATTTCATTTCTAGTCTCGGCATTTGGGCTCCTCCACGTCCACTTTCGGCTATCCCGCTTGCAAAAGAAGGTATTCATTATCCGCATATTATGTTCTGCAAACTCTGCTAATAACTCTCCCCTGCTATTCCTAGAACCTCTGCCATATTCTCCCACTGGCTTGTCTCCAGCCTGCTTCTTGCCTACCCTGGCATTGAAGTCGCCCATCAGTATAGTGTATTTTGTCTTGACTTTACCCATCGCCGATTCCACGTCTTCATTGAAGCTTTCGACTTCCTGGTCATCATGACTGGATGTAAGGGCATAGACCTGTACGACCTTCATGTTGTACCTCTTATTAAGTTTCACAACAAGACCTGCCACCCTCTCGTTAATCCTATAGAATTCCCGTATGTTACCAGCTATATCTCTATTAATGAGGAATCCGACTCCTAGTTCTCGCCTCTCCGCTAAGCCCTGGTAGCACAGGACATGCCCGCTTTTGAGCACTGGATATACCTGTTTTGTCCTCCTCACCTCGCTGAGCCTTACTATATTCCATTTACTGACCTCTAATTCCTGCAATAGCACTGCTAGACTCGCCTCACTAGATAACATTCTAGCGTTAAACATTGCCAGGTTCAGATTCCAATGGCAGGCCTGTCCGGAACCAGGGATTCTTAGCACCCTCTGCTGCGTTGCAGGTCTGACCACTGCCGTGGTCAGACCTGCGACGCAGCAGCTGCTGGAGCAGCTGCTGCTGCTGATTTACAGCTGCTGGAGACTGAGGGCCGTGGTTTGATTGTTGTGCTCGTATAGGAGGTTGTAGCCAAGTACTGTACCAGGGTGGCCAATCCTGCTCTGGGGAGGGAATGCGTTACCGGTTATGACCGCTGGGATCAGGTTGCACTCCAGGCCGGTTTATGCAATTTTATCAACACACAGATACTATTTTATTTGATTTTTATGACTTTTTTTAATCCGGTAGAAAATTATGCGGCAGCGGGATTCGAACCACGGTCCTCTTGCACGCGAGGCAGATGCTCTGCCTCTACGCCACCGCTGCACTGCCACTGCCTGCAACGCCTAATATGGGTTGCATAATGGCTGGAACCTTAAGTGAGCTTTGTTGCAGTGGAGGTGTGTTATGGGGCAAAGCACATTAAGGGAACTGTCATTGGATATAGCGCGTGTTCCTTTATGATGCCCACTTGCCACCATTGGTTGCAGTATGAGCAGTAAGACGTCTAATAACTGTACTGGCACCCATTCAGAGCAGTTTCAGACGTTGGTGTGGCCCAGGAAAAAAAAGATTAAAAAATTTGTTTCTTTTGTCATCATCATAATTCCCCCCGCCCCTTTTGGCCCCCTCCGTTCCTCCTCTGCTCTCAAATATCCTGACTTTCGAGATTCATAGGTTGGCAGGTATGAAATTGTGGTACGGGGGAGGGGAGAGAGAAAGAAAAACACTTTTTTTTTTGCATCAGAACATCTTATGTGATGAACCAGTCTGTTACTTGTATATTGAATGAAATCCCCATGAAAACTGCAATTTCGTTTTGTTCCTGTAAATGACGTGGTACTTGCAACCTGCTGGGAATATCAGCATGTTCCAGGAAGATAAGAGCTTTGCGACCTCTTACATATTGTGGTGTGGGTGGTCTGTCCACAAGTGCATCGTCATGTGAATAAGCGCACCTTTCATGGCTGAGCACATCTCCCAGTTCATTGCAGCATAGGCTTCTCTTGTTATGTAGTCGGCAGGTTTAGCAAAATAACTGGTTAGAGCAGTTGGTCCGCTCTAATCTTGATATAGCCTGCTGTGCAAAACTGTTTTCTAATGAAAAAGCGCTCTGCATTTCTTTCGAAAAGGAAGAGAAGTGCCTTCATACTTCAGAGGTACTGATAACCAAGTTTGTGGTACTTGTTTTCTTTTATAATGCGACAGAAAGCTTACTGTCGGAGTGCTCAGTCCTGCAGTGGCAATGCAAGAAGTGTTGTGGAACATTTTTCATATTATTGGCGATGGCAGTTATGTAAACATTTGAGGTGCATTTGCGCCATCAGTGCTGTTCTCCTTGTATTGGCAGTGCATGCGCAGCTTGCACGTGCAGGAGGGCTTGCAGTGCGTCTGGCTGCAAAGGCAGCGTACCCAGGAGGCCAGTCATCTCTGCAGCTGTGTGCTTGTGCTACACCACACTAAACGTCGGGCTAAATCTGTCTACAGTGAAATGTTTATTATGACCCTCACATTAAGAAAAAATTTCAGATTAGCGAAGCCGTATAGTCTATTGTTTAAATGTACAAATATTTTGTTACTGTGAATTTAAAAACACCAAATATTTCGAAGTGACATAAATTTTACTATTTCTGTTTTAGTAGCGCCTCGGAATAACAAATTTGTAACCAGAAATATTGTGCACATTTTGGACTTGCAAAACTGAAAAACTATAGGCACACCACTATTGGCTGCAGATGTTCTCGGATGGCTGTGATTACAAATTCGTGCCAGCCTTATCGTCATTGCCTGCAGCCTGGAGAAATAAAAACAACACAGATTGGAACCGTTGACACAGTACCATGAACTGCAAGATCACGATTGCACCCATTGCTTTGCTCACTATCGTAACAATCGTGAAGGATTGATAAGTGAAATCACCGACAAAAGGTGGGTTTGCTTAAAATGCCACCTGAACCCTAGATCAATCAGCGAGCTGGCCATTTACGCAAGGAAAGCGATAAAGTTTGTGGATGCTTGGGAGGCTATGGTAATGTTTGGCAACGATGCACATCATATGCAAATGATGCAAGTGCCTGCTGCTCACTTTTCTGCCAGCCATCGGCTTTATCTGTGAGCTTAGGTGTAGCAGTGTACGCTCGGTGTACACTTAGGTGTACACCCTGAAGAAACACACCAGGTTCATGTTCAACGGTCTGTCCATGCTCCAGACAATCACTGCATCATGATTGCCGTTGCCCTGCAGCATCATGTTTCATCCATCACAGCAGTGGAGTGCATATGTATGGCTGGCACACTTGAGTAACGTTAACAGATCCGACGTCTGTATAAGCTCTGTGCACATCAGGCAGAGATGGCTTCATATAAATGCACATTCTCACTCCCATCCTTTGGAGTCCTTGTCATTGGCATAGACGCATTTGTAGATGCACTACTTCCAAATTTCGTTTTTAATGCCAATTTGCAGGTTTCCCATACAATATGTTAAAATAGCGAATGATTTCTGAGGTTTCTGTGGCATTCCTTATATCAAGATTTCACCGTAATGTTTTCATTGCGCACTGGTGAACGCCGACAGTTTTTCATCGTTTTCATCTCATGCACCACTGTGCAATGCCGATATTGCCATTGCCGGCATTTCTTATCAACACCTGACTTTACCTTGATATATCCTGTCATTTATCATGACATATCCTGTAAGGGCTCTTTCCAGGCCTGCAGTAGTTCATAAATAAATCAATAAATCAATCAATTAGTGTTTTGCACAAGTTTTATGCTCTGACAAATTTGAGCTGGCAGTGATGCTACCTGGGATCCCCTTCTGCTGGGAGCTTCAGTATGTCTAACGATACAGCTATCACACAGTGGTCACTCACATCATAAGTAATAGTTTCAGCAGAATGTCTTGGCACAGCATCAGTGAGAGGTCAGTAAACAGTAAAACCTTGCTACAATTAAATTAATGGGATGCACTTGCAATTTTGTTGAAGCTGTATTTCTTTTGTTGTAAAATTATACTAAAGTTGCGTACCAATTTTTCAGATGCCTGCTTTTTCAGACCTGCGCAGTTATTTGAACTTTCCAGTGGCACTGCCACCATAGAACAAATGTTTAATGGCAACTGGAATTTTGGATGCCGAACGGTGTGCCACGTAACTTTTTGGGCTGACGTGCGCACGATGTCACAGACTTGGCAGCTGTAATGCTGCGAGTTGGGCAGCAGCGAGCATCACTGGTGCCCACATTTTTATTGTAGAAACGTTTCTGTGGTCTTGCTAATTCCGTACGGCGGCTGCAAAGACATTTGCATCTGCTCGCCACCAAACTGCAATTTTGGTCGTGGACTGATGATGTGGCACTGCTTAGGACTAGACGCACAGCAAGTTGTTGCGGAAAGTTTACTCCTGGAATACTTGTACCAGTAGAGCACATTGATGATTCAGCTTGAGACCATGGGCTGGACTAGTGGCCGTGCTGATGGGCAGAAAGTAGGGTCCATGGTGATAGGCTGGCAGCTACAACTACGCCTGCCAAATTTGTATGTGCGCTTGACTGGACATAATGGTGTAAGCATGCATGTGGGCAAAAAAACGAGAAACTAAACTTGCACAACACAGCCTAAACTGGCAGCGTCGCGGAGTCGAGGCTGTCATGGTTGTATGCGCATTATCTGTTTCATGTCGATGCTCAATGCGCATGGAGCTGCGCAACTGGTGCTCAAGAAGAGTACTTGTGACCAACAAACACTGGTGGCCTGCATGCTTACGCGTGTGTCTGGTGGAGCCCACCTGTGATAGTAAACATCTTTGTATGCCACAGTATACAGGGTTTTCGACTTCCTGCAGGGTAAATAAAAATTTGCAAGCTGCGCTCTACTTCGTGGCAATTTGATCGAAGCGGAATACCACACAAAAGCTCTTTAGTTGTTGCAAGAATTTCTTTGGGCCTCTGGTCGGGAATGGAAAATACTTCACTGTAGAATAAAGTTTGTTGAAGTGGCATTCATTGTAGTGGGGTTTGACTGTAGCTGATCTTAGCTGAATAGCAGCTCTGAGGTGGTGCTTATAGCAACTTTAAGGTGTTGCTCATTGCAGATGTCTATACACCAAAGGCCATCTGTCACCAATAGGATGGAACAGGACTTCATGTGACACGGTTTGTGGGGCAAAATGGCATCCTCGGACAACAATGGAGCCACCGTAAGACTTCAGTTTAACTATTTCTCTTGCTTTGTTTTCTTAAACCCATTTATGCTTGCAAACCAAAAGGAACATGAACATGCTGCCTCAGTGGAGCTGTTCCCACTAAGGTATATAACTTCACCTAATAAAACCTTTAGACTGAGTATTTTATTTGCGACAGTATATCAAAAAATATCGAGATTGCTTAATTTTGTATTAGACAGTCTTTGTTGCATCACTGACACTGTGAAGTGAAAATCAACATTTTGAAGCAGTTTCATGGATGATTTCATTGCTGTTTTGCAATTCCAGCTCTCGCAGATCAGCACTTTATTGTTTTTCATATTTGAGTACTGCAGTTTTTTCATTGCATTAGCTGAATGTGCTACCAGTGAACAAGGCTCAGTAACTGGTTGTTACACTACCAGCAAAACTTTAAAAGGGCTCAATTTATTTATTTTGCCTACATAGCTTCATCCATTTACTGCTTATAATGTAATTATCATTAAAGCATGATCACTTTATTATAAGTTAATACATCAATCAAGCAGACAAAGTGGAGTGGACGCATTCTGATGGGGCTGGAATGCAAAAACAATCATGTACCGTTCATTCGGTGCATGTTGAAGAATGCCAGGTGGTCAAAATTAATCCGAAATGCCACACTATGGCATGCCTCATGATCAGGTCATGATTTTAGCACATAAATCCTCAGAATTAAATTGAAATCGAGCATACAAGGATGCAAGTGGTTGGCAAAGTGGCAAGACACATGTTAGCCTCTGCCTTCCTTGCAGCAGTAAGGTATACCTGAATTTTTCATCAAGTGCTTGATTTTCTGAAAGAACATGTTTTGGCAAGGGCAATATTGTAGCAATGTTTATGGAGTTAGTTTTAAATGAGCAATATCCTAACTAAGCCCTCTTGTGGTCATGTACAATACTGTAAAATCTTGCACAAAGTATGAGCCTGGCTATAATGCTAGAGACAATTTTTGGGTTGTGAAAGGGGAAAGTACACATAATGTCATATTGTAATGTAGTAGTGACGGTAAAGAACACGGTAGCAAAAATGTGAATGACGAAACTAAATACAGTTAACCTCGATATAACAAGCTTCAGTATTACGAAATTCTTGATATAATGAAGTATTTAACTTTTCATAACCTCTTGTCCATAGAACACCGTGTATTTAGAACCTCAATCTACAGAAGAATAAAAATGGGTTGGTGCGCATTCGACAGAAATTGTCAGATCCTGACCGGAAGCTTACTATTATCATCAAAGAGAAAGTTGTACAATCAGTGCATTCTCCCGGTAAGGTGAACAATCAATGCATTCTACTGGTGCTGACATATGGGGCAGAAACTTGGAGACTGACTCGAAAACAAGTTAAGGACGGCACAAAGAGAGATAGAACAAAGAATTTTAGGCATAACATTAAGAGACGGGACGAGAGTGGTATGGATCAGAGAGCAAACAAGAATAGCTGATATTCTAATCGACATTAAGAGAAAGAAATAGAGCTGGGCAGGTCATGTAATGCGTAGGTTAGTGTGATGACCCACTTATGGGGGCAAAGGTTCGTGTACTCAATGGTTCGGTTGGTTCTCTTAGGCGGAGCCTCCGAGAACCCAATTGAGGACAAAGCCGTTGGTTTGAACACACACACAAATACTTTTAATCAAACTAAAAAAGGCTTAAGGTAAATAGAAGGAAACAGAAAGCATGCCTAAAATAAACATTCAAGCAGACATTGCGGCAGAGAACACATATAGGGCTTGCATGAGGTTAACGAGTGCGCGAGTCCGGGCTTGCCACGAGGGCGGGGACGCGTCACAGTCTCGACGCGGCGACAAGCTGGCGAAAGGAGTGGTGCCAGTCTCACCATAGGCCGTGGTGTAAGCTGACCGACCGGGCGACCGGACTGCGCCAGCTCTGGCTAGGCGAGGAAAAGTGGGCGGCTTGGTGGCAGGAGTGGACGGCGGCGGCGTTCTGGCCGAGCAGTTGGATGTACAGCTCGGGCCCGCAGCCCGACTGCTCCTCTCTTGCCCACGGCGCGGAAGCTCGAACGCCGGCCTCGGGCAGCAGGTGGCACGGCAGACGGGGGTGGCGTTCTGGCCGGGCAGCTGGCGTAGAACTCAGGCCCGTCGCCCGACTGTTCTCGTCCTGCCCACTGGCGCAGGAGCTCACCGGCCTTGAGGAGCTGACGGCACGCTCAGGTAGACGGGCGACGCATAGGAACAGGTTGGCTGGAGGCCCCGGTCGGGTGAAGTCTTGGTGGGCTCGGGTCCGGAACCCGACGGCCCGTCTTCAACGCCCGCTCCGGTGGTTGACCTCCTGCCGTCGCTTCCCGGCACTCTCCTGGCGTCTCCCCTGCGTCTCCTCTGCGTCTCCTTGCGTGTCCCCCTTGCGTGTCCCCCCTCCGTTCTGCCAGCGCACCACGCTTTTTCTCCTGATCTGGCCGATTTGGCATTCTCGGATTGGCTGCCTGACGCCCCGTGGTCTTTCTTGATTGGTGAGGCTTTTCTTCCTTTAGTTGCTTTTCATGCGCCGCGCGCGCACGTGCTGGACGCTCTTCGGCGTCGTCGCTTCTCCTTCCAGCACGGAATCGGCCGCGGCGCGCGCACTCCTTGTCGTCTGCTCTTGACCGTCGCGATCACCGCACCATGTCGCGCACCACACATCACTGTTAGATAACCGGTGGACCATTAGGGTTACAGAATGGGTGCCAAGAGAAGGGAAGTGCAGTCGAGGACAGCAGACAACTAGGTGCGGTGATGAAATTAAGAAATTCACAGGCGATGGTTGGAATCGGTTGGCACAGGACAGAGGTAATTGGAGATCGCAGGGAGAGGCTTTCGTCCTGCAGTAGACATAAAATAGGCTGCTGCTGATGATTGTCACATAGTAGTGAAGGTGAAGAACGCAGTAGTACTGTGAATGATGAAACTAGTGTTTTATTGGGCGAACCTGTGCCCTTAAAGAACAACAATAGCGGTGAACACAGTCGGCGATCAGCGAAAATCTGATCTTTATACGCGAGTCATCAAAGTTTCCAGAGTAATCGCTGGTGCGCACATGTCTACCAACTGGGAAAACCGGGAATTCTCAGGGAATTTGAATAGTCTGGAAATACTCAGGGAATTTGTGCTTTTATCAGAGAAAATTAGCTGTAACTTTATTGAAAAGAAACGAAAGTCATGTTAATGCTGGCTCCAATAACAGGAATTGCAACGAATCATCATTGATGCCGTGTCATTGGCACGAGGTATTGCCAGAGTAGTTAGCGATCGATTTTCCAGACGCCCGATTTTTCGAACATGCCCGATGATTGGCACGGCTTTGCAGCACCACCACGTACTCCATATAGTCAATGTATATTGCCCTGACTGCAGGTCTGAAATGGCATTAATCAAAGCCACCACCGCCGCCATTTTGATTATCTCGCCGCCTCGAACCGGCACTCTCGCACGCAGATCCGCTGGCAGGCGTAGCCACCACCGCGGCAATGTTAGACCTAGCTGCTTCTACGTTCACTATTAAGCTTCTTGCCATGTGGGGCTGTTTTTCATTTAGAGACTTCGCCACTGTCAGCAATGGCACCAACTCCGCCTTTATAATACTCGCGATTGACTTCGAAGCTTGCAGAGCACAGCGCGTTGCGTAATGCCAGTCTCCAAAAGTTAGCTTTGTCTTAGTACAGCAATGTTACGTGGTGAAGGATAACAAGCGTGGGAAGGGGCAATTGTCAGAGTACACAGTATGTATTCCTTAATTATACACACGTGCACCCCCGTCTCCTGTCACAGTACGAGCACCGATATGCATAATAAGTGTACTGGCAGGCCTTGAGAGCTTTTTCGGACGTGCCTGTGGTAATTTGAGTTCTTAAGGGCAGTTAAGGACATGCATTCATTTTTTTCGAACTTCCCGATTTTTCGGACACTCTCGTGGCTCCTAGGGAGTCCGAAAAATTGGACGTTTAGTGTACAACTGGCCAAGAAGATGCTTCAAATGGTCCGTGGGCCGAACGCGTAGTGGAAGGAGGATGAGAACGGAAACTACCGACGCACTGAAGAATCAACGGGAAATTAAGCGTGCCGCCGCCTCTTTGAAGGAGCTTGAGCTAAAGAAAACAAAGTGTTGGCTGATGGCTAGATGCAGGTGTCCTTCACTCAAACCAAAATAAACTCTTTAAAGCAGTGAAACACAACACTGACATGTTGTGTACGGGCTGAGAGTATGTCAGGACAGTTGAGGTTGACTTTCCAACTGCTGAGAGAGAGAGAATCTTAGTTTCGTGATCATAATCATAAAATCATAAAATCAATCCTAAAATAATTGTGTAAAGAGCGATCAATGGAAGATAAAAAGATGTGGCACAACACAGGTGCAATGCAGGAGGAACCAATACAAGTGCCTCTTTTTTTGCACACACATGTGGTCATCAAGTTTGATGAAAGTACTCTGAAGTAAAATTCTAAAAGGGCTAAAAAGTTCTCTACTGACATGCTGCCAGTGTGTTGAAAAGCAACAGGGCCCATTTTCATCTGTGCACTCTCTAACTGCAGCAGACAGTTCACAACGAGGCACAGCGTAAAAGAGCCCTTCCGCATCAATAGAAAAAGGCAAAACCAATATCCTTGTTGTCTTGAAGGAAACGCACCACATCAGCTAAACTTTTTGTGAGGAATGGGTCGCTTATCTCAAAGTTATTCAAGACTTTCAGCAAAAACTTGTTAACACAATGCTGCCACATGCCCTTTTCGTTCACAATGGTACGAAACGGAGCGTCGGGTTTATGCATCTTGCTGACCATTGCAGTAACTGTCCCACTTGTGAAACACGTTTCCGTAGTGTGAAAACCCTAGGCAAGAGCAAGCAAAAAACCACTCGTGAAATGTTAAAGGCATTTTTTATCATAAAAGCTGGCCAGTATTGTGTAAGCGAAACATTGATTTCACTGTACAATGTAGAAATAAAATTTCTTTCGCTGCTGGTTTAATCACTTCCTGTTCGACAAATCCCAACATCGCGATGCTCTCGTTCGGAAGTTGCATTCAGCCTTCTGGCAGAGCTTCAGCCTTTTCCTTGCGCACGACACTCGTAAAGGTCTGCAAGAAGCCATTGCGGAACAGGTTCCATGTTGTCAGGGTCGACTCTCGGTTTCCACACAATGTTCTAGTGGCCTCTTCTAAGCCGAAGTATACATGTCACAGCTTGTTGTCGGAGTTCCAGCTGTTGAATGTGGCAATTCTTTGCCAAGTTTCCAGCCAGGTTTCTGGGTCTTCAGCTGATGACCCATGGAAGGTTGGTGGGTCCCGAAGTTGTTGTAGCAGAATGGGGGATGCTGGGGCAGCCATTGGGGTTGCTGACTTTGCCTTGATCCCTGTGGTCTTCTCGGGAAGAGGTCCGAATTCTGGTAGCATTCCTTGCTGCCTATGGCTTGCTTGCTGGCCCTTGGCAACACTGGTGTTGTCCTTGGGTTCCGGGCTTGGATCATGGCTTTGCTGGGGCGTTCGGTATGTGAACGCACTAGCACCTCGACCAGATGTCACATAGTAGTAACATTAAGGAACACATTAACAAATAGTGACAAAACTAAATATTTATTGGGCAAACCTGTGCCCACAAGAACAAGTTACACTCATAGCACAACAATAGCAGCAAATGCAGTCGGCGATTGTCGAAATCTGACCTGTGAATGAAGCGCGTCGGCTTTTATACATGAGTCATAAAAGGTTCCAGAGTAATCGCTGGGGTCCACAGGTCTTCCAGAAAGTACTACAGAATTCACATCGTGCGTACAATCAGACTACAGAAGGTGCAGCGACAACAGACAACGGATAGAACCATCGATAACATTTGAGAAACTTCCAATACATGCAGGCGCATCCTGTGCTGAGATATAACGTTTAACATTTGTTAGCTGGTGAACTGTGGTCACCAGAGAAGGATGAAGAAGCACACGTGCTGCACCTTCTGTAGTCTGATTGTATGCACGATATGAATTCTGTAGTACTTTCTGGAAGACCCGTGGACACGATTACTCTGGAATGTTTTATGTCTCATGTATAAAAGCCGACGTGGCTAAAGAACGCTCGCATGCACAGCTGCAATAAGTACGACACAAGGCAAGCTATGCCTGGGCCCCAACCTGGCTCATACCGTATTTATTCGAATCTAGGCCGATAATTTTTCCCAAATAATCATATGCAAAGCTCTAGGGTCGGCTTAGATTCGAGGATTTTAAAAAACGCGCCACTTTGTAACTGAAACTGATAAATATGGTCCATAACTAACGCCATCTAGAAAAGTCAGTATTGCAACCGCTACTAGCCGGGCCAGTAGTCAACTGAAGTACAAGAGCGATATTGCTTTGACCTCTGTCATATCGGAGCTGGTTCTATGGTATCGGCATGCAGTGTGGCGTTATCGTAATGGCACACTATAGTGCCGCTTTCAAACCAAAAGTTGTGCTAGCCGCAGAGGCACGGTAAGCCAGGCGGGACTTCAGCATCGATGAGAAAAATGCCCGACGTTGGAAGCGGAAAGGGGAGATACTTTTGCATGTGCCGCAACAAGGAGATGACAGCGATAAGGAAGATCAGCACGCAGTAACAGAGAGGAACTGTTCACCAAGATTGCGGCACGTTTCGACGCATGTGATGCTGCACTGTATGCACATGCATGAGCGCACGGACACGACCATGCACGTGTCCGCAAGCGTACGTGTGGTCAAGGCTAACGGCGGTGACGACGTTGAGTGAGCTCGGCATGTTCATATTAAATTAATGCTGTTATCATTTTGTAAATGCTGCCCTCACTTTTTTTGCTTGGCCTACATTCGAGGTAACTTTTTTTATTTTTTCTGGCTTCAGACATTCAGGGGTCGGCTTAGAATCGGGGCCGGCCTAGGTTTGTGTAAATACTATAATTTACACCTAGGAAGGTGACAAGCGGTCACTGACAGCTTACACAGCGACCCTGGATAATTTATTAGTTTACTGCGTTGAGAAGTTATGAGCTCACAATCTACCCTTGTAATATCAGGCTCGAACAGTTTGGTAATGCTAATAAAATACTAGAAGAAAGGGCCAACCAAGTGTTCATGCTAAAAAAGACAAGGTCCATGTACATTGTTTAAATGATTTGATAAATAAATGTTGATTATACAGTTGAGCCTCGATATAACAGTCTATCAAATCGGCAATTTGCTTCGTTATATCAAAATTTTGTTCAATTGAAATTGACCTTTTATGCAAATAAGTACACTCACCGACTGATTTTTGTTATACGATAAGAGGTCTCAGAATTTTCCAAGTTATCGGGCAATTGAAAAAAGCAAATTTGAATGGCAAAACATTTTATGTTAATAAATTTGAGAGTCGGCCACAAATGGTACGGTTTCATGCCACGTATGTTGACAATATCTTCTCAGCGGTACGAATTAAGTGAAGTCAGCCACACTTTCATGTGCACTCCACCCCCGTGGCTGCTAGCGTTGCTCAAACTGGGACGGCACTATCAGGAAAAGCACCGACAGCGGGAGCGAATACGTTGTCTGCCTCTCGCTCCAAAGGGTCACCGAAACTGGAGATTACACAACCTCCAATACTAAAGGCCCGGTAAGACGGATTCTATGGTGTCACGCCGTCTCGGCGCACCCACTCTTTGCATACGTGGCAGATTACCTCTAAAGCAGGGTGTGCAGCTGCATATGCGCTCAGCCGTGCTTACAGCTATGCGCAGGCACTGCGGGAATGCGCGCCATCTTGCCCCCTGTTGGAATCGCACCGCTGGCACGAGTTGTTGGAACCTCAGTGCTGACGCCCGTTATTGCAAATGGGTCGCAAGCCCCAAGGGTAGCGTTGGCCTGGCGGCCTGGGGCACAACTGGAAGCATCCGAAGGTCCCGGCAAAGCATGAGTCGACTGGTGACAGAACAACTTGTTTATTCTAACATCGCAAAAGAGCGGGCGGTCAGGTCGACCGAAGTGGAGAGACGGGAGAGCACGTAACTCAACAGAAGAAATCGGAGCCTCTCTCTTGGCGTCCGGGGGCAGCTGCTCTTATACTTTCGCAGTTGAGGGCAAGAAGGAAGGCCTCGTGACGAGACCACGTGACGGCGGGTACGGACAGACTGAGAGACACGTTGAGACGAGTGTAGTGACGCATCGCCAAGCTGGCGCCTGTCAGACCTCCTCGCTTCACACTTGGGGAGCTCCTCTCCCCGGCTGCCGCGCTTTGACAAGCGTGGGCACACACACACACACGCACACACGAAGACACGTGGCACTGAAACACGCCTGGACGCGCTTGGCGGGGAGACTGCGGGAGCTCCGAACGGGCCAAAATGTCCGCCGCTTTGAACGAAGCTCCGGCGTCCGTTGCATCCGCGCCGGCTATACCGCGCGTTGTAGGCGAAACGTAACACCCCTCAGGCACTTCGCGCACACTTGATCACGTTACTGCGAGCTTGCTCCCCTCCCCCTCTTTCCCTCTGCTCGCACGAGAAGGTGGCATTCGTCAAGCCACCATCTTCTCTCACACTTTCACTCATACCTAAAACACACAGTGTGCAGAGCGCGATAGGATCTTATCCCACTTGGACTTTATACACAACATCATGTGGCTCTACTTCGGTGGTTGCTCTTGTCGTGCGTTTCCAAAAAGCAGCTTAATGATTGAATAATTTGACCATCTGCATTCACGAGTTTCCATTTATTGTCTCGGCATTCCTGTGCTGCGGCAGTGAAATTTCGTTGTATTGAAATGGCATACGAACACAGTTTATTATATTGAGGTTCTAAATACATAGTGTTCTATGGACAAGAGTTTGTAAAAAGTCAAATACTTTGTTATATTGAGAATTTTATTATATCGAGGTTTAGCTGTATGTCTTTATTCAGCCTATTTCTCATGCTTATTATTGACCTATTTCGTGTCTTAATGATATTCTATTTCACGAGCAATTATCTTGTACATTGGGTAACCTAGGCCGCCCTGTGGCTTAAGACACACTTGTATTCTTTGCAAGTCTCGGCAGCCGCGTGTCTGTGTTGGGCAACTGTGTCCCACTCCAGGGCCTCCAAACATTGCTAGAAGTCACACCGCTCGTTGCAGGCACAATGCGATTCACGCATTGGGGCAAGACTGGCTTCTCAACCTTCAGCAGTTGCCTTGACATGTGCCAGGCACACGAATTGTCGAGTTGCCGAGTGTAATGCATGTCAGCTCCCTGGTGTTTCCTCTCTTCACTGTCGACAGCTGTCTTTCAACACAATGGCATGTTGCGGTGATGAGCCGCTTCGCACACTCTGAGCGCTGCATCAAGACTTCAATGTGGCCGGCGCCTCGGGTCCGCGCACCATCAAGGTCTACAGCGCAGCTCTGGCGCATTTCTCCGACCCAGCTCTCCTCCCTCCAAAACACCAAGGTGCCACGATGCCCGTGCCCCCCCTTGTTAGACTGCCGGTACACACTTGGTGAGGGCTTGGCAGAGGGCCATAGTGACACAGAGACTCACTACTCTCCCTGCTTATGTCTATTTAGGCTTCTTATTTATCGTATATACTCGTGTAATGAACGCGCTTTTTCTCAAAGTTGGGGGGGGGGGGCACATTATAATGCGGGATACATTTTATGGGAACATTTTTTGATATGGCATAAATTGTAAAGATAGTAATGATTTGAAAAATGCATTAGTTAGCTTATCTTTGCAGTAAAAATACAGCCGCGAACCGTTTATTTGGACCTCACGGGGACTGCGGAAATGTCTGAATAAACAGGTGTCCGAAAAAGCAGATTAATAAAAAAAAAAATCCTTTATTTCCACGCACTTATTCGGGCTCGGCAGTAGGCTTGAAGAAATCGTGAATGTGCCGTTGCACGCTGTTCCGTTTACGTGCAATCAGATAAGCCTGAATCTTGGACAGGGTCGTATGGTCACTATAGGCAGCTGAAAGCACAGTCTCTGCTTGTACACGCTCCGCATGCAACGGTAGCGTAGCACATGGTGCGTCATCTTCCGATTCAGAGTCATCGTCTGCCGGTGCAGCAGAAACCTGACGAATGATCTCGCCGTCATCGAGTTCTGCGCATATCAGTGCAGCTGTGTCAGCACCTGTGAAACTGTCAAATGAGACGGTGTCCGGAATCGCAATGCAACCACTGCGCAGGTCTCGGCAGAACATTTTCCGCATCAGTAGGGAGCACATCGGAAGGCGACAAATCCTAGGCCTTCGGCACCCGTTTGCCAGCATTCCCCAGCACAGTGTGTACGGGCACTGTCGGCGCCATTAGACACTTGACACGATGTTGACCGTATGTCGCGTTGGATCACTGCAACCTCGACACAGCACACAACGCAAACATCACTGCGCCGTCACGCAGACACCAGTCGCACAAATGAAAAACATGACCTACTCGCAGCGTCGTGCACCAAGAAACAAACAAATCAGCTCCTGGATTGTCTTGACATGGCTTACTAAGCCGATACCGGAACTGCTGTAGTCACGAACCAGGCAGAAACAGTCATGATGAGCAGGGATTTGCAGTAGCGCCACTTCGTGGGGCAGCAAGAAGGCTCCGTTCAAAACAAAAATGTCATTCAGCAAGTCGAACCATGCACCGGTCAGAGTCGGTGCATGGTGCTCTCGATCGAGTTGGCTCAAGGAGTGTCCGAAAAATCAGACGAGATGTTGCGAGGTGTCCGAACTTTCGGCAGTTGTTATACATTATGGTCTATGGGTTATGGTTATGGCCTATGCCTATGTGCCATGTGCATGCCTCGCAGATAATGAACTGAACCATTATTGCACAGGGTGGATTGGCTCACTTTCATTTGACTCGCCTTCGTACATTAGAAATGTGGAGATACAATGAAATATACAAATGCGAAGATACAGCTTGATAAAAGGCAAAAATGTGTCACTGGAAACAAAGTTAGCTGCACATATACACAAAACGTTGCAACAAGATATTTAGATATACGTATAAGCAATAAATCTACGTACCTAAGAAAAAGTCACTATATATGATGCGTCAAACAAGGTAAATAAACATGCTGCGCAACCACAGATTCAAAAATCACAGCCCCCCTCCCCTCACTCCCCCGATGTATGCCGCGTGACGGAAGGCGGCACGCTTCCTCCCCGCTTTTCTCCCTTGCGCACACAAACTGAGCCACCATCGTTGGCTCACCCATGCCCCCCCCCCCTACGCTTTCACTCCCACATACAGCATGTAGCGCGCGGTCACGATGTTACCACCCCTGGACTTCATACGGAACAGGAGGGTGACGGCAGGAATGCGCCTGGAGTGTCCATATAACTGCTATCGCAATAATATAATAAGAATATCTGGCAACTAAAGTGTCCCGTGGCCCATTGCTTTCCGCAAAAGTAATAAAATCGAACTTTCACCATGCGACAATTCCCTGCGCCACAAGCTTTTTTTTCTTTTGTGGCGCGGGGGGCGCCGAAATGAAATAACGCAAAGGAAAGCATGCTGACTACAATCGAATGCCTGCTTTGGGCACCTAGTGTGGCTACCGAAGGAACATCGAAGAAAACCTGAGACGCATGGTCCACAGAGAACCATACACATACCGCTCGGTATCCTACACCGGCGAGACAAAATCTTTCGGAGCCCGCAGGGTCGTCTGCGCAAGCAGGCGTTTGGTGTGTTGCGACACCACGTACCCGAGCACACGAGGGTTGGACCCTCCCGCGCGTAGCCGTGCGCGGCTTAGCCGTGTCCGGGGAAAAGGGGATCCTGGGGGTTGAGCTGATGCTGGGTGTTTGGACCTTTAAGGCGCCCCGGCGGAGGCAACACACCCCTTTGGCCTCTGCTTCACATAGACGGCACCCCCGGACTGACCCACCCGGGGGAAATTGGCAGTCGCCTTTTCCTGTCCCCCTCTTCAATCTTTTTCTTTTCTATCTTCTTTCTTTTACTGTCCTATCATCTCTTCTCTTCCGTCACTTCCTAATTTTTCTAGGCGGCTAGGGTTAACCTTGTGTATGTTCCCTTCCTTGGGTACGTTATATTAGGTTATAGCAGCAATGCACGGCTGGCGTCTGTAGCCTTACACGTTAAGTGCTACAGCGTCCCCCTGTTGGGCTCCATGGTGGGTGGCCGCCATTGCTGCCAAAAATGTCCGAAATATTATGGGAACACCTGCTTTTCCGCGTCTGCTTGATCGTCACCCTCAAAAGAGGGGACGCACCGATGAAATTCTAAGCCTCTTCAAACCAAAAGAAATTTTCCCCCGATTCCAAGTTGTTCACAGCGAAAAAACAGAAAAACCAGCTAGAACCGTATCTCCTTTCCTTGTTGCAAAAGGCTTGACTGATGCACTTGGCCCAGGCTATAAGGTCACCAAAATGTCGAGCGGGGACCTCCTCCTTGAAATACATAATAAAGAACAGCACAGCAAACTAAACAATCTTGTGGCATTTGGAGATATTCCTGTTACCGTTTCCCCTCATCGGTCTATGAACACAGCACGCGGTGTAGTATCTGATGCAGATCTCATTGACTTGTCCGAAACAGAGCTGTTAGAGGGCTGGAAAGAGCAAAATGTCACTAACGTACAACGAATCATTATCCGAAGAGAAAATAAAGAAATTCCTACAAAGCACCTGATCCTCACATTTGCCACTTGCGATCTGCCACAAACAATAGAAACTGGATACACAAAGATAGCTGTCAGACCATACATCCCTAATCCAAGAAGATGCTTTCAATGCCAAAGATTTGGCCACGGATCGCAGAGCTGCCGTGGTAAACTCACATGTGCAAAATGTGGAATCCAAGGCCACGCCTCAGATAAATGTGAAGCAACACCTCACTGTGTAAACTGTGAAGGTGAACATCCAGCATACTCCCGATCTTGTCCCAACTGGAAAAAAGAAAAGGAAATAATCACGCTAAAAGTACACGAAAACATCTCTTTCAAGGAAGCACGAAAAAGGTGCTCCGCATTCCACACCACAACATACGCCGATGCGACGCGTCAGGGGGCAGCGCCGCACCGGCCTGCACCACCTGCCCAGCCCGCGCACAGCGAGTCGCTGGCTGTGGCATCCCCCGCCCCCGAGGTGGAAGCAGTTAAACCTGCGCCACCCACCAAGACACAGAGGCCGGTTACCCCGGGTACGTCGGGCCTCAAGACCACGCCTCGCCAGGCGAGGTCTGACAAACAAACTAGGAGCCCGCACGTTCGGGCGTCCAGTGCTTCCCAGGAGGCAATGGACACAACTCCGGCACGTTTGGTGCCAAAAAACCGGCGTGGCTCTCTCGAGCTCGCCAAAACAAACAAAAAACCCATAACAGGGCCAGACGACGGTCCTGTTACCTAAAGTACACCACAGCACACCTGAACACAGAACACTTCTCATCCCAATAAAATGGCTGTACAAATTATTGATTGGAATGCCCGTGGCATTCTAAACAACTTAGATGACATAAAAGAAATAATACAAGAGTTTAATCCTAGGCTGTTCTGCGTTCAGGAAACACACTTGAAAACATCAAATACAAACTTCTTAACACCATACACATTATTCCGCAAAGATCGCGACGATGGCCATGCCGCGTCTGGTGGCGTGGCTATTATAGCTCAGAAGTCAGTTGCGTGCCAACACCTCCACCTTCAAACAAATTTTGAGGCAGTAGCGGTTAGGGCGATTCTATTCGACAAGTTGGTTACGGTCTGTTCCCTCTACATACCACCCGAACAACACTTGCAACTAAGGGATCTTGAAACTCTAGTCAATCAGCTTCCGGAACCATTCATTTTAACAGGTGATGTGAACGCCCATAATACGCTATGGGGCGACTCGCGCTGTGATGCAAGAGGGCGTACTATAGAAGACTTTCTCTTATGTACCGGCGCAATTCTTCTGAATAAAAAAGAACCCACCTTTTATAGCCCTACACACAAATCATATTCATCAATAGACCTAACCATAGCTTCTCCATCTCTAATGCCGTACCTTGATTGGAAGGTCCTGAAAAACCCCTACGGAAGTGACCACTTTCCTATTCTCCTAAAATTAACAAAATGTGCTGAATGCCCTCCACAGATTCCCCGATGGAAAATCGACTCGTCGAATTGGGAACTGTTTCAGGAGATTACATATTTACAATACGATGGTCTGAGCTCTTTAAACATAGATGATGCTGTGGCATATTTAACAGGTTTTATTATTGACGCCGCTGAAAAATGCATAAAACAAACTAACGGCCTTGCTAATAAGCGTCGTTTGCCTTGGTGGAATGACGAATGCAAAGAGGCACGGAAAAAACAAAATAAAGCTTGGAGCCTGCTATGTGACTCTCCAACTGCGGAGAACCTCATTAATTTCAAGAAGGCAAAATCACAGGGCAGGAGAACACGTCGACATGCTAAACGAGAAAGCTGGGAAAGGTACATATGTAGTATCAATTCTTACAAGGATGAGGGTAAGGTATGGAACAGGGTGAACAGATTAAAGGGTAGGGAAACACAACCGCTTCCTTTAGTAAACGCTCAGGGCAACACCATGAAAGATCAGGCAGACTTCCTGGGCGAGCATTTCGAAAATATTTCCAGTGCATCACACTATGCGCCAACTTTCCTAAAGTTCAAGGAACGCATAGAGCGAGAGCGCCTTGAACGAAAATGCGCACCAGATGAACCTTACAACAGTCCCTTTAGTCTCGCTGAACTGAAGGCTGCTCTCATTTCCTGCAGCAACTCAGCACCAGGTGGCGACCGCATAATGTATGCAATGATTAAGAACATGCATCCAGAAACATTGAACACACTTCTGTCTCTTTACAACACCATGTGGGTATCTGGGCATATTCCATCGTCATGGAAAGAAGCGATTGTCATCCCAATTCATAAGCAAGGCAAAGACCCCGCATTAGCCATTAGTTATAGGCCGATAGCACTAACAAGCTGCATGTGTAAATTATATGAAAAAATGATAAATCGGCGTCTAATCTATTTCCTGGAAAGCAACCGTCTACTTGATCCCCTTCAATGTGGTTTCAGGGAGGGTAGGTCAACAATAGACCACCTTGTTCGCATTGAAGCAAATATTAGAGAGGCTTATATACACAAACAATTTTTTCTCTCTGTATTTCTGGACTTGGAGAAAGCCTATGACACAACATGGCGATTCAGAATCCTCCGAGACCTATCTGCGATGGGCGTACGTGGCAATATGCTAAATATGATAGAAAACTACTTGACTAACCGCACGTTCCGCGTTAGAGTGGGCAATGCCCTGTCCAGGCTATTCACTCAAGAGACTGGCGTGCCACAAGGGGGCGTGCTTAGTTGCACCCTCTTCATTGTGAAAATGAACTCCATCCGCAAAGTCATTCCATCCTCACTGTTTTATTCAATATATGTAGATGATGTGCAACTAGGATTTAAGTCTTGTAATCTTGCTGCCTGCGAGCGCCAAGTCCAACTTAGACTGAACAAGGTCTCAAAATGGGCAAACGAAAATGGCTTCAAGCTAAACCCCTCCAAAAGCTCCTGTGTACTTTTTTCTAGAAAGAGAGGCTTGATACAAGATCCCGATATTATGCTGCATGGACAACATATACCACTCAACACTGAACATAAATTTTTAGGCCTAATACTCGACTCAAAACTAACCTTCATTCCTCATATCAAGTATTTGAAAGCTAAATGCCTTAAAACAATGAACATCCTGAAAATACTGTCACATACAACATGGGGAAGCGACAGGAAATGCCTCATGAACCTCTACAGGAGCCTTGTACGATCGCGGTTAGACTACGGTGCCGTTGTGTATCACTCAGCTACACCCAGTGCTCTTAAGATGCTGGACCCTGTGCATCATCTTGGTATCCGCCTCGCCACTGGCGCCTTTAGGACGAGTCCGATTCAAAGCCTCTATGTCGAATCGAATGAATGGTCGCTCGATCTGCAGCGGTCATATTCTACATTTAAATATTTTTTAAAAGTAAATGCTAACAAAAACCATCCTTGTTATTCCACCATAAACGATATGGCCTCTGCAACACTCTTTCATAACAAACCTACAGCCAGAGAGCCATTCTCGATCCGTGTGAAAAAGCTGAGCGAGGAGATGGATGTTCCTATTCATGAAAATAGTCTAGTGGCTTCTGCCAAGCCGTTTCCACCGTGGTTGTGGCGAATCATTGACTGTGACATGTCATTTGTGGAGGTAACGAAGCACGCTCCAGAGGCGCACATTCATATGCATTTTCTGGAATTACAATTTAAATACCCATGTCCAGAGTATTACACAGATGCGTCTAAATCACATGCTGGCGTGTCATATGCAGCCGTAGGCCCTTCCTTTTCCGAGGCCGATGTTCTGCACCCTCAAACAAGCATCTTTACAGCAGAGGCGTATGCACTGTGGTCGGCTGCGAAACACATCAGACAGTTAAAACTACATAAGGCGGTCATATACACAGACTCATTAAGCGTTGTGAAAACATTGATGTCATGCTTCAACCACACAAATCCAGTAATTGCAGATCTTTTCTCTCTCCTCTGTACTATGTATGCCTCTGGCCAACATGTGACGATATGCTGGGTGCCTGGACACCGAGGTGTTGAAGGTAACGTCCTGGCAGACCGAATCGCTACGTCCGTAGACACAAAAGCTTGCAACATGTCCATAGCCGTCCCGGTCTCAGACCTAAGGCCATACTTACGGAAAAAACTCAGAACCTACTGGCAGCATAAATGGGACGCTGAAACCCTTAATAAACTCCACATAGTTAAGCCACATTTAGGATAGGGCACACTTACGGTACACATAGCTTTTTGTTGAGTGGCTGTGAACGTCCAATGTGTAGTAGATGTGGGGAGACACTCAGTGTCCAGCATGTCTTCCTAGAATGCCGCGAAACACAAGTCGAGAGGAAAAAACACTTCCCTTTAGCATACAGTCAGTGTATACCACTTCACCTGGCACTGTTTCTAGGCAGAGAACCGCTATTTGACATGCAATCTACCTTGGCCTTCTTAAGCGACGTTGACACGCTCCACGTTTTCTGTCCGAGAAATTCGTAACACGGCCTCTTGCGAGAGGCCACGGTTGCGATGTCAACCTTTGGTATAGCACATGCCTCCGGGCCCTTGTGCTCAAGGTATCCGCTGAGGCTCTTGTGCTACTCGTCAACAATCACCTGTCGATTTATATTCATGTAACGTTATAACACCATTGTTGTACATCCCATACTTACATCATGCCCTACTTCAGTCATTCTCATATTTTTATTCCTTATGTATTTTAAGCAATTTATAGCTCTGAGTTTTAGGCCTCTCTACAGCCACGTCACATCAGCCATTAGTCAATTCAGTGCTCATCACCACTGCCTTGGCGCTCTTTGGCCAAACCTGGCCCTTGCGCCACTAAACACAACACATCATCATCAAAATCTTTCGGAGAGGTTGCGCTCTTTGAGTCCCTGACGCATTGCAATTCGTTGAGTCCCTGTCGTGATGGTGGCGAGCGACCATGCATCGTTTATTTTTCCCCTCTATTAGTCAGAAAGCGTCCAAAACTCTGCCAGGCGAATATCCACTCGGCCAGAGAAAAACGAACGCGCATCAAAGTACGCCGCTCTGTGGTCGATGCACCCGAGAAAAACGCACATGCTCTGGCTGGTTCAGCAGCCCGCAAGTAGCGAGAAAAAAAAAAAAAAAAGAAGAGGCTCAATGTGTCGTCGCGAATAGAAGTCCGAGTAGAAAAATAAAGAATGTAGTTACCTTTGCTGGCTTTAGTGTCTTGACATGAATGCTTTGGCGCAGGATAAAAAGAAGGTTGATATTTTTTTCTGTGACATGATGGCACAAATGAACCACCACAACGCTTCGTCTCATCGGGCCTCGCTGCGTGCTTTGTCAACTTGTCTGATAGTGTGTTGATTTGGCTTCTCTCGTTGTATGATGTAATGTACGTCTTTAGAAAAGTCAGTACACCTTTGGCGTCAAATGTTTATAACAACATTAAACCCACATAGTTTCAGCATTGAAAATCTAAAGCACGACTTTGGATATGCCAATGCACCTTTCACATCAAAATTTTATCAGAACTCTATACCCATAAAGTTTCAGAATTTAAATCCAAGCGCTCCCTAGATTCCGAGGTCTCCACAAGATGCCGCGACAAGTCCACTCGCCATCCAAAGGCCTTAGAAATTTCGTGCTCGGATGGAGCTCCTTGGGTTACGATGCGACTCCCGGTACATGCGCGTTGCCGCGAAATCCAGCCCGATTTCGCAATGTTTGCACTAAAATGTATTTTCGAACATGAAAAGGACATTCTACACAAGATCAAGCATGATTTCCAGCGCCGTGGGTTGCTTTGGTCGGCGGTACATGACAGCACGAAAAAATTTCGGGGGGGGGGGGGGGTGAAGCTCCATAAGCCCCTCCCCCCCCTGGCTACGCCCCTAAGTGGAACCCAGTTATAACAATATTCAAGTGCCACGAAAATCCCATTGTTATAACTGATAATTGTTAGGACCAGGTTGCATGAAAAAATCTAAATAGGGGGAAGGAGTAGCTGTTCCTAGAAAACCATAATGGCAGGGAGGCCACTTTCCTCCATCCGGCTTCTGATTGTGTTGACTCATTTTACTGTTTAAATCTGCTTCCTGCTTGCATCGACCGCGTGTTAACAAGCCGCGGCTGTCGGCGTTTGAGAATGGCACTGCTATAACAACTGCAGAGAAGGGTCACGGGCAGCAAGTGACATACGAGCTCCGCCGAGGCATTGCTTTGGTGGCCCCAAAAGGCGCCTTTTGGGGCCACCAAAGCAATGCGTTGGCGGAGCTCGGTGCCCCAAAAGGCGCCTTTTAAAATTATGCGAGAAGGTTGCCGTGGCAGCATCTTAGCTTGAGAAATCTAGAACAAACACTGGAGTGAGGTTGCCACAAGCATGTCACCACGTAGTTCCCACTAGTTTGCTCGAGAAAACCGCATGTCCATCAGCCTTGCTTTCCTTATGCCAAGGTTTCCGATATCCTTCTGCAAGGCATCCAGATGCTCCACGTAGTGAAGCAGAAGGTCCCTTGTGAAAACAAACCCATGATTGGCTGAATTATCTACAGGACCTCCCGTGGGGACAGTGTTGAGGCAGCCAGCCCTACTGCATCAGCACTGCCGTCGTGGCTTTCACTGTCACTATCCGACGTACACACGTTCACGATGATCGCCTCATTGGTTAGAAGCACTTCGTTTCCAAATAGCAGTCCGCATTCTTTTCACCGGCGACATCGTGCATGATTGTGCCCATGATCAGCGGGCAGATCAGCCATCTTCCGTTTCGGCGGCAAGTCAAACAAGGCTGAGAAACAATGTGGCCAGGTACGACTTCGACTCAACAAAAACTAGCACGAGCGACTTAATCCATTAGCAGAATTCACATCACATCACATCACTTTATTTTCCTTAAAGACCCCTTTCGGGGTGTTACATAAGGGGTGGGGTTTACAAGATGCAGGCGTTCACAGAAGTCGAAAATGTGGATGGACAGGTTATGGCAGCGACATGGTGGGGAAGGCCGTTCCAGTCAGTTGCTGTTCGTGAAAAAATGAGTTCATGAAGGTAGTAGTACGGGCTCGTGGACGCAAAACTTGAAGAGGGTGACCGATGCGATGGGATCTGCGTGGTGGGGCTGCGCAGATGTATGGTTCTTGTCTTAGGCGCGAATAAAAAAACTTGTGATACAAAACAAGACTGGCAATGCGACGGTGAGCAGAAAGATCCAACAAGCCCGATTGTAATTTTAGAGATGATATGCTAACGTCGTATGAGTATGAAGAGTGAATAAATCTGGTAGCTCGGTTTTGTACAGCTTCGATGGCATTTGTTAAATATGCTTGATGAGGGTTCCAGATGGGCGATGCGTATTCCAGTTTAGTTCTGATAAGTGAGATGTATGCTTGTAGTCTGACGTGTTGAGGGGCTTCCCTCAGGTGAAGTTTTAAGAAACCTAATGTTTTATTAGCCGATGATATTAGGTTGGTTACGTGCAGTCGCCAAGATAAGTCATCAGAAATGGTGATACCCAAGTATTTGTAAGACTGGACGAGGTCAACAGGGGAGTTAGAAACGGAATATTCAAAAACAAAAGGGTTGCGACGGCGGTGAAAAGACATGTACTTACATTTGTTAGGGTTGAGTGTCATCATCCACTGCGAACACTAGTTTAGCACGAGGTTTAGGTTTGCCTGAAGGGATTCTTGGTCAGAAGGGTTAGTTACCGAACGATAAATAACGCAATCATCAGCGAACAAGCGGATATGGCAAGATACGAGCTGGGGTAAGTCGTTAATGTAAATGAGGAATAACAAGGGACCGAGGACGGAACCCTGCGGGACGCCAGAGGTGACTGGGAGCGGGTTGGAGGATTGGTTATTAATGAAGACAGACTGAGAGCGATGCGTGAGGAATTCGTTAATCCACGCGATGATGTTTGGATGTAGGTTTAATTGGGAAAGTTTAAGAAACAAGCGTTGATGACGTACTTTATAGAACGCCTTAGCGAAGTCTAAGAAGATGGCGTCAGTTTGTAGATTAATATCAAGGTTGGCGTGAATGTCATGAAGAAAAATGGCTAGTTGAGTCTCGCACGAAAAACCCTTACGAAAACCATGCTGTGACGGATGAAAGAAGTTATTGGAATCTAAGAATTGCATGATTTGGGAGTAAATGACGTGTTCCATGATTTTACAGGGAATACTTGTTAATGAAATGGGCCGATAATTAAGAGGAGAATCAGTATTACCTGTTTTGTGCACGGGAACGACCTTCCCCACTTTCCAGTCGTCTGGAATGGTTCCTTCGGAGAGTGATTGTGAATTGCGCAGAATGAGGGCCATGTAATAAAGAATCAACTGTGAGGGCTGAGCGAACAATCTTGGAGCAGAGCCGGCAGTGTTGTCAGCGCAGTTGGTGCAGTCCATTTGTGTTCGTAGGGGTGGGAGGGCGATGGGAGAGATTCATGTGAGGCTGCGTGCATCTCTCATAGGGAGAAGTGCACGGCAGCAGTTCAGGTGGCAGGCAATCGTGCAGCGGCTCGCATTTCACTTTTTCTTATTTCTTTTCAAGGATTTCGCATTTCACTACCTTTCGGCACAGACACCCAGTAGCCATACTTCATCGTTATAACCGATATTGCGGCATGGGGACATTCTAGTAAGTGTTTTTTTTTCCCCATAGAAAACATACAGAAGTTGACTGTGCAGCAGCTTTTCATTGTTATAAACTATATATTGTTAAAACCGGTATCATTATAAGTGGGTTCGACGATACTTGCATATTTTACTCAAACAAGAGAGCTGTAACACCACTACCACTTTCTTCTGTTTAATGCCGCTCGATGATTGTGTGTGCATTGCGGCCGCAGTGTCGGCTTTCATTCTACTATGTTATTGTATGGTTCCCTTTGGAGAACAAACATATTTTTTCTTCAAGCAGCATGTATCTCACGTGTGTATTTTTGCGCATATAGTTTTCCATCAGTAGGTCTTGTGAAACGCAGACGGAAAAACATATGTAAGCTTCCTGCTCACCGCTTCAAACAAATAAAAGGTATGTGCCCCATCCGGTGTCCTGTACTCAGATTTACGGGCAGTATTCTTATAGAAAAAAAAAAAGAAAGAAAACCAATGCAACATCCCATTCATGTTTCTGTGTTCCTCGCGTAACACAATGCAGAGTAATTGGTACGGGTTCTTTTATTGCAGTCGGACATCGGGCTCTGAAAACAGTTGTAGGTAGCCATTATATGTATATGCTAATCTTTGGCCCGTAAGCCATGTGAAATTTTTTCTCCAGTCCATGCTTAACAACAACAACAAAAAAAGGGTAGCCTAATTAGTCGCTACATAGAAGATTTGTCATTGTGCTGCTAAACTTGAGCTCGCAGGTTCAAACCAGGTCGAGGAATTCAATGGGAACTAAGTGGAAAAACACTTGTGTACTTCTGTTTAGGTGCACATTAAACAGCTGCAGTTGGTGAAAACTGAACAGTGTGCCTCATAATCATATTGCCAGACGTAAAACACCAGAATTTTTTTAATTAATAAAATACAAAAAAAAGGTAGCTGCGTCCTTCAGCTTTTTTCTGGGATGTAAACTAAAGAAATTATTGTCGAGCCTGATTTCTGAGAAAAACATGTGGCGCTTATTTTATATTTCATTACTAAATTTAATACCCTTGCCAACTGTATGTCTGCTCAACTAAACAGCTTCTTGTATTATAAGCGGCTTCTTTCAGTTATCCGGTGCACTATCATAAGAACAATAATAAAGCAGTTAAAGGAACTGCATGCCTCACATACATGTTGAGATATTTGTAGATCTGCTGTGTTTGTTGAAGAAGGCAAGTGTGGTACTAGATTAGGCACCCAGTTTTAATGGGTTACAGACATGGTGAGACTGTAAAAAAAAAATGCTTTCCTTGCCTGATTCAAGTTAAGAGATTTACAGGTTGCCCCAAAACAGGGTGTTTATATTGAATGACAGCTGTGAATTTGTTCAGCAGAATAGCACCCGTGTGTTAATGAAGAGTAATTACATGGCATCAATTCAACAGCAAGTTGCACCCGTCGTCAACCAATGTAAATACCTCGGCGTATACATAAATGATCGGAAGCCTTACGCAAGCATCCACCAAGAAACATGAAAATAAAGAGGAAGTGGAAAGCAGCAATAATGAAACAGAGCACTTTGGGGCCACAATAAATATGAGGTGCTGCATGGAATCTGGAAAGGAGTAATGGTTCCAGCACTACCATTCGCAACTGTCATTCTGTGCTTAAAATTGGATGCCTTGTCAGGGCTGGTAGGCCTGTTGGCTTTGGGAGCCCGTGACAAAACCACAAATGAGGCAATGCAGGGAAACATGGGTTAGGCCTTGTTTGAAGTCAAAGACAATTGCAGAGCGAAATTAGTTTTGAAGTAAGGCTCAGGAACATGGATCAAATAAAATGGACAGCTAAAGTGCACAAGCATCTGTGCCTGAAAAGCGTGGACACAGAATGGGGGGAGAGGTCAAGAATGTTGGCCACCAAGTACAGAGTAATTGAAGATGTAAATGGACAACCACGGGTCATCAGGAAGTGAGAGAAACAGAGACAGTGAATCGGATGCAGAGAATGGAAACAAAAAAGACCATGGAGATTTAGAAGAATGCGAAGAAAGAAATTAGAAGAGAAAATATGTATAACATAAAGGAAATTGCCTTGCTATTGGAGGCTCTAGCTGGTTGCCTAAGGACAAAAACATACCGGAGGAAATATTTGCGACAAGATGAGGCAGGTGTATGCTGCAGCAAAAATCCGGGGACCACTTGGCTAATTCTAATGAAATTCGAAGGGATTCACCCAGAGAGACCCCTCAGTAACATATTGTCACCCAGCTATTACAACTAAAACAGTTTACCACCGACAGATTGGCAAAAAAACGTCTGCCTTTAGCGATGGCTGGTCCTCGGTCGTTCTCGCCTTAAGGGTCCCGTGTCATCACGTGCAAACTTATTTCGCATCATCGCTCCCCTCTCATAAGTGACCGACCCGGTCGCATTAAGGGCAGTGGGCACGCACTATGGGTAAGAGTGCCAACATGAAAAGACAAAAAAAAACATACAGGAATGTACACAATGCTGAAGCGGTTTGTGAGGGTTGCTTATTCCTCACGTACGTAGTACGGCTTCATCCGTACTATGTGGACGACTTCAGCACGGGAACGGCGTCGGTTCAAACCAGGATCAGAGCTTTGAGGCACCACCTCGTAGTTCACATCACTGAGGCGGCGTACAACTTCATAGGTTCCGAAATAGCGGCGCAACAATTTCTCTGAGAGCCCACGGTGTCGGATAGGTGTCCACACGCGGTCGCCTGGTAAGTACTGAACATTCCGTCGGGTCCGGTTGTAACGGTAGGCGTCGGTACTCTGCTGGGTGCGGATGCGATTCCGAGCAAGCTGGCGAGCTTCCTCGGCTTTCTCGACGAAATCTTCAGTGGTGTCATTCCTTGTGGTTCCGTGGTCTACCGGGAGCATGGCGTCTAAGGGGGTTGTAACGCGACGTCCGTAAACAAGCTCGAATGGTATAAACTCGGTGGTCTCCTGCACAGCGGTATTGTAAGCAAACGTGACGTATGGCAAAATTTCATCCCATGTTTTGTGTTCCACATCAATGTACATGGAGAGCATGTCGGCTAATGTTCTGTTTAGGCGCTCTGTTAAGCCGTTAGTTTGGGGATGATAGGCTGTGGTCTTTCGGTGGTCGGTGTGCGTCAGTGTGACAACTTGTTGCAATAACTCTGCTGTAAACGCTGCACCACGGTCAGTAATGAGTACAGCGGGTGCACTGTGGCGAAGCACGATGTTGTGGACGAAGAAGCTGGCGACTTCAGCAGCAGTTCCCTGCGGCACAGCTTTCGTCTCCGCATAGCGAGTTAAATAGTCAGTTGCCACGATTATCCACTTATTTTGCAAGGATGATGTGGGGAACGGCCCAAGAAGGTCCATTCCCACTTGCTGGAAGGGCGCCAGAGGTGGATCCAAAGGCTGAAGGAGGCCGGCAGGCTTGACGGGTGGAACTTTACGCCTCTGACAGTCACGGCACATTCGCACATAGCGCTGAACCGACAAAAATAGGTGTGGCCAATAGTATTTTTGCCGCATGCGTGCTAAGTCCTCGTGAAGCCTAAGTGGCCAGCACAGGGATCATCGTGACACGCCTGTAAAACTTCCTCGCGCAGTGCCGTCGGAACGACGAGAAGGAACGTTTCCTGGCTGTTGTCGAAATTTTTCTTGTACAAGACATCGTTTCGCAGGCAGTACAACATCAATCCTTCTGAAAGTGGGCGTGGGACAACAACGTCAGCTCCCTCGAGATATAGGATGACTGGAAGCAGCTCAGAGTCTGCACGTTGATAGTCAGCCATGCGCACCACGTCGACGACACCAAGAAACCGCAAATCTAGCTCCAAGTCGGAGGATGTCAAGGGAATAGGAGAACATGACAAGCAGTCAGCGTCGCTATGTTTATGACCGGATCTGTAGACAACAGTTCTGTCGTATTCCTGGAGGCAGAGGCTCCAACGAGCAAGGCGACCTGGCGGGTCTCGTAGATCGGCAAGCCAGCAGAGCGAGTGGTGATCGCTGATCGCTCGAAATGGCCGGCCGTATAAGTAGGGTCGAAACTTGCTGATGGCCTACATGACTGCTAAACATTCTTTTTCCGTTGTTGAATAATTAGCTTCTGCTTTTGTCAGACTATGACTCGCGTACGCAATTACACGTCCTGCGCCATCTTGCCATTGAACCAGAATGGCCCCGAGTCTTACGTTGCTGGCGTCGGTGTGTATTTCAGCTGCTGCGGTGTCATCAAAATGCGCCAGCACTGGAGCGGATTGAAGGCGTTTACGCAATTTGGTGAAGGCCTGCTTTTGGTCTTCCGTCCACGCAAAGGGGGCACATCTTGTCGCATCAGTCTCGTGAGCGGTTCGGCAATCCTTGAGAAGCCTTCAACGAAACGACGGTAGTAAGCGCAGAGGCCCAGAAACCGCTGAACAGCCTTTTTGTCTTTAGGACGAGGAAACTCGGCAACGGCAGCAAGTTTTTCTGGGTCTGGTCGTACTTCTTGGGAGCTGACCACGTGGCCTAGAAAGTTGAGTTCCTGGAAGCCAAAGTAACATTTTTCAGTATTGATGGTGAGGTTGGCCTTGTGTATTGCGGTAAGGACACTTCGTAGCCGGGGGAGATGTTCATTGAACGTGCTGGAAAACACAAGGTCGTCTAGGTACACTAGACACGTCTGCCACTTTAGTCCAATGAGTACAGTGTCCATCATTCGTTGGAACGTAGCAGGAGCGGAACAGAGACCGAAAGGCAGCACTTTAAATTCGTACAGCCCATCGGGAGTCACGAAGGCGTTTTTTTCACGGTCATGCTCGTCCACTTCGATTTGCCAGTAGCCTGACTTTAGGTCTAACGAAGTAAAGAACTGAGCATGACGCAGACGGTCCAAAGCGTCATCGATCCGTGGCAGGGGATAAACGTCGCGTTTGGTGACTCGGTTAAACTGTCTGTAAACGCAGAAGCGGAGTGTGTGTTGTCTTTCTTTTTTACTAGTACGACAGGTGATGCCCACGGACTTGTCGACGGCTGGATGATGTATGACGTCATCATTTAGCATTTCTTGAACTTGACGCTTAATCGCCTCCCGCTCCATAGGTGACGCGTGATACGGATGTTGACGAACAGGCCGCGCCGACTCCTCTGTAACGATCCGGTGTTGCGTAACGGAAGTGCGCTGGACTTTGGATTCCATGGAAAAACAGCCAGAGAATTCCGTCAGTAGGCCCAGCTGCTGACCCTTCTGTACATCTGCTAAGTCAGCATTAATGTGGACGCGGCTTTTCAGGCTGGCGTGAGTTGTTGCATCCGGTGAAGTCGTAACGTGCCGATGTCGGATGTCGGAGAAGTCAGCAATGTCATTCAGGAATGCCACAGCTGTACCTTGAGGGACATGCTGATACTCATGGCTAAAGCTTGTCACCAAAACTTGCGAGCACTTATGCGCCCCGGGCAAAGCAGATTTGTCTTTCGAGCAGCAGCAGGATATTTGCCTCCGCAATACCCTCATAGCCGTCACATGCATCGCAGGTGACGAGGTTCACTACGCCGCTCCTTGGCGGCACCGTGATGTTCTCGTCAACAATCCTCAACGCGTTGACATACGTGTCATCAGTGCTGCTCCCTGCTAAGGCCTGCGCCGTCGAAAACGTTACCCGCGACTTTTGTAAGTTAATCACAGCTCCATTAGCCTGCAGAAAGTCCATTCCCAGAATTGGGTCCCTCGAACAGCTTGGGAAGATAACGAAATCTGCGAGGTACGTAAACGCACGAATGCTCACTCGCTCTGTGCATCTTCCTACAGGGCTTAGCAGATGGCCTCCTGCAGTGCGAATCTGCGACCCAGTCCTCTCGGTAGAAACTTTCTTCAGCTTGCAGGCAAGGTCCATGCTCATAACTGAGGTGTCCGCTCCAGTGTCAATTAACGCCGTTATTTCTTCGTCGTCTATGGTGACGGGAATGTTCGACGTTACTACCTCTTGTAAGGTGTTTGACTTCGTCTGTACGTCTGTGTTGTTCTGTTTTCGTCGTTGTCGTCGTAGTGGAGGATCTTGCGCACGGTCGTCGTCAGTGGCCTCACCTCCGGAGGTCGCTGAACTCGGTTTTCCCGACCCGCCGGGCTAGGCGAGCGGCGTCTCGGAGCGCTGCGAGTAAAGGCTTGGCTTGGTGATGGTGACCTGTAACGAGCAGGAGACGACGAACGGGGCTCCTGCCATCGCTGATCAACATTGCGACGATTCGCAACAAAACTCTCTATTTCCGGCGACCGCTCACCAGGTCATGGACGAGGTGCATTCGGCGGGAATCTACGGAGCCCCACATGATGATAAGGACTCATTCTGTAGATGTGTCCGGCTTCGCCACAATGAAAACAAAGCGGCTTGTAGTCTATGGTGCACCAGACGTCGCTCTTCCTACTCCTTGCTTCGGCGATGTGCGGTAGGGCTGCGAGGCGGCCTGAAGCTTACGTCCATTTGTTGAGTGGGGTGTACCATGCTGCACGCACTTGAGGGTGGTGGACGGCGTACTGCATAACTCATTTCGGTGTGCGGTCCTTGCTGTGGTGCCTCATACGGTCCAGGAATATGGACGGCCTGTCGGCCCTTGGCGCGCACCATTTCCGCAATGGAAAGTTGTCCCACAGGGGCAGTGGTCGTCTGCATCTTCTGCAGTTCCTCCTTGCCCTGATGAGTTCTCGCAAGGCGCCAACGTTGTTACCGAGGGTAACGGCAGAGAGCTCCTTTGAAATCATGGCGTCGCGGTTGTTTTGCCTGGCCCGCTGTTGAAGGGCCTTTTCCATAATAGTGGCTTGGAACTCTGCAAGTGTCGTAGGCGGATTTCGAATGAGGCCAGCAAAGATTTCCTCTTCGACGCCGCGCATGAGATGGCGCGCCTTCTTTGTTTCAGTCATAGAAGGGTTCGGACGTCTGAAAAGCCGATTCATGTCTTCTACGTACGCAGTCACTTGCTCATTCGAGCCTTGAAATCTTGCCTCCAACGATAACTCTGCGCTCTCCTTCCTGTCCGCCCTGGCGAAGGCATTGAGGGACTGCCTACGAAATTCTTCCCATGACATCAGTGTCGCCTCGTGGTTCTCAAACCATGTTTTCACGGAATCCTGAAGAGCGAAGTACATGTAGCGTAGCTTACGCTCGTGGTTCCAGTCGTTGAGGTTGGCAACCCGGTCAAAATGGTCAAGCCAGTCGTCGGTGTCCTCTGAAGCACTTCCGTGGAAGAGGTTCGGCCTCTGGGTGTGATTGACGACAATGTGCGATGCCGCAGGAGTGGCAGGAGGTGGTTGGTTCGTCATTCTAGTTCGTTCGGGTAGCAGACCGTGCTGTGGCTAGAGTCCCTGGAGACGTCGGCTGGCACGTACGTGCACAGGAGTAAGCTCGTCTGAACTACTCACCGGGCTTAGGTCTGGGGTATGCTCCGGAGATCTTAACATCGACCATACCCCGCACGTTCACCAGAAATGTCACCCAGCTATTACAACTAAAACAGTTTACCACCGACAGATTGGCAAAAAAACGTCTGCCTTTAGCGATGGCTGGTCCTCGGAGAGCGCGCGCGTAACCACGAACTTCATTGTTCTCGCCTTAAGGGTCCCATGTCATCACGTGCAAACTTATTTCGCGTCAATATAACTTCCAGAAGTTCTTGGATTTAAAGTGGGCAGAAGCATTAACCATTCAGCAGTCGAGATTAGCAAGAGATTTTTACAGTATTCATGGAAAAAATGCAGGGAAGATATTGATGCAACCAGGTACATTATAGCATTGGGACCAGTAAAAAGTAGACAGAGAAGTTTTGACGAAGTGAAGAAAGCCTAAGAGAAGTATACAAACATGCTAGAATGAAATGTATATGTAGCATGCCTAAGTAACTCGAGCAGGCTTGGTGGCTATTCGTCACCACCCTGTTTCAAAGGCGATGCAAATAAATAACCATCACCACCACCAGAAACAATACTTTTTTTCCTTTTTGTTTATTTCCAGTAAAGATGTCGCTTGCACACTGCAGGAAAGCCCTGCACAGTCGTACAGTGGGAATAGCTTCTGTGACCGATGCCACAGTGAACGCGTGAACACAGTTTGCATTTGCTCATTTGAATGGCAGCCAGCTGGCAAAATTAGGAGAGGGCTAAGGTCTCGTTTCTGTACTGCGTTCCGTAAACTCCACAGAGAGCAGAACGAGAGCACTGTGACATTGAATTGCCTTGCGTGCCAAAGGGATCCGTGGCAGACAAATGTGCCTGTGTGTGCTGTTCGGGCTCTGGCCCCATTCTCAAACATCTCCAATAGGGGCTGGCCCAGTAATGCTACTGCTGCGCTAAATTGCACCAAGAGGGGAACCCTGTTACGTCCTGCTACCTTTCTGCAAAATATGAGAACTCTGCAACCATCCTTCGCAAGAAAAGTGTGTTGCTCACGCTTTTGAAAATGAAGTATGTCCTCCGGCGCCATTTCTCCGCACCATCAAAAGCAGCATGGTGTGGACCAGCAGCTGTGTTAGCTCCATGGTGGACTGACTCAAGCCTCGCCAACTAACCCCCGTATTCAGACATGCAACTTAAGTTGAATCCCATGCTTGACTTGATCTCATGATCATCATCAGCCTGGTTACGCCCACTGCAAGGCAAAGGCCTCTTCCATACTTCTCCAACTACCCCGGTCATGTACTAATTGTGGCCATGTTGTCCCTGCAAACTTCTTGATCTCATCCACCCACCTAACTTTCTCCCGCCCTCTGCTACGCTTCCCTTCCATTGGAATCCAGCCCGTAACTCTTAATGGCCATCGGTTATCTTCCCTCCTCATTACATGTCCTGCCCATGCCCATTTCTTTTTCTTGATTTCAACTAAGATGTATAACTCACGTTTGTTCTCTCACCCAATCTGCTCTTTTCTTATCCCTTACCGTTACACCCATCATTCTTCTTTCCATGGCTCGTTGCATCGTCCTCAATTTAAGTAGAACCCTTTTCGTAAGCCTCCAGATTTCTGCCCCGTACGTGAGTACTGGTGAGACACAGCTGTTATATACTTTTCTCTTGAGGGATAATGGCAACCTGCTGTTCATGACCTGAGAATGCCTTCCCAACTCACCCCAGCCCTGATTTCTTCTGATTATTTCAGTCTCATGATCCGGATCTGCGGTCACTACGTGTCCTAAGTAGATGTATTCCCTTACCACCTTCAGTGCCTCGCTACCTATCGTAAACTGCTGTTCTCTTCCTAGACTGCTAAACATCACTTTAGTTTTCTGCAGATTAATTTTTAGACCCACCCTTCTGCTTTGCCTCTCCAGATCAGTGAGCATGCATTGCAGTTGGTCCCCTGAGATCTGAGTGACGCTTATCGTGAGCGCGCCGAAGGAAACTCAGTGAGTGTCTTTGGGCACGTTAAAGCGAGGCGTCATCTAAATCAAGTCAAGCGTGAGCTTCGACTTCAGTTACATTTCTGAATACGGGGGTAATCCTGGCTTGTATCACTGTTTGATTGTTGTGTTCACATAGGAGGTCAAACAGGCCGCCATTGGAATATGAACCTGGCAACGTTTAACGCTAGAACGTTATCTAGTGAGGCGAGTCTAGCAGTGCTATTGGAGGAATTAGAGGGCAGTAAATGGGATATAATACGGCTCAGTGAAGTTAGGAGGCCAAAAGAAGCATATACAGTGCTAAAAAGCGGGCATGTCCTGTGCTACCGGGGCTTAGCGGAGAGACGAGAACTAGGAGTCGGATTCCTGATTAATAAGAACATAGCTGGTAACACACAGGAATTCTATAGCCTTAACGAGAGGGGGGCATGTCTTGTTGTGAAACTTAATAAGAGGTACAAAATGAAAGTTGTACAGGTCTACGCCCCTACATCCAGTCATTATGACCAGGAAGTCGAAAGCTTCTATGAAGACGTAGAATCGCGTTGGGTAAAGTCAAAACAAAATACAGTATACTGATGGGCGACTTCAATGCCAATGTAGGCAAGAAGCAGGCTGGAGACAAGGCAGTGGGGGAATATGGCATAGGCTCTAGGAATAGCAGAGGAGAGTTATTAGTAGAGTTTGCAGAACAGAATAATATGCGGATAATGAATACCTTTTTCCGCAAGCGGGTTAGCCGAAAGTGGACGTGGAGGAGCCCGAATGGTGAGACTAGAAATGAAATTGACTTTATACTCTGCGCGAACCCTGGCATCATACAAGATGTAGACGTGCTCGGCAAGCTGCGCTGCAGTGACCATAGGATGGTAAGAACTCGAATTAGCCTTGACTTGAGGGAACGGAAGAAACTGGTACATAAGAAACCAATCGATGAGTTAGCGGTAAGAGGGAAACTAGAGGAATTCCGGATCAAGCTACAGAACAGATATTCGGCTTTAACCCAGGAAGAGGACCATAGTGTTGAAGCAATGAACGACAATCTTATGGGCATCATTAAGGAGTGCGCAATAGAAGTCGGTGGTAACGCCATTAAACAGGAAACCAGTAAGCTATTGCTGGAGACGAAAGATCTGATCAAGAAACGCCAATGTATGAAAGCCTCTAACCCTACAGCCAGAATAGAACTGGCAGAACTTTCTAAGTTAATCAACAAGCGTAAGACAGCGGACATAAGGAACTATAATATCGATAGAATTGAACAGGCTCCCAGGAACGGAGGAAGCCTAAAAGCAGTAAAGAAGAAACTAGGAATAGGCAAGAATCAGATGTGTGCGTTAAGAGACAAAGCCGGCAATATCGTTACTAATATGGATGAGATAGTTCAAGTGGCTGAAGAGTTTTATAGAGATTTATACAGTACCAGTAACACCCACGAGGATAAGGTGAGAAAGAATAGTCTAGAGGAACTTGAAATCCCACAAGTAACACCGGAAGAGGTAAAGAACGCCTTGGGAGCTATGCAAAGGGGGAAGGCAGCAGGGGAGGATCAGGTAACAGCAGATTTGTTGAAGGATGGTGGGAACAGTGTCCTAGAAAGGTTGGTCGCCCTATATACACAATGCCTCATGACCTCAAACATACTGGAATCTTGGAAGAACGCTAACATAATCCTAATCCATAAGAAAGGGGATGCCAAAGACTTGAAAAATTATAGACCGATCAGCTTACTGTCTGTTGCTTACAAAGTATTTACTAAGGTAATCGCAAATAGAATCAGGAACACCTTAGACTTCTGTCAACCAAAGGACCAGGCAGGATTCCATAAAGGGTACTCAACAATAGACCATATTCACACTATCAATCAGGTGATAGAGAAATGTGCGAAATATAACCAACCCTTATATATAGCTTTCATTGATTACGAGAAAGCATTTGATTCAGTCGAAATCTCAGCAGTTATGGAGGCATTACAAAATCAGGGTGTAGACGAGCCGTATGTGAAAACACTGAAAGATATCTATAGCGGTCACAGCCACCGTAGTCTTCCATAAAGAAAGCAACAAAATCCCAATAAAGAAAGGCGTCAGGCAGGGAGATACGATATCTCCAATGCTATTCACAGCATGTTTACAGGAGGTATTCAGAGACCTGGAGTGGGAAGAATTGGGGATGAAAGTTGATGGAGAATACCTTAGCAACTTGCGATTCGCTGATGATATTGCCTTGCTTAGTAACTCAGGAGACCAATTGCAATGCATGCTCACTGACCTGGAGAGGCAAAGCAGTAGTGTGGGTCTGAAAATGAATCTACAGAAAACTAAAGTAATGTTTAACAGTCTCGGAAGAGAACAGCAGTTTATGATAGGCAGCGAGGCACTGGAAGTGGTAAGGGAATACATCTACTTAGGGCAGGTAGTGACCACGGATCCGGATCATGAGACTGAAATAACCAGAAGAATAAGAATGGGCTGGGGTGCGTTTGGCAGGCATTCTCAAATCATGAACAGCAGGTTGCCACTATCCCTCAAGAGGAAAGTGTATAACAGCTGTGTCTTACCAGTACTCACCTACGGGGCAAAAACCTGGAGGCTTACGAAAAGGGTTCTGCTGAAATTGAGGACGACGCAACGAGCCATGGAAAGAAGAATGATAGGTGTAACGTTAAGGGATAAGAAAAGAGCAGATTGGGTGAGGGAACAAACGCGGGTAAATGACATCTTAGTTGAAATCAAGAAAAAGAAATGGGCATGGGCCGGACATGTAATGAGGAGGGAAGATAACCGATGGTCATTAAGGGTTACGGACTGAATTCCAAGGGAAGGGAAGCGTAGTAGGGGGCGGCAGAAAGTTAGGTGGGCGGATGACATTGAGACGTTTGCAGGGACAACATGGCCACAATTAGTACATGATCGGGGTAGTTGGAGAAGTATGGGAGAGGCCTTTGCCCTGCAGTGGGTGTAACTAGGCTGATGATGATGATGATGACACAAGTTACACTATTCACACTTTTCAACACTATTTGGGCTGCGGGATACCTCCCATCTACATGGAAAGAAGCGAT
This sequence comes from Dermacentor andersoni, assembly GCF_023375885.2. NCBI lineage: Eukaryota > Metazoa > Arthropoda > Arachnida > Ixodida > Ixodidae > Dermacentor > Dermacentor andersoni. The sequence continues at coordinate 218,878,319 of NC_092817.1, forward strand.
TGTGGTTCCTGTTCTGAAGCAGGGAAAAGACCCTTCCTTGGCAGCAAGTTATCGTCCGATAGCTCTTACAAATTGTCTGTGTAAGCTTTTTGAAAAAATGATTAATCGCAGACTCGTACATTTCCTTGAACTCAAGAATATGCGAAATCCCTATCAGTGTGGCTTCAGACAAGGGTGGTCGACAACCGATCATCTTGTGTGCATTGAAGGATATATCTGCGATGCATTTGTACTCAAACAGTATTTCCTCTCAATATTCCTCGATATGCAGAAGGCATATGACACAACATGGCGTTACGGGATCTTGCGAGACTTGTCGGGAATGGGCATCCGTGGAAATGTGTTGAAAATAATTGAAAGCTATTTGTCCAATCGTACCTTCCGTATAAAAGTCTGCAATGCACTGTCACGTCCTTTAACGCAGGAAACTGGTGTACCCCAGGGAGGCGTGCTCAGCTCCACTCTCTTTATCGTTAAGATGAACACACTACGTGCTTCACTGCCACTGGCCATTTTTTATTCCGTATACGTAGACGATATACAAATAGGTTTCAAATCCTGCAACCTTACAGTGTGTGAAAGACGGGTACAGTAGGGCTTAAACAAGGTGTCCAAGTGGGCAGACCAAAATGGATTTAAAATCAACCTGTACAACAGCTCTTGTGTTCTCTTCACAAGAAAGAGAGGCCTGGTACCTAATCCCTGTGTAGAACTGGGTGGACAACAAATTCCCTTCAACAAAGAGTACAAATTTCTAGGTGTTATTCTCGACTCCAGGCTCACTTTCATTTCACACATAAAATGTCCTAAAGAAAAATGTCTAAAAACTATGACCTTACTTAAAGTTCTATCCCACACTACATGGGGCAGCGACAGGAGGTGCCTGTTGAATCTTTACAGGAGCCTAGTTAGATCACGATTAGATTATGATGCCGTAGTATATCACTCTGCTGCACCGTGTGCGCTAAAGATGGTAGACCCCGTTCATCATCTGGGTATCCGCCTGGCCACTGGCGCATTTAGAACAAGCCCGGGGGAAAGTCTATATGCAGAGTCAGACGAGTGGTCACTACATTTTCAGAGAACGTACATCAGCTTCACCTATTTTCTCAATGTGTGCTCCAATAAAGAACATCCGTGTTTCAAAACTGTTAACGATTTGACGTGTGAAACACTTTTTCATAATAAACCCTCTATGAGACTTCCTTTCTCACTGCATGCAAGAGAACTTAGCACGGAAATGGATGTCCCTGTTCTCGAACATCGCCTAATGCCTCCAGCTAAGCTATTACCGCCCTGGCAGTGGCAGGTGATAGACTGTGACGTATCCTTTGTAGAGGTCACAAAGCACGCACCTGACCTCAAAATCGCTATGCATTTCCGTGAACTTCAACCTAAGTACAGCTGCTCCGAATTCTACACAGACACGTCAAAATCACATGCTGGTGTATCTTTTGCTGCTGTTGGTCCCTCTTTTTCTAAATCTGACTTATTGAACCTGCGAACAAGTATCTTCACTGCAGAAGCCTGTGCAGTACTGTCTGCAGTAAAACATATACAGAAATTAAAACTCGGCAGAGCAATTGTATACACAGACTCGCTAAGTCTCGTAAAGCGCTAATTTCATCACAAAAGCTTCAAAATCCTGTTTTCATTGAACTTTACTCCCTCTTATGCAGTATTTATCTATCACATATACATGTAGTAATATGCTGGGTACCTGGCCATAGAGGTATCGAGGGTAATGTACTGGCTGATAAAATGGCCACATCACTCACATCACTAAACACTTTCCCTACAGCTGCTGTCCCTGTCACAGATCTGAAGCCTTTCTTGCGCAAGAAACTGCGACAACACTGGCAACGCATGTGGAACGCAGAAATAAACAATAAACTGCACGTTATAAAGCCACAGTTAGGTTTTTGGCCCTCCCCAGCAAAATCACGGTGAACAGATGTCCTATTCTGCCGCCTCAGAATAGGGCACACATTTGGTACACACAATTTTCTGCTTACTGGAAATGAACCGCCAACCTGTGGTCGATGTGGTGAGAGGCTGACCGTCCTCCACGTCCTCTTGGAGTGACGCAAAGCCGAATCTGAAAGAAACATTTTCCTCTTGCATATCGTTATTACGTACCTCTACACCCAGCTATGTTTCTTGGTAAGGAACCATTTTTCAACACCAAAGTAGTCCTCAATTTTTGTATGAGGTTGCCCTACATGTTATCAGCCCAATAAATTCGTAGCACATCCTCTTTCCAGAGGATGCCGCTGTGATAGTTGTTTTACATAGCACATGCCTCCAGGCCCTTGTGTCTCAAGGGCTCTAACGAGGCCATGGTGCTCTAGTGAATTTTAGAAACTTATGCATTTTTTATATCGTATCATTATTTTGCAATGCACCTTAATGCTCATAGTACACATCATTTGTCATCGCCATAATTTTATTACATGTACAATTTACGCACTTTACAATGACTATATTTTAGGCCCCTTTACAGCCACGTCACGTCAACTTCATAGAACCCATCACTCCACTGCGAAATCACTATCACTTGCATGGCGCTCTTTGGCTATACCTGGCCCTTGCGCCAATAAAAATTCATTCATTACATCCTCGGACAAAATTGATTGATCAAATCCAGGGCATATTGAGTTCTATTCTAGACGTTGTTCTTGTTAGTGACCATTTCCTGAACGACCAGGCATGCACCGAAATCTTACGGCATATCCGATCATAAGTTAGTCCTATGCACACTCCCTCTACCTGGTCTTGTACGACACTACAGCCCTGCAAAAGATGTTCTTGCATTCAACAGAGCAGACAACGATGCAATAATCACATATCTCACTGACGAATTTCTCGTCTTTTCAGATCTTTGTTGGGATAAAAACTCATCGACAGATCATATATGGTTGCAAGTCAAAGCACATGTCATGCATTGTATTGAAAATCTTGCCCCACTAGAGCGCAAACTTAAAAGAAAGTATATAATCCATGGATAACCCGCAGAATAATTCATGTTAAACGTAAAATTAGTAGGCTTAGGAAAGCTAAGAGGTCTGGTTTAGCTGCCAATGTCACTGCTCAGATTTCCGCGTTATCTAAAACATTGAAAAGCAAGGTATGCGTTTCCAAAGTGCACTACTATGGTACCACTCTATCCAAGTTCATGGAAACGTCACAAGCAAAATTTTGGCGTTATGTAAATGGTAGACATAACGATAGAAAGGCTTCTCCTTCAACAGAAACAAAAGATAAGGCAGATCAATTCAATCGCTACTTCCAGTCGATTGTTACAGTCGATAATGGACAAGTGCAACATTGCCCGATTATCCCATCTACCAAAAATAAATTACTGGGAACCCCAGAAATAACGAAATAACCGACAGTGGTATACTGTGTCTGCTATTAAACCTTGATAAAAAAAAGAGCTGTGGCCCAGACGGGACACCGGACGCTTTTCTCAAACGGTATGCAGAACCAGTTAGTATCTACGCTTAATATTCACAAAATCTATCCTGGATTCACAGATTCCTTCTGAATGGAAAGTCGGAAAAATAATCTCAGTGCGTAAATCCGGTGACAAGGCGATCCCATCGAACTACAGGCCCATTTCCTTGATGTGTACCAGCTGTAAAGTACTGGAGCATATTGTCCTCAAATTCATCAGAGTTTATCGAAGACAATACTCTGCTACACCCCAACCAGCACGGATTTCGGAGAAGCCTATTGACCATAACGCAACTCGTCAAGATAATGCACGACTTGGCCCAAGGCATTAATGAACACTCCCAAATTGACACAATTTTTATGGATTTCTCAAAGGCGTTTGATCAAGCTTCCCATGAAAAGCTAGTTTTCCAGCTGGTCTGCAAACTTGGGGCTGGGCCAATGACTCTATGGATATCAAGCTATTTGTCCGGCCATCAACAATTTGTGCAATGCAATGAGCACGTTTCTGACACATTAAGTGTCACATCTGGTGTGCCGCAGGGATCCGTCTCGGCACCGATATTATTTTTGTTGTTTATAAATGACTTGGCAGTGAACATTAACGCAAATATTAGGCTATTCGCAGACGACTGCGTACTGTATAAAGAGGTCAAAAGCCACAGTGACCAAATTGAGCTGAACATTGCCCTGAATGAAGTAGTAAGTTGGTGCTCTAACTGGCAAATGGTGGTTAATTCAGACAAAACAGTTGCAATGTCAATAACAAAAGAGAAAACAAACTTAGCCTTTCCTTATGGTTTTAATAACGTCACGCTCCAAAACGTAAGCCAGCGCAAATATCTTGGTGTAATAATAACTTCTGATCTCAGTTGGGCAGTTCACATGGAAGCTTTAACCGCGAAAGCAACGCAAAAATTGTTTTTTCTTAAGTGGACGCTGCGGCACGCTGACCGTGACACTAAGCTTTTAGCGTACACCACACTTGTCCGACCGATTCTAGAATACGCCAATATAATCTGGTTCCCCTTCACAAGTAGCAGTATCAGCATGCTTGATAACGTGCAGCGCAAAGCGATTAGATTTATTTTTAACCGCTATTGACGCCTTGATTCCCCGACAGAATTGCTGCGCCGTGCAGGTTTGCCCTCATTCCAAAGTCGAGCTAAAATTCACCGCCTGAAATTCTTATATATGCTACTGCACAACTATTTTAATATAGACCACACAAAATACGTCGAAACTAAACAAGGCACCTACGTCATACACATGATCTCACACCAAGAATATGCGTGCAACAACAATACATTCTATTATAATTTTCTCCCTAGATGAATTCGGGAATGGAATACTCTTGACCGACTTGTAGTCGAACAGCAAAGAATTGATGATTTCCTTGAGATGTTACATAACTCACTTAATACGTACTCATCAACCTGATGTCATTTATTTGTATTCTACACATGATTATTAGTTTTTTTCTATTGGCATGCTTGTCAATACTCGTATTCATACTTGCTGTTGTACGTACGTTTTTTCTTCTTATATGTACTTGTTTAGCAATCTACCCCTGACAATTACTATTATTACTGTTTCTTTCTGTACCCCACTCCTGTAATAACCCTGTCAAAGGGTTGACTGTATCTTAAAATAAATAAAAAATAAGCAAAAAAATTCCTTGAACTCAAGTGTATGAGAACGCTTGATCAGACTACTGGTAACTTTGACAAAGTGTTCAGTGATTCTGTGGAGCGACGTCGTAGTGAACCTATTCACATTGACATCAATATGCGCTGCTAAGCACAAGGTCACGAGATCAAATCCCAGCTGTGGCGGCCACATTTCGATGGAGGCGAAATGCAAAAATGCCCATGTCCCATGCATTTGGGAGACGTTAAACATCTATGGGTGGTTAAAATTAATTTGGAGTCCCCCACTATAGCATGCCTCATAATAAAATCTTGGTTTTGGTATGTAAAAACCACAGAATTCAATTCAAAAATTTATATTGACATCACATACAAAGCAGCACTAAAGTTCCACAAGTGCAGGCCTGTTCCATGCAATACGAAATACTTTTCAGGGAGAGCTCGACCGACTTTCCCGAGCAACTGGTCTTCATCTTCAGTGACAGCTCGAGTCATTGTACATAAGAAGAATGGTACTCTTCATTTATGTCGGAACTTCTGGTGCAGTCTGAATCGGTTGTAAGAGGAGGGAAGATCTCCAAAATTGACCTTCAACAAGCATATTGAAAACTCCAAGTGGAGGACATCTCAGCAAAACTGCATACCGTTGCCGCTATCAAAGGACTGTGCCGAATCAAGTGAATGCCATTTAGAACTTGGGTGACACCACTGCCATTTCACCAATTCATGGATATACTTTTCAGTGGCATCGAAGGCACAGCAGCTTACTTAGATGACATACTGGGGACCAGAACTTCGGAACAAGAACAACGCAAGATACTGGAATAAGTGCAATGGCGGCTGAGTGACACTGGTCTCCAGATAGTGAAAGCTAAGTGCAAATTTGGAGTCTTGGAGATGAAATCCCTTGACTACAATGTCGATGGAGGCTCTGCAAGTCCTACAAAGGAGAAGCCTCGGGCCATCATAAAAGCAGCAGAACTATGCAACAAAAATAGATTACGGGGGGTTCTTGGCATGCTAAGTTTCTACTGCCAGTTCCTGCAAGACTGCGCTATGATTGCCGATAGGTTACATTGCTTGCTCGATAAGGACGCAAATTGGCATTGTGGTGAGGAAGAATGAACAGTGTTGAATAAACTTTAAGGGGCCCTTGAACACTTTTCAAGCCACTGTCTTTCTGTTGCAAATTGCATAGGCTGACGGTTGGAGATTTTTGCGCAGCTCAAAGCACTGATATTAAAATATTTAATATTTTAATCATGCAAACAAATCACTACATCGCTGCTGCCCGCATCATCACCCGAAGCATCATTGACGTCGCCACTCATTTTTCCTTGATTAGTTAAACAAAAATTTGCATATTGTCACGTGGTAGTGGCGTTAAAGAACACAGTAGCAGTACTGTGAAAGACAAAACTAGCTTTTATTGGGCGAACCTGTGCCCACAAAACAGGCTACACTTAAAGCACAACGATAGCGGCGAACACAGTCGGCGATCGGCGAAAATCTGATCAGCGGGTCAAGTGCGTCGGCTTTTATGCTGCAGTCGTCGAATGTTCCAGACTAATCATTCGGACCCAAGTGCCTTCCACAAAGTTCTACAGCATTCGCGTCACGCGATGAAATCAGATAACACAGGGTTTGGCGAAGACAGACAGCCGGATAGAAGCATCGATAACTTTCCAGAAACTTCGGATACATGCAGGCGCATCCTGCGCTGTGCGATTACATTTGTTAGGCAGCGAAACGTGGTCGCCCGATAAGCATAAGTACACGCGTCAATACCCCCCTCTTAAAAAGCATCGTCCCGATGCTACAAATATAAGAGAGCGAAACACAAAAGGACACTTATTAAACATAAATAACAAAACAACGAAACGAAACAAAGTCCAAAGGTCAGTTACGCGAAGTCCCAAAGTTCATTATCGCTGGTAGTACGGCTTGAGTCGCACAATGTGGACTATTTCTGGTCGTGAGCGGCGCCGCTGTGATAGCGAAATGCCGTCTGGCACGACCTCATAGTCCAGTGCCCCAACACGTCGGATGATCTTGTACGGTCCAAAATAGCGACACAAAAGCTTCTCGCTCAGTCCTCGTCGGCGTATAGGGGTCCAAACCCAAACACGGTCACCGGGCTGGTACTCGACGAAGCGTCGTCGGAGGTTGTAGTGTCGGCTGTCAGTACGCTGCTGGTTCTTGATCCGTAGGCGGGCGAGTTATCGGGCTTCTTCGGCGCGCTGGAGAAAGGTTGTGACGTCAAGATTCTCGTCGGTGACGTGCGGCAGCATGGCGTAGAGCGTCGTCGTCGGGTTCCTGCCGTAAACCAGCTTAAACAGCGTGATCTGTGTTGTTTCTTGCACCGCTGTGTTGTAAGCAAAGGTTACGTACGGCAGGACCGCGTCCCGGGTCTTGTGCTCGACGTCGACGTACATTGCTAGCATGTCGGCTAGGGTCTTGTTCAGGCGCTCCGTGAGACCATTCGTCTGCGGGTGATAGGCAGTTGTCCTCCTGTGGCTTGTGTGGCTGTACTGCAGAATTGCTTGGGTAAGCTCTGCTGTAAACGCTGTTCCTCTGTCGGTGATGAGGACGTCTGGGGCACCATGTCGCAGCAGAATGTTCTCGACGAAAAATTTCGCCACTTCGGCTGCGCTGCCCTTCGGTAGAGCTTTAGTTTCAGCAAAGCGGGTGAGATAGTCAGTTGCCACGACGATCCACTTATTTCCGGATGTTGACGCCGGAAACGGTCCCAACAAATCCATCCCGATCTGCTGAAATGGTCGGTAAGGAGGTTTGATCGGCTGTAGTAATCCTGCTGGCCTTGTCGGTGGTGTCTTGCGTCGCTGACAGTCTCGACATGTCTTGACGTAACGAGCGACGTCGGCGGTCAGACATGGCCAGTAATACCTTTCCTGTATCCTCGACAGCGTTCGGGAGAATCCGAGATGCCCAGCGGTTGGATCATCATGTAGAGTGTACAGTACTTCTGGACGCAGCGCTGACGGAACAACAAGAAGGTAGCTGGCGCGGACTGGTGAGAAGTTCTTCTTTACGAGCAGGTTGTTTTGTAATGTGAACGAAGACAATCCGCGCTTAAATGCCCTAGGTACTACGTCGGTGTTCCCTTCCAAATACTCGACGAGGCCTTTTAGCTCCGGGTCTGCTCGTTGCTGTTTAGTGAAGTCTTGTGCGCTTATTATTCCAAGGAAGGCGTCATCATCCTCGTCGTCTTCCGGCGGGGGATCGATGGGGGCGCGTGATAGGCAGTCGGCGTCTGAGTGTTTTCGTCCGGACTTGTAGATCACCGTGACGTCATATTCTTGCAGTCTGAGGCTCCACCTCGCCAGCCGTCCTGAAGGGTCCTTTAAGTTAGCTAGCCAACACAACGCGTGATGGTCGCTGACGACTTTGAATGGCCTGCCATATTGGTAAGGGCGGAATTTTGCTGTAGCCCAAATGATGGCGAGGCATTCCTTTTCAGTCGTAGAATAATTGCCTTCCGCTTTTGACAGCGACCCGCTAGCATAAGATATCACCCGTTCATGTCTGTCTTTCTTCTGGACTAGGACGGCACCGAGGCCGAGGCTACTGGCGTCAGTGTGGATTTCGGTATCGGCGTCTTCGTCGAAATGTGCGAGTACCGGTGGTGACTGCATGCGTCGTTTTAGTTCTTGGAATGCAGCGGCCTGCGGCGTTTGCTATTTGAAGTCGACATCAGATTTGGTTAGATGCGTTAGCGGCTCAGCGATGCGTGAAAAGTCCTTGACAAAGCGCCTGTAGTAGGCACACATGCCAAGGAATCTACGCACTGCCTTCTTGTCGATGGGCTGCGGGAACTTTGCGATGGCAGCTGTTTTCTGCGGGTCGGGGCGTACTCCGGATTTGCTGATGACGTGGCCTAGGAACAGAAGCTCCTGGTAAGCGAAGTGGCACTTTTCCGGCTTCAGAGTAAGTCCTGATGACATGATGGCCTCTAGTACTGTTGCAAGCCGCCTAAGGTGATCGTCGAAATTGCCGGCGAAGACAACGACGTCATCCAAGTAAACGAGACAGGTCTGCCACTTCAATCCTGCTAACACTGTGTCTATGACGCGCTGGAACGTTGCAGGCGCCGAGCACAGTCCGAATGGCATAACCTTGAACTCGTAGAGGCCGTCTGGGGTGATGAAGGCGGTCTTTTCGCGATTTCTTTCGTCGACTTCTATTTGCCAATAGCGAGACTTGAGGTCCATCGACGAGAAGTATTTAACGTTGCAGAGCCGATCCAATGCGTCGTCTATTTGTGGGAGGGGGTATACGTCCTTCTTGGTGATCTTGTTCAGACGACGATAATCGATGCAGAAACGTAAGGTTCCGTCCTTTTTCTTCACCAGGACAACAGGAGATGCCCACGGGCTTTTCGACGGCTGGATGATGTCGTCGCGGAGCATTTCGTCGACTTGTTGCCTAATAGCTTCACGTTCTCGCGTCGAAACTCGGTAAGGGCTCTGGCGGAGTGGTTGAGCGCACTCTTCGGTTATTATGCGATGCTTTGCAACTGGTGTTTGTCGAATCTTTGATGAAGTCGAAAAGCAGTCCTTGTATCGTCGGAGAAGACTTTTGAGCTCTTGCTGCTTGCTTATGGGGAGCCTTGGATTTACGTCGAAGTCTGGTTCGGGGACTATGGTCGGTGGGGTAGATGCGGCAGAATCTGAGAGGACTAAGGCATTGCTCGTTTCCACAATTTCCTCGAAGTACGCGATTGTCGTGCCCTTGCTGATGTGCTTGAACTCTTGGCTGAAGTTGGTTAGCATCACTTCCGTTTTCCCTCCGTGGAGTCGAGCGATCCCTCTTGCGATGCAAATTTCACGGTCTAGCAGTAGACGTTGGTCACCCTCGATGACGCCTTCTACATCGGCAGGTGTTTTTGTGCCGACGGAAATGACAATACTGGAGCGAGGCCGGATGCTGACTTGAGGTGGGATGCTGAGTCCATATCCGGAAAACTAAAAGCAGCAACCGATGGAGGTGCGGTTGCTGTTCGTCGAACTGACGAAGATCCTCCGCCGCCGACGAAGACGCCGAAGAAGCTACCTCGACGACATACCGACACGCCGCCGTCCATACGACGACGAAAGACGACCTGACGACGTCCCATACCAGTCACAGGTCAACGCGACACAGCCGTGATCCGACGCCACGACCTAACTGTAACGCAAGACAAAGAACCACCGACCTCGACGTGCTCCTCGACGGCCACGAAGTTACCGCCTTGGTGGACACAGGGGCTGATTACTCCGTCATGAGTGGACACATCGCCGCCCAGTTGAAGAAGGTTAAGACTGCATGGGAAGGCCCTCAAATTCGGACCGCTGGAGCACACCTGATTACGCCGACTGGAATCTGCACGGCAAGAATTACCGTTCATGACCGGAGTTACCCAGCACCTCCACCAGACGTCACATGGTAGTGGCGTTAAAGAACACAGTAGCACTACTGTGAAAGACAAAACTAGCTTTTATTGGGCGAACCTGTGCCCACAAAACAGGCTACACTTAAAGCACAACGATAGCGGCGAACACAGTTCGCGATCGTCGAAAATCTGATCAGCAGGTCAAGCGCGTCGGCTTGTATACTGCAGTCGTCGAATGTTCCAGACTAATTGTTCGGACCCGCGTGCCTTCCACAAAGTTCTACACCATTCGCGTCACGCGATGAAATCAGATAACACAGGGTTCGGCGACGACAGACAGCCGGATAGAAGCATCAATAACTTTCCAGAAACTTCGGATACATGCAGGCGCATCCCGCGCTGTGCGATTACATTTGTTAGGCTGCGAAACGTGGTCGCCCGATAAGGATAAGTACACGCGTCAGTATGACGACTGCACTGCAGCAAAAACATGATAAATTCTTTTTATTTTTGTTTGCTGTACTTAACACATACAGGCAGTGTCATAAAAAAATCGCTACAACCACAAAATACAATAGGGGTACTGGCTTTTCTTTTGCCTCTGGTATTGCTTCATACCTCTGGCCTTTGAGCCCTAAAGCTTCTATTGTCGCTTGTGTGTTCCCTCGCTGCCTTCTTATGGTTCATGTTGTGCAGGTTTCTCACCTCTGTGCATTGTTGCCACAACCTTTTTGTTGTTCACGGTGCTGTGCTAAACTGTAGCTGAACTACAGTGAACTAGAGTAGCTGAACTGAAGAAAAAAAGACATTGCACAGTCCAAGGTTGCTCGACCAGTAGTGGCAAACATGAAATGTGCTTGAATGTACGTAGGTACTTTTTTTATCATGGTAACAGCGTCAGCACCTCACCGGAGTCTGTGTACATGGAACATGTAATCAACAATGGAGTGCGAACTTCCACTAGGTAGGCATTTCAGGCAGTGAGAGGTTTACGTCAGTGGGTAAGAGAAATGGAGACAGAAGACTGTGCAAAACTGGACTATGAGTGCATGCATTTTTTTCTTGTATTTAGAAATTTCTTGGCTGAATAACTTTGCACTGCATACACTTATCGCTGCTATTCTTGAATTTCTCTCTCCAACCGTCAGTCAGCACGACCCGCAACCAAAAAACGGTGACTTTGAAAGTGTTTGAGGGCCCCTTTAAGGACTTGCTAAGCACAGCTCCTCTGCTACCGTGATATAATGAGAGACAACTGCTTGTTCTTTCGTGCAGCGCATCACCTGATGGTGCGGCCTCAGCTCAATGGTCACAACGGCGAGGAAGCTCCAATCGCTTACGTTTCTCAGACACTAGGGACGAGTTATTGAAGCTATGCACAAATGGATAAAGAAAGCCTCGCTATCGTATTTGCGATGAAACTTTTTGACGAATACTTGGGAAGTCGAAACATGATCACAAACCTCTGTCTTGGGTTATGGATGCTTAGACGCTAATTATACTTTTACTACGCATGAGATGGGGCACCATGCCTGGCTGTTATCAGCACGATTTGCGATACAATGTGCTTACACATTGTGCTGCTGGTAATAACATGAGGACACTGAAGAATTTTTGAAGACGCCAGGGGAAATTTCTATAATAGCTTTAAACAGTGCGACAGAGGACACAGGAAAAGAACTACAGGACACAGCACCCTGTCCTATGGTTTTTTTTGCTGTGTCCAGTGTTGCACTGTTTGAATCTTGTTTACAAGACGTACCAACCATCCCAAGTGAACACGTTGAAATGTCAACATTTGGGACAGTGCACAGGTTTGCGTAATGCTGCGAAACAATATTCAGTAGCTTAAACAAGCGTGCATAAATTGATATGTTGTACTATGCAAATCAAATAAATGTCGCTTGCCTTTTGCTTTAAATGATGTATCATTTATCGTTTTGTGCCGATAGCATTTCAGTGCAGCAGAAAAGGTCATCTTTAGTTCATTTGACAGTGTCACACTTACAATTGCAACTATTGCAACTATGGAATTTTTACAAAGCATTCGCGAACTGTCAATCATTGAACCGACTGTGTGCAGGCACCGAAGGCAGAGGAGGAGAAGGACCACTCGGTGCTGCAGCGGCCCATCGTGCTAGGTGTGCAGGGTGTGCGGCAGATAATGCAGTGCATGAGCAGTGGCAGCCGCGAGGTCAAGGACGTGCTACTCAACGAGTGCAGCGTGCTCTTCGAGTGCAAAGTGTGCCGCAGCCTGTTCCGCAGCCTGGCCAACCTGTTGGCTCATAAGCGCGTCTACTGCACGCAACACTTGTGTGAGGCAATGCCACTATGTGCGCTCTCGGCGCCATCGGAGGAGCCGCCACAGCCGAGCACCACTGCCGAGTTGCAGCTGATGCCCATTGTGGGCACCGCGAGCGCTGTGTACCAGCGGGTGCACCATGAGGGCAAGCAGCCGCAGCAGCCGCAGGACAAGGGACCGTCCTCGAGCCAGGCGACCTCATCTCGGACGAGCTATCTGTCGGCGCGCAGTGACTGCGACCTGTCCCGGCTGATGTGCCTCAACTGCGACACGACGTACACATCTGTCAAGACGCTCTACTTGCACATGGTGTCATTGCACTCGACTACGCGCCGCTACTACCCGTGTCCCTTGTGCCGCGCCAGCTTTGTGCAGATGTGGGGAGTCACACGCCACCTTGTAAGTGTGCATGGTCAGACCAAGGAGCAGATTGTTCAGCTGCGTGACAGCATCCGTGGTGGTGTCCAGCTGCGCAAGAGCCGACTGCAGCACATGGTCGACTGCCTGCTGCGTAACAATGGCACTGCCACGGTCTGCAGCCGGTGCGGACGGCCAGCCACTGCCTGCCCTTGCCACCACCACCGGGCGGACCGACCAGCCAAGGCCCGCCGTAAGGGCGTGCCGCGGCGTAGGCTGCCACTCGTGTCGAACGCAGACAGGACTAGTGGTGCTGCCACCGTCGACAGGACAGTGCAGCAGCAACAGCGCAGTGCCAACAAGCGCATCTCACCGGCCATGGAACGCAAGATCCTGGCCATCATTGACTACGACCGGCTAGCATGCCTGCGGTGCGAGCGGCTCTTCTCAAGCTTCTCGAGCCTTCGCCGGCATGCGGCCGTGCACTTGGGCTACAGCCGGTACCAGTGCACTCGCTGCAGCTACCAATCGTACAACCGTGCCGACTGCCGCAGCCATGTGCAGCGCGTGCACGCGGACGCAGCGCATGATGCCGAGCGCATGATTGTGCACGTGCCGGGCGAAGAGGAGGGCGGCCACCCAATGGCTACGCGCTTCCCGCGCCTCGACTCGCTCTCTACACTGGTCACTCGCTCGGGCGCCTACCCCAAGAGGCCACCGCCTCTCGGGCCTCAAAAGTAGCACGCTCGGTTGCTTCGCCTCACAATGGAGTAGATTGCGAAACATTTGCAAGAGCACTTTGGTAGACCACAGAGCTCTGCAATGAGCAGTTACCTTGCTTCTGTTATATTCATGGCATAAATATCTGTGGTGAAGAAACTACACTGCTCACTTTGCGCAATTTATGGTTTGTGTGGGGCATCGTGCAAAACAGTTGTCAGAGGCTCTCTTGGAGCATGCCTTTGGTGCACAGTGTTGGCAAGAACTGCACTTGTTTTTGTTCGCAGTGCAGTTGCAGGAAGCTTTAGCTGTTCTGTATTGTGCCCTCTGAATTCGTTACACCTGTGCCAACATTATGTTGGTGGGATTAGCTCCTTGACAAACAGGAAGGCTGGTTAGAAGCTAGTGTCGTCGTACAGCTAGCAACTTGAGCTTCTTGTGCTTGATCTGTCTTGTAATGTTGAATGGGGAGATACATTGCAGAGTGACTGCCACCTTTATCCACTTTTGGAATTCTGCTTCCTCACATCCGCTGGCGAAGCAACCGGAGCGTGCAAACAGATGGCGTTTTGGAGACCACGGTCCCGGTGATCACAGTCGTGTGCGATATTGCGAGGCCGCGTTGCACTTGGCTCGGCCAAGGACTATATTAACAAAGTGGCTGCTTGGGCTGAGGCATCTTTAAGGCTCTTCAGCGCATCGGTAACAACACGGACTAAAAAGAAGATTTAGACCAGCACGTGTCCATGTTTCTTTTTTGGTCTCCGTTATTACTGTTGTGCTTTACACACCCTCGAAGACGATATGAACGCACAGGCACAATGCGTGGTTGTGTGCTAGTACGGGGTTATGGGCTTGCACGTGCAAAGACAGGACATTAACGAAAGGCGCAGCTCAGGTGCGAGCCCCCCCAATGTACACAAAATAAAAGGAGTGTGAATTGGTGGATGACAAGCTGCCAGGGGTATTACTCTACAGAGTAATAAAATCGGGCCGCTCAGTTAACCCCTTTCTTGTTCTACGGAGTGGTGTGTCATCGCACGGTGAAGATGAGAGTGTGACACTACCACTAGTCGCCTACAAGTTGGTGACGTCAGCAAGCAAGGTTCTGACCAGGGAAGTTGGCTATTGTGGCTTTGGACACTTATGGCCAGATCTGCTGTCAAAATAGCTCAATGGCAACATTTAATTGCACTTTCTATTTTGTAGCAAGAAGAGAAAAGGCAAAAAGCAGCGTCATCATCAAACCAGAATGCGATACGGACTGACTCTGACCTGACGAGCTGACCTGACTCTGGAACACTCTGCGGAGTGTATTGGATGGTAACTCTCGTGCTTAGAGATGACGATTACCCTGAGAATAATATAGTGCGGTGTAGATTTATTGGTGGTAGACAAGTGTGAGCATATTCTGTATCATGGAAAGACTGATCAAAAAGTAAAAGTACCTAGTGAAGCTCGTCCTTTAACGCACGTTAAAGGTAAAGACCAACTGCAAAGAAATTTATCCTTGGCTATATTGGCTATGAGTAGTATGTACTATTAACGCAAATGCGGTAAACTTGTTGGGCTTCTAATATTCTTATAAACAGCCTTTAAATAGCAGAATGTTGCTGGGCAAGTTAGCACTTTTTAATAAAAGCCTGAGGAGCGCAAGCATGTACATACAATGTCCAGCGAAAAAAAAATAGAAGACAGGTGGAGTGCCTCTACCAGCAAGCTGCTCTTAAAGAAGTACTGACACAAAATTCTTTGGGCTGTTTTTTGCACTCAGCTACTGATCCAGTAATCATGCTAAAGAAACTTGCTTGCTCTAGTGCCGATAATTATATGCTCGTATCTCACGACCAGTTGTGGTTTCGATTTCTAGAAACCCTTCGTGCTCCGTGACATGAGCGGTGTGCTTGTGAACAGCAATGATCACGTGAGTGCACAGGCCTGTGATGCACTCCAGTGCACCGTGTAGCATGCCAGCTGTGTTCCTGTTTCGTCTGCTAGTTTGGCGTGAAAACTGTGCATTGCTACACCATCGTAATGCTTCATTGGACAGAAGTCCACTACACAATGTGATACCAGCATTAGATAGCTTTAGCCACGTTTTATCGTGTCCGCATATTTCATACTGTTCGTGGTTTGCTGGGCAACTCTAGCGGTGTACGGCAGGAACAACGCTGGTAGTGACGCAGTGTCTAACTTAGAGAGCACGCAAAACTAATACTGCAACTTTACTGCAACTTGCATATTCTACTTATCTGCTATGTGAAGTGTTGGCAGCGTAGAGTTTCCTAAAATTACTAGATGGAAACTCTGCCACTGCGATCGTTCAGCCACCATGGCAATGATGGGTAGTAGATGGATTTGTCTGACCTTCATGCCTAGGGCTTCAGACGTTCTTGTGGCTTCATTTATTAAGCTTTATCTGGAACTAAGATTGAAAATATTTTATACTCTGTTTTAATGCAGAGGGTAATAAGACAAGCTTTCTAATCACTGTTAATTGTAGTGGTTCTGCTTGTCAATGCATCCGTGGCCTAATGGTTTCAATATCAGGCATCTGTGTTAGAGGCCCTGTGCTTGAATCCTACCGTCGGACAATTTTAATAATGGTGATTTAATTATTTATCACAGAGTACTTTCTTAAAAATTATCGCTTTACAGTCTCGAAGCCATTTGAAGGCCAAAGGAAGAAGTTAGGCAAATCCTTGTACTACGCATCATTCCCATCATAGAGGAAGGAAACAAGTCACGCACAAACTCCTCCAGGAGCTGTCTAAGTACTATACGTAAGGGTGCTACTTGCTGCCGGGTTTCATTATCGAAGTTTTCAGCCCTTATTGGTCGTTATCAACCTTATTGGACTAGATTCGAACCTTATTAACCCTTCATCATCATCAGCCTGGCTATGCCCACTGCAGGGCAAAGACCTCTCCCATACTTCTCCAACTACCCCGGTCACGTGCTAATTGTGGCCATGTTGTCCCTGCAAACTTCTTAATCTCATCCGCCCACCTCACTTTCAACCGTCCCCTGCTACGCTTCCCTTCCATTGGAATCCAGTTCGAAACCCTTAATGACCATCGGTTATCTTCCCTCCTCATTACATGTCCTGCCCATGCCCATTTCTTTTTCTTGATCTCAACTAAGATTTCATTAACACACGTTTGTTCCCTCACCCAATCTGCTCTTTTCTTATCCCTTAACGTAACACCTATCGTTCTTCTTTCCATAGCTTGTTGCGTCGTCCTCAATTTAAGTAGAACCCTTTTCCTAAGCCTCCAGGTTTCTGCCCCGTATATGAGAACTGGTAAGATGCAGCTGTTATACACTTTTCTCTTGAGGGATAATGGCAACCTGCTGTTCATGATCTGAGAATGCCTGCCAAACGCACCCCAGGCCATTCTTATTCTTCTGATTATTTCAGTCTCATGATCCAGATCCGCTGTCACTACCTGCCCTAAGCAGATGTATTCCCTTACCACTTTCAGTGCCTCGCTAGCTATCATACACTGCTGTTCTCTTCCGAGACTGCTAAACATTACTTTATTTTTCTGCAGATTAACTTTTAGACCCACCCTTCTGCTTTGCCTGTCCAGGTCAGTGAGCATGCATTGCTATTGGTCCCCTGAGTTACTAAGCAAGGCAATATCATCAGCGAATAGCAAGTTACTAAGGTATTCTCCATGAACTCGTATCCCCAATTCTCAATCCAGGTCTCTGACTACCTCTTGTAAAGGCACTGTGAACAGCATTGGAGAGATCGTATCTCCCTGCCTGACGCCTTTCTTTATTAGGATTTTGTTGCTTTCTTTGGTGCAGTCTTAACTTTCTTCAACTGGGCGGCGATGGGTCCACTCATGACTGAGTAATCGGCTCTTGTGTCTACTAAGGCAGTGACTGTGTGGCCGTCGAGAAGCACGTCTAGATCAGTGGTTCTTTGTCTTGCGTTGCCGTTAGGTCTTGGTGCCGGATTACGGCTGTGTCATGTTGAACAAAAGCTGGAACGCCGCGTCGTCAAGTCGTCTTTCGTCAGTGTATTCTTGATTTTATGGCTTCATCGAGATGGCGGCGTCTCGTTGATATATCGTCGAGATCGTCTCTTCAGCACCTTCGTCGGCAGCGGAGGATCTTCGTCAGTTCGACAAACAGCCACCGCACCTCCATCAGTTGCTGCTTTTAGTTTTCCAGATATGGACTCATGGATTGGGCCCAGGTTGGGTCAGTGAATGGACGGTGCTTCGGCGACAGGTAGTGGCCTGGTTACGGAGAACGGGACGGTCGTCGAGGGCTCCACTGAGTGGCGGTGAGGTAGTCGGCGATATCGCGAGGTCGTTTGCCAAGCTGTGGTCGCGGCGCATTAACGGCAAACCCTCGCAGTCCCATCTCCCGGTATGGGCATCGGCGGTAGACGTGACCCGCTTCTACGCAGTGGTAACAGTGCGGGCGGTGGTCAGGAGCGCGCCAGACGTCTGTCTTCCTTGGAATTCTGCGCGGGGCGATGGGTTGGCGAGCTGGCGGCGACGGTGGTGGACGACGGAACTGTGGCGTCACTGTGCCCTGCCGCGATCGCGGAGGGGGAAAGTGACTGCGGGCTACAGCGGCGTACGTCATCGCTTGCGGCTGATTCTGCAGCAATTCAGGGGCTACTCTGAGTGATTGTTGGAGCTCCTCGTGTACGACGTGCGCAATCGAAGCCAATTGAGTCTGCGACGAAGGGAACAGCTTCTGAAGCTCCTCCCGCACGACCGACCTGGTAGTGTCACCAGGTCATCGGTGGCGAGCGATTGAACTCCGGCGTAATTTGTTGAGCTCGTGATGCGGTTGAATTGCCCGCTCCGCATTTGCAGTGTCTTCTCGATGCTGGTGGCCTCCCGAAGAAACTCGTCGACGGTCTTCGGTGGGCTTCGTATCATTCCGCCGAAAAGTTGTTCCTTCCCATCACGCATGAGCAGGCGGATTTTCTTCTTCTCGGGCATTTTCGGATCGATGTGGTGGAACAGACGGCTCAATTCTTCCGTAAAGATGGCAACGTTCTCATTAGGTAGCTGCACTGGGGCTGGGGTGTCTAGTAGAGCTTTGGCTCGCTCTTTTCGCACGACGCTTGTAAATGTCTGCAGGAAGCCGCTGCGGAACAGCTCCTACGTCGTTAATAGGTGGAGACATGAAAATGTTCGTTCATGCGTTCTTCGATTCAAGCGTTGCGTAATGCTTCAGGAAGCACGATACACACCGCGCGATTCCTATATACCTGATAAATCATTTAATAATAGCATTACTATGTCGAGCGATTTCGGTTTCGCTTTCTGGGCTCCGGGTGATGTGACGTCGTAGGAGAGCAAACGCAACAGGGCTTGGTCACGTGGGTCACAACAAATAGTGACGTAAAACTATGCTGTGTCGTCTGCTCGCGCATACGCGTGTTCTGCCATAGAGGTAAAGAACTGGCCACTCTAAGTGCATGTCGCGGTTATTATAATTGTTGCGAAGAGCGACAACAACGGTAAGAAAATGTTGCGGCTTGTGAGAGTCGGTGATTCAGTCCGAAGCGCCGTAAGCTTTAGCTTTGAAGTGAACCGGAAAATGCCTAGCGTAGGGTGCCTCGATGCGCGCGCATCGAGGCACCCTAGCCTAGCGACGATATCGGCGCCGCCGAACGATCAGCGACGGTGAGACTGCCGTTGGTGCCAGAGTGACCACTCCTCGGTCGCTGATTGGCCGCTTCGCTGTACGGCTGTCGCGCAAATGGTTCCCGGGCCCATCCTCTCAACGGCAAGGAAATCTAGCCGTTCGCGAGCAAAACCGCCGTCGCACGGCGGCCCGCGAACGGCGAGCTGCCGTGCCTGGCCTTTACGCGTTGAGAAACGCCAAGCGAACGAGAGACCGCTCCGAGCTGCCCAACTATGCGATTCGCAGATGCGACGTCGACTGCTCTCCGCTACAGCGCTGTGCATGTCTCGGTTAGCCAGGGGCCAGGGTTAGCTCGGTTACAGTGTTCTAGAAGCCTGTAGCATAGAGAAAGAATTTTTAGAACGGCAAAAAGCTGACTTGGTAAGGATTCGTAACGCAAAGAAGGGGTTAGGCGTTCAAACACGGACACAAGAGGAGAAAAGTCACGAATGCCGCATATCCTAGTCCCTTTCGGAGCCGGCCGGCTAGTAACTCAACGTGAAAAGGCCCGTCCACGTTACCGACACGGCAACTCGCCGCAGGCCGCCTTGAGGCGTTCGTGTTGTCCACTTCTCTCCTCGTGTGTCCGTGTCTGCACGCCTTACCACTTCTTTGCATTAAGAAAGGATTTCTATATGCCTGTAGCTCGGTTCAGCAGGCTCCGTAAATCGGCATTTCATCGCTGCTGATCAAACGTCACGTTCTTGTGCTAGTGTGCTATGACGTCAATATTTTCGTTCCTCCGCTGTGACGTCATAACAGCCGCGCTAGCGATAGGTCTCGACCACGAAGGGAGCTTTTAGCGACTTTCTGGAGCTGAATTAAAATTATTTTGAAATATTTGCAGCGTCCAATACCTCGTTGTGGGTTTCCTCGCATACAGAAGCAGCTTACAACAGGCTTTTTATAGCCTCAAAATTTGGTGTCTCAACACCTTTAAGGTGGCTCCACGTCCTGGCGGCATCTTCCAATGCGAAAAAGACATGGCGTAGCTTGTCGTCGCTGTTCCAGTTGTTAAACGTAGCGACCATCTCGTACATCTCAAGCCGGCTTTCCGGATCTTCCGATGTTGAACCGCGGAAGTTCGGAGGCTCCCTATACTCTAAGAACAGTTTACACCCTTTGGCTTGCCCCTTCTGCCACACAAAAGTAATCATCTGCCTTGATGCGTTTCCTTTCTTTATCGCTGCGAGCCCGGAACTTTCCAATAACGAACTGCACGCGCGTTATCAGCATAGAACAGTTTACACCCTTTGGAGTGCCCCTTCTGATAACGCGCGTGCCGTTCGTCACTAGTGGATCAATAATACTTGCAGAACGGAGTAGTGCCTTCCGCGTTGTTTGTATTTTCAGTGGAAAGCATTACAAATCTATTCGTTTCTATGACCAACGTGGATCCGACTGGCATGGCGGGCACCAGGACATTCACGTGCGAGCTGGACCCCAGTTCGAACTGTCCAGCGAGCGTCAAGTGCTTCCGTGTTGACCGGCCGTGTTGGCGTACGAGTGGATCGCCAACTACAGTCAGACTACCAATGCGACATGGATTGTCGACTCGGAAGAATATCCTGAATGAATGTTTTATTTTTTGAAAGTGAACTAAGGAAATTTGCTTGGAAGTTCGAATATTCAACCAGCCAGCATGTCAGGCCACGCAAGTGTCGCATGGGCATCTGCTGTACAACGTAAGCAAAATACACAGGATTTTGGAAGCAGCATGCACCCTAGGCTGGCAACGCTATTTCGTGTACTGCTTGTGATCACCATTTTAAAGCAACATTCGCTGGAAAATGTTCGTATGCTGATCCCATTTCGTTATCGATAACATTTACAATTTTCGTTAAAAACCACGCTTTAATGTTGAATATTCTAATGAACTGGGGAATTTTATTTTGGTATCGCACGTGTGAGGCTGACGGTGTAGCCGTGCCAGCTGATAACGTCGGACAAGTTTTATTCTTCCTATTCATGCTCCGCAGCCATCACGATTAGATAAGGCTGATTATTCCCCAGGGGTATTCTAGCTGCATGGAATTCTTATCCATTTTAAGCATATGTTTTCCTTTTTCAGTTGCATTGGGGCCCGTGATGGCCAAATAATAATCGCGCTACTACTAATCAATTCTTGGCCGTGCCGTGCACTCGTCTGAGCGACGTCGTCTACCGTGATAGGGTCGTTTCGGTGGTCAGTTCCCGAATCCGAGATATGGTCGCACAGCGTTAAATTTATTAAACCCCCAAACTAAAAAAAAAACAGATTCCTCTCAGCGTTATACTCTGAACGCGCCTCTGTTATATGCATTACTAGTACACTGTAACTCGACAACACATCGTTTCTTCATTCGCCGGTATTGTGGACTCGAACATACTTGCGGCCCGCAAAGACTACGCCATTCACGCACGTGGTACGGTGGCGTCCTTTCTTCGTCGGCGCGAACGCAGTAACAGTCATTCGAATCGTGGCGCCAGTTAATGTACGAGGAACGACGTCGACGAAGGGCGCATCAGCGATTGTGTGTCGCTCAGTAGTTCAAATCCTGAAAACCTAACAGCATTAAATTCACAGCTGGCACTCGGAGCGGCGCGAAAGGCAGCACAGAAGTTCCTGAAAACCGGCGCATTAAATTCACAGCTCGGACTGGCGCGAAACTCGACACACTTGAACTAGCGTGGAGTAATGCATTCGTCAAACTGGACCACCGGTGCGTCACGCAACGTAAAGGGCACTTTGGAAGAGTTGCATTCATCACACGCCAGAAGTAGCGAAAAGAGCTTCCGTAAATGAACATTTATGCTGCTGCTATCACGACTTCTTGCCTGAAAGGCGCCATCGAAAGAAACTCGCGGCGCGCCTTGACGTCCGAAAACCACGTGCGCGCGTCAGCTAGGGCGTTGCCGACGCTAATGGGAAGAACCGCGCAGGCAATGCGTGACCTCATGGCGAGATGGGGCTGGAGTTGCGCCGTCCTCCTCGCTCTCCTTTCTCTCGCGTGTGGAATCATCCGCGGAAAGCAAGATACGCCGCCGGGGCTGCCATTGGGGATGACTTGGCGACGATCTTCCTGGTCGTTTCAGGCAAAAGTCTGTGCTCGGGGGGCAGTCCTGGCAGCCTGCGGCTACCTCGCTGGTTCTTGGCGACTTTGGTGTTGTCTTCCGCGTTCGGACTTGAACCACGGCTTTGTGGGGGAGTCCGGTACATGAACGCAAAGCGCCCCCACCAGATGTCACGTGGTAGTGGCCGTAAAGAACACTAGCAGTACTGTTAAAGGCGAAACTAAGTTTTATTGGGCGAACCTGTGACCACGAAGACAGCCTACGCTCAAAGAACGGCGACAGTGGCGAACACAGTCGGCGATCCTCGAAATCTGATCAGCTGCTCAAGCGCGTCGGCTTTTATACATCAGTCGTGCCTTCTACAAAGTTCTACACCAATCGCGTCGCGCATGCATGCAATCAGATTACACAAGGTTCGGCGGCAACAGACAGCGGAGCATCGATAACATTCTAGAAACTTCCGATACATGTAGGCGCGTCCTGCTCTGAGCGATAACATTTCTTAGAAGCTAAACGCACTCACCCGTAAAAGGTAAACGCCTTCACGTGTCACTATCATGGCTTCAACACCTGTACCGTTTGCGCGACGGCCACTGAGTGGCCTCGTGCTTGGCGTGAATACCACGGCGACGGCGTCCGGGGCGCGCGCGGCCGTGTTGCTGGCGTCCGCGTGTGCCCCGTACAATTCCGAGCCCTGCAGTGGGCGTACCACACGCCTGGCCCACATGAGCATATCCCAGCCCACTGTTGGGCGGAGTCCTCATATAGCCAAATTTAGCGGTTCGAATCTTGGTGTGTTTCTTCTTTCTTTCTTTTCGATTTTTATGTAGTCTTGTTTGATACTCGCATTATTTTCCCTCGCCTGCGCGTTCCGCTGCCTGATTCACGCGTGCGGAGGGACGGATTCCGGGGGGTGATTGGAAGTTGCGGCTCAGGGGCACATTCTGCTTGTTTCGCCTGGTGGCCTCTCTTCATCTGAGTCTATTGTTTCTTGTGTTTCTGAATTCTTTTATTCTTTCTGCCTTAGTGTACTCCTCTTTGTTGTTGCTTTCTTCGCCGGCAATGATGATCCGTTTGGTTGCGCCGTTCCATTCTGGTGGACATTGCCCTGTGATTATTATTTTTTAATAGTTTTACATTTTACAGCTTTTCTTTTCTGGACCCGCCACTTGCTACATTGCTGCCCTCGGGAACCTGATGCTGACCCAAGCCTGCTGTCTGTATTTTCTCTTCGGGCACTTGCTACCTGGCACTCGTGCTTTTCATTCGCACCTTATGATTCCTTTTCATTAAACGCCCTACGCAAGGCCTTTGTACCCTCGCTGACCGGGCCAATTAGGACACTCAGAGTTACCCTGCCCACCTTTTCCTTTTCCCATTGGCTTTTATCTTAAATTGTGCGCTTTGGGTTTTTTCAACCCCTCATTTCTTCTTTTTCATTGCCATTAAACCAGTTATTGCTTCTCAGTAGGTACGGGTTTCCCCATATTTTTATTTATTTACTTTCACTACTTCCGAGGAACAGAGGAAATCTGGGTGCGGTACTACACCAGCACCATGGCACAGACTAGAGGCCGCTGGCTTTCTTCTCGAAGTTCCTCAAACAAACAGAAGCTCGCTACAGAACCTTCGACAGGGAGATGTTGGTTATCTATAGCGCTTTCAAGCATTTCCGTTTTTTTCTTGAAGGCTGTAGCTTTTACATACTGACCGGCCACAAGCACCTTGATATTCAAGAACAACAGTTCCTCGTACTCGGAACGTTAGCCTCGGCAACTTTCCTTTACCTCCGAATTTTCTACGAACATCCGCCATTTCTCTGGAACCAAAAATCAGGCAGCTGACGCACTGTGGCGGATCCTCGCATTGCCTGCTGGCTGTGCAGGTTTCCAAGCTCTAGCCACCGCCCAGTAAAACGATGCCGAGCTGCGCGAATTGCGGGGAAAAGGCTCGCCTCTCCAGCTTGCGGAAGTGTCGCTTCCCTACACGACGACATTGATCACGTGGGACACATCGCAGGCGGCTGCTCGCCCGTTCGTGCCCCATCATATGAATATTCCATTCGAGCACGCGTGCTAAGCCATCCCGGCATCAGAGCGACACAGAGGCTTATCACGGACCGCTTCGTCTCACAAGGGATCAACAAAGAGGGTGGGCAAGAAGCTGCCGAGCCTGTCATGTGAAAGCGAGTCGGCACACGCGTTCAGCCGTTCACCAGAGCGCCGTTTTGGTCACGTGACTTGGTGGGGCGTCTTCCGCCCTGCCGAGGTTTCACGTACCTTCTCACGTGTGTCCACCGGTACTCAAGGTGGCCTGAGGTGACGCCTCTACAAGGCATCAGCGCCGAATCAGTGGCGGAAGCATTTGTTGCTTCGTGGGTATCGCGGTACGGTTGCCCTTTGCGAGTAACTACTGACCGAGGCCGACAATTCCAAAGCTCGTATCTTTCTGCCTTGGCGAGACTGCTCGGCGCGTGCCTGCATAACACCACGGCTTACCACCCACAGGGCAACGGCATGGTCGAGCGCCTCCACCGACAACTGCAGGCGTCATTGACCGCCCCGCTCAACAGACTGGTGGAAAGGCTACCCCTAGTGCCACTGGGGATGCGAACAACAATCAAGGATGACCTCGGAGTCAGTGCTGCCGAGATGCTGTACAGATCAGCAATCCGCTTTCCAGGCCAGTTTTTCGGCACCCACTCCGCCGGCGGCGGCGCAGCACTTCGAGCAGCTACATTCCTGGCTCGACCAGCTTCGACCTACATCCCCACGTATCGCCCGCGGCGCGCGCTTATACTGTGCTTAGTTTTCCGACAATGGAAACAACCACGCACGGCTTTCTGCAGTGCGACTAAATCAAGCCACCGTTGACGCATTCCTATGAAGGCTCCTTTCGCGTGGTTTCGCGTTAAGAGAAAACATTGAAGATTGACGTACGCGGCAAAGAAGGGTCAGTGCAGTGCGACAGGCTGAAGTCCGCCTATCTTGAACATTGACGCTTCACTCCTCCCGCCATTCACACCCAAGCCTACGGCATTCTAGGGGGGGAGCCCTTGCAGCGACTGTCTGTCACTCTAATTTGTCTGTGAAATTTAGTCAGTTCGCCTGACCTCCACGTGGGGGTCATTGCTCTTTCCTGGGATGGCTGCCCGGCTGGGACGCCACCACTGCCACTCGGCAAGCCTGTGCCTCTGAGTTCTCAATCTGCCAAAACGTGTATTGCATCCGCTAAAGCAAGCTCCCAGCAGTTACTTCACGCACTCTCCGGTACGTATCTCAGTACGGATATAGTGTCTTTTCTTTCACGCCAACTTGGGCCAATGGGCACGCGCCACGGACGCTCTTTAGCGATCCTCTTTGACGCTGAGTTGAGTCACAAAGTATGTTTTACTGGGTATGTCCTGCTATTCAATAAACCTTTTGGACGGCAACTTAGGTTACCGATTATGTGCTGCTGTTCAATGAATGGAAGCGCGAAAAAGGTGTGCGCTTGCAGTGCACGCCTCATACACGACGCATTTGGTGGACGATGTGTCGCTACATTGCTTCAGTGCTAATTGCACTAATACCAACAGTCGTCCTAAGATGGCTTCTGCGAGAACTTTCTTACAGTCAGGGCAAATTATTGGCTCTTGCGAAGCGCGCCTAAGCTACGCGAAAACTTGTTTATACATACATGGACGATACATGGGAAACATACTTTGAATGCCAATGTATTTCGTAGCAGATTTGAAAGGTTGATATCTCGAAAATGGTGTTCGTCATAGCTTTTACGCTGAGGATAATCGCTTCTGTTAAGCACAAGTCAACTTTTCTACCGCGCGGCTTATTTCTATTTATTATTTTTTATAAATACTGCGATCTTTTATAATATCTTAGAAGGGTAGGAACATACAAGTACGCTCATACAAACATGCATTACAAGCAATCTTGCTGACGCTTGTATTCGACATGGCAAAAAGAACACAATACTGACACGTGTACTTATGTTTATCGGGCGACCACGTTTCGCCGCCTAACAAATCTTATCGCACAGCGCGGGACGCGCTTGCATGTATCCGAAGTTTCTGGAAAGTTATCGATGCTTCTATCCACAGTCTGTTGTCGACGAACCTTCTGTTATCTGATTTATTCGCCTGACTCGAATGGTGTAGAACTTTGTGGAAGGCACGCGGGTCCCAACGATTAGTCTGGAACATTCGACGATCCTGTATAAAAGCCGACGCGCTTGACCCGCTGATCAGATTTCCGACGATCGCCGACTGTGTTCGCCGCTTTCGTTGTGCTATAAGTGTAGCCTGTTTTGTGGGCACAAGTTCGCCCAATAAAAGTTAGTTTTCTCGTTCACAGTATTGCTACTGTGTTCTTCTACGTCACCACCACGTGACATCTGGTGGAGGTGCTGGGTGCGGTTGCTGTTCGTCGAACTGACGAAGATCCTCCGCCGCCGACGAAGACGACGAAGAAACCATCTCGACGACTTCATGACGACACGCCGCCGTCCCGAAGAAGTCGGGAAGCCAAGACTACACCGACGAAAGACGACTTGACGACGCGACGTTCCAGCTTCAGAACAACACGACGCAGCCGTGATCCGACGCCAAGACCCAACTGCAACGCCAGACAAAGAACCACCGACCTCGACGTGCTTCTCGACGGCCACGCAGTCACTGCCTTAGTCGACACAGGGGCCGATTACTCCGTAATGAGTGGACACATCGCCGTCCAGTTGAAGAAGGTTAAGACTGCATGGGAAGGCCCTCAAATTCGGACCGCTGGAGGACACCTGATTACGCCGACAGGAATGTGCACGGCAAGAATTACCATTCACGACCGGACTTACCCTGTCACCTTCGTTATCCTCCAACAGTGTTCACGAGACGTCATTCTCGGCATGGACTTCCTCAACCAACACGGCGCAGTCATCGACCTGAAGTCGAAGTCAATAACGCTGTCGGAAGATCATGCAATACCGCCGGAGAGCCCTCGTAGTCACCACGCCTTGAGTGTGCTTGAAGATCAAGTGAGCATCCCGCCTCGCTCCAGCATTGTTATTTCGGTCGGCACCGAAACACCCGCTGACGTAGAAGGCGTCATCGAAGGCGACCAACATCTACTGCTCGACCGTGAAATTTGCGTCGCAAGAGGGATCGCTCGACTGCACGGAGGAAACACGAAAGTGTTGCTGACAAACTTCAGCAAGGAGTTCAAGCACATCAACAAGGGCACGACGATCGCATACATCGAGGAAATTGTGGAAACCAGCGATGCCTTTGTCCTCTCGGATTCTATCGCATCTACCCCGACAACCGTAGTTCCCGAGCCAGACTTCGACATAAGTCCAAGTCTCCCCGTGATTAAGCAGCAACAGCTCAGAAGTCTGCTTCGACGATACAAAGGCTGCTTTGCGACGTCATCGAGGATTCGACAAACACCAGTCGCAAAGCATCGCATAATAACCGAAGAATGCGCTCGACCACTACGCCAGAGCCCTTACCGAGTTTCGACGCGGGAACGTGAAGCTATAAGAGAACAAGTCGACGAAATGCTGCGCGACGACATCATCCAGCCGTCGAAAAGCCCGTGGTTATCCCCTGTTGTCCTGGTAAAGAAAAAGGACGGAACCCTACGTTTCTGTGTCGATTATCGTCGACTGAACAAGATCACGAAGAAGGATGTATACCCCCTCCCACGGATAGACGACGCATTAGATCGGCTCTGCAACGCTAAATACTTCTCGTCGATGGACCTCAAGTCTGGCTATTGGCAAATTGAAGTCGACGAAAGAGATCGCGAAAAGACCGCCTTCATCACCCCAGACGGCCTCTACGAGTTCAAGGTTATGCCATTTGGACTGTGCTCGGCGCCTGCAACGTTCCAGCGCGTGATGGACACGGTTTTAGCAGGATTGAAGTGGCAGACCTGTCTCGTTTACTTGGATGACGTCGTTGTCTTCGCCGAAAATTTCGACGAACACCTTAGGCGGCTCGCAACAGTACTCGAGGCCATCAAGTCATCAGGGCTCACTCTGAAGCCAGAAAAGTGCCGCTTCGCCTACGATGAGCTTCTGTTCCTAGGCCACGTCATCAGCAAGTCTGGAGTCCGCCCCGACCCGCAGAAGACAGCTGCCATCGCTAAGTTCCCGCAGCCCACCGACAAGAAGGCAGTGCGTAGATTTCTTGGCATGTGTGCCTACTACAGGCGATTTGTCAAGGACTTTTCACGCATCGCTGAGCCGCTGACACAGCTAACTAAATGTGACATCGAGTTCAAGTGGGAAACGCCGCAGGCCGACGCATTTGAAGAACTCAAACGACGCATGCAGTCGCCGCCCGTACTTGCGCACTTCGACGAGCTCGCCGATACCGAAATCCACACTGACGCCAGTAGCCTAGGCCTCGGTGCCGTCCTAGTCCAGAGAAAAGATGGACATGAACACGTGATAGCTTACGCTAGCCGGTCGTTGTCAAAAGCGGAAGGCAATTATTCCACAACGGAAAAGGAATGCCTCGCCATCGTTTGGGCTACAGCGAAATTTCGCCCCTACCTATATGGCAGGCCATTCAGAGTGGTCAGCGACCATCACGCGTTGTGTTGGCTAGCTAACTTAAAGGACCCTTCAGGACGGCTGGCACGGTGGAGCCTCAGACTACAAGAATACGACATCACTGTAACATACAAGTCCGGTCGAAAACACTGAGATGCCGATTGCCTATCACGCGCCCCCATTGACCCGCCGCCGCAAGATAACGAGGACGACGACGCCTTCCTTGGAATAATAAGCGCGGAAGACTTCGCTGATCAACAACGAGGGGACCCGGAGCTAAAAGCCCTTGTCGAGTATTTGGAAGGGCACACCGACGTTGTCCCTAGGGCATTTAAGCGTGGATTATCTTCGTTCACGCTTCAAAACAACCTACTCGTGAAGAAAAACTTTTCACCAGTCCGTGCCAACTACCTTCTTGTTGTTCCGTCGGCGCTGCGTCCAGAAGTACTGCACGCCTTACACGACGATCCCACTGCTGGGCACCTCGGATTCTCCCGGACGCTGTCGAGGATACATGAAAGGTATTACTGGCCGCGTCTTACCGCCGACGTCGCCCGTTACGTCAAGACATGCCGAGACTGTCAACGACGCAAGACACCACCGACAAGGCCAGCAGGGTTACTACAGCCGATTGAACCTCCTCGTCGACCATTCGAGCAGATTGGGATGGATTTGTTTGGGCCGTTTCCGACGTCAACATCCGGGAATAAGTGGATCGTCGTGGCGACGGACTATCTCACCCGATTCGCTGAAACAAAAGCTCTACCGAAAGGCAGCGCAGCCGAGGTGGCGAAATTTTTCGTCGAGAACATCCTGCTGCGACATGGCGCCCCAGAAGTCCTCATCACCGACAGAGGAACGGCTTTTACAGCAGAGCTCACCCAAGCCATTCTGCAATATAGCCAGACAAGCCACAGGAGGACAACTGCCTACCATCCGCAAACTAATGGTCTCACGGAGCGCCTAAATAAGACCCTCGCCGACATGCTAGCGATGTACGTCGACGTTGAGCACAAGACGTGGGACGCGGTCCTGCCGTATGTAACCTTCGCTTACAACACGGCGGTGCAAGAAACAACACAGATCACGCCGTTTAAGCTGGTTTACGGCAGGAACCCGACGACGACGCTCGACGCCATGCTGCCCCACGTCATTGACGAAGAGAATGTTGACGTCGCTAGCTATCTCCAGCGCGCCGAAGAAGCCCGACAGCTCGCCCGCCTCCGGATCAAGAGCCAGCAGAGGACCGACAGCCGACGCTACAACCTCCGACGACGCTTTATCGAGTACCAGCCCGGTGACCGTGTTTGGGTTTGGACCCCTATACGCCGACGAGGACTGAGCGAGAAGCTCTTGCGTCGCTATTTCGGACCGTACAAGATCATCCGACGTATTGGCGTACTGGACTATGAGGTCGTGCCAGACGGCATTTCGCTGTCACAGCGGCGTCGCTCACGACCTGAAATTGTCCACGTTGTGCGACTCAAGCCGTACCACCAGCGTTGACGAACATTGGGACTTCGCGTAACTGACTTTTAGACTTGATTTCTTTTCGTTGTTTTGTTACTTATGTTTAATAAGTGTCCTTTTGTGTGTCGCTCTCTTATATTTGTAGCATCGGGACGATGCTTTTTAAGAGGGGGGTATTGACACGTGTACTTATGTTTATCGGGCGACCACGTTTCGCCGCCTAACAAATCTTATCGCACAGCGCGGGACGCGCTTGCATGTATCCGAAGTTTCTGGAAAGTTATCGATGCTTCTATCCACAGTCTGTTGGCGACGAACCTTCTGTTATCTGATTTATTCGCCTGACTCGAATGGTGTAGAACTTTGTGGAAGGCACGCGGGTCCCAACGATTAGTCTGGAACATTCGACGATCCTGTATAAAAGCCGACGCGCTTGACCCGCTGATCAGATTTCCGACGATCGCCGACTGTGTTCGCCGCTTTCGTTGTGCTATAAGTGTAGCCTGTTTTGTGGGCACAAGTTCGCCCAATAAAAGTTAGTTTTCTCGTTCACAGTATTGCTACTGTGTTCTTCTACGTCACCACCACGTGACAATACAAACAAAAAGGAGCAAATTAATTATGTGCGATAGAGTAAAGAATGCAGGTGAGCCTGTAAACGGGATAGAGAATTTAGTGTAATGACTTCATAAGGGAGTTCATTCCAATCAACTATTGCACTTGTAAAATAAGAGTATTTGAAGTAGTTGTTATGCGCTGTTAACGGGGTTACGTATAGAGGGTGTTTATGACGAATAGCATAACCAGTTAAAGGTGTTAAGATGTGCAGGATATCTATATGGCAGTTGCTATTCACCAGCTGGAAAAAGAATTTCGATAGGGAAACATGATTTGTTCTCTAATCGAAAACAAGGCAGTACGTCTAAGGAGATCCATTATAGAAATTCGACCGTAAGAATTGTAGATAAATCGGACAGCTTTATTAATTCTAATTTTTCAATATTTCCTTTTGTGTAGGGGCCCCAATTGACTATCGCATAATTTAAAGCAGGACGAACTATTGTGTTATATGCCATAAGGCGGACAGCAGGGGTCGAGAATTTTAACGACCCTCTTATAGTGAACAATTTGCGAAGACAAATACATTGTCAATATGTTTCGACCAGGAAAGATTGTGAGATATGTGGACGCCGACATATAGTCAGATACTATGAGATATAAGTATTCTGGGGAAAATAGCGGAAAAGTACGTTCTTTTTCTTGAGTGTTATTGTCATAAAGACGGCTGTTTCATAATTAATTGCCTTTGACGGCACCATAAAACTGCTTTGCCAAAGTAACTATTTAGCCTGATTTGACCTTTGGGGGAGTCAATTTCGTCATATAGTATACAGTCATCTACGTAAAGTTTAATTCTGGCAGATAGAGTATTGCAAATGCCATTTATAGCAACTAAGAACAAGAGAGGCTTTCCTGGGGAATGCCAGAAACAACAGGTAATGTGTCGGATTAAGTCTTGTTTATCCTAACGAATTGGGAGCAGTTCGTTAGGTACGCTTGTAACCACTGTGATACTTTATTGTTTCTAACTAAAAAACTCAATTTGCGAATATATTTGCTGTGGGTTAATTTGTTGAATGCTTTACTGAAATGCATGAGTATATCGTAGGTTTGCTTTCGATTATTTATTCTGTTTGCAAATCGTAAATTTTTCCGCTGAGTGTTTGTGGAAAATCCCCGTCGACATCCGTGCTGAATGTCCGTCAATACACAGCGCTCACAAAAAAAAGAAACAAATTGCATGCTTATAGATTATAGGTTCGAAAATTTTGCTTGTCCTCGAAATCAGAAAACTTGGTCGACAGTTCCTCGAGCGATTCGTGTTCCCCGATTTATGTAACGGTCTTATTATTGCTGTTTTCCAGTCGTCCAGAAGCACGCCATTCTAAAGCAATTTACTAAGCAAAATTTCGAAGTACTTCGCACACCATTTGGCACACCGTTTTGAGAACGCATGTGGTATACCGTCTGGTCCGGGGTATCTTTTTACATAAATTTTTAAAAGTAAGTGACATATACCATGCTCAGAAATAAAAAATACCAGGGATGGAAGACCGATCATGTAAAAAGAAGGCAGGCAACCATCATTCTTTGTATGTAGACGGCTGAAATGATTGTTAAAAGCAGAGGGTACTCTTCCCACCTGGCATATCGGAAAGGGAAGAATAAGTCATCCTCCTCCAGAAACTTCCTAGCGACGCTTTCGTAAAACTAGGAATCTGCGCCTGTAAAGTGACACAGCAGGTCACGAGCGCACAAACAAGGACAAAGTGAGGAATACACAGCACAAGCGCTTACTTCCAGGTGATCGTGTATTTAATAAACTGCGTCATTTGAACACTTTCCTTCATGACATCACAAGGCCGAAATGCCGACATCAGGTGGCCATGCTCAGAAACTTAGTTTCCTTGGACGACAGAAAAACAGAAGGTGTGCGGGCACACGACACGAAAGTAATTCTGCTTATCTTTTATGATGGCTGATTTTAAAACATTTGAGGCTTCTTCAGTGACACTTTCAGAATTTGAAGCTTTGAGTTTTTCGCAATTTTTAAGCCGTTTAAGATTACGTTGCTGGTGCAACGCTTCCCGGGAAATTCAGGGATTCCGACGCGTAGTCTTTTTCGCGATCTTTGGAACAGACTGTCGCACACAGTTGAAAATCATGTATTTAAATAAAAGTCACAGATCGTTCACGCTAGCAGTGTTCTATTTAAAGCCATTGAGATGAAATGCCAATGTACCAAATTCGGGTAATACTGAATCATTTTCAGTGCACCTTGCAGCGACGACACTACCGCTTGGTGATCTTAAATGCCGTCTGGGACGATACGTTAGACATCATCTTGTGTATTTCCACTTACAAAAATAGATCGAGAGCCGCATTTGAATCATTGTGGATTCTGGTGAAATTCTTAACTACGTGTAATAAGTTCTAATTAGAAGCAATGTCAGTCACTCCAATATCAATATTTGTAGTGAAGCGTGACGGGAATGTGCTCCAGTCAACATTTGGTAGGTTGAAGTCACCGGTTAAGATAAGTTTCATTTCATTCGAGTGATTTATTTTCTGAAATTGCCCAAGAACAGATATACGCCCTATTTTTGGCGCACTTGTGTTGCACAATAAACATAAAACTGAAAAACAAAACAGAATATGTGAAACAACAGTCGTACCAAATGCAACAAAAATTGAATTAATCAAATACAGTTGTCAGTTACTGAGGAAATACTAGAGCGTAATGTATTAAGATCATGACGCAAGGAATTTTCTTGGGTTACGAGACGTGTTATAGCCTTAGAGGTGGAAGAGGAATTCACGTAAAAAAATGCTATGATTACGCAAGTTACGGTAAGGCACACAGAACGTTATAGCTAACAGTAACCGCGAAGAGGAGAAGCGATTGTGAATTAGTTTAGACAAGAATAAGTAATCACGGTATTTCTGCCTAATTTCTAGGAGTCTAATATTAAACATGTACAGTACGCGCTCATAGGCACAAAATACACGGCGTCCTAGAAATGTATAGGATACGAATGAAACGTCGCTGAACACATTCAATTTTTACAACCCTGTTCAAAGTAATACAGCTACATACAACAGAACTAAACTAAACTTACTCTCGCTCCTTTCAAACGAGTATTATCAAGTAAGTATTCCTATAGTAAAGTGCTCATTTTGCTATTGAAGGAAACAAGTGTCTTAGATGAATGCGCGCAAAGTTGGAAGCACACCAAATCACAACAGAATTCACATCTTCCTATAATAATTCACAATCCTGCTCTGGCTCTATTTCACCGTAAAGTTTAATATTGTCAGCCTACAAAAGGAGACGCGATAAAGCAAACTTTCTTGAAGAATATAAAGAAATATATTGAAAAATAATGGGCCTAAGATAGACAATTACGGAACACCGGAACTTGATTCATAAGGCAAAGAGTACTTAGCACCAACGGGAACACAATTTAACCGAGTTGACAGATAGTTTTAATCAGCGTGCGCAGGCTGGTACTAACGCCGCAACTCAAGAGTTTATGGATAACAACTAGGAAGGAACAGCGCCAACTAAGACGATCACGAGAGGGAGAGCGACACAGGACAAGCGCTTGTCCTGTGTTGTTGTCTCTCTCGTGATCGTCTTAGTTGGTACTGTTCCTTCCTAGTTCAAGTATGCACCAACTAGCCCAAATGAATGTTGTTCTAAACTATGGATAAGAATGCATATCATATTGACCTCAAATAAAGACTGGGACAGCGGAAGAGAACACAAAAACCGCTGTCCCCGTCTTTATTTGCGGTCAATATGATATGCAGTAAAGACCAACTAAGCCAAACTGAAGTTCTTATTGATAAGAAGTTCATGAGAAACATCAAATGCTTTTGAGAAGTCGAAGTTTATCGCCTTTAGAAGTCGAAGTATAAGGTGTCTAACTGTATGAGGTTAGCAACAGCGGGTCCAGCAGCATCAAGAAAACAAACAACGTTTGTTTCCACAGACCTACCATGAACAAAGCCACCTTGGTATAGGGTAATGCTATGCTGAAAGAAAAACTACAGATGTGTAAACGCACCTATTTCAAGCACTTTTGCAAGCGGGCACAAGAGGGACACGGGGCGACAATTTTTGACGTCGCTCATGCTGCCACTTTTATGAACTGGTACAAGTATTGTATTTTTCCAAAAGAAAGAAATGCACGTGTAAGCAAAGCAGGAATAAAGACGTGTGTAAGGAGAGGAACAAAAATAGAACAGCCTTTGATGACAAAACTTGGTATACGGTCGTAAGGAAGAAAATGCTTTGGTTTCAACTTACTAACGGCTGCCGCGATATCATGTTCTGTAAAACATGAAATGTTGAGAGAGAGAGAGAGAGAGAGAAAGCAAGGACAGGAAAGGCAGGGAGGTCAACCAGAAGAGTATCCGGTTTGCTGCCCTACACTGGGGGTGGGGGAAAGGGGAATATAAAATGGAGAAAGGGAGAGAGTGAGCACTGAGTACGTGTGGGCGGGACACTATGCACAGGGACACTATAAACGCTCTCTTAAACCGGTGTACCTCAAGTATTGCAGTAATGCACGATTCGCTTTTCGTGCCAGTGACGGGTGGGGCCACGGTCCGAGTATCTTTGACTCGGTGAAAGGTCGTAAGTCTAGTCGGTGCAAAGTTTCCCGCAGAGGGAGGCGTTGTATATCGTAGCGGGGGCAGGTACACAATAGGTGCTCGATGGTCTCCTCGCACCCACAGGAATCGCACATCGGGCTCTCGGCCATTCCCAAACGAAAGGAATATGAGCTTGTGAAGGCTACTCCTAGCCACAAGCGGTACAGTAAGGTTGCTTCACCGCGGGAAAGGCTAGATGGCACTTGTAGCCGTAGCGTGGGGTCCAGTTTATATAATCGGCAGTTGAAGGCACCTGAACTCCAGAGATCTTGCGACTTTTTGCGTGCATGTAGGCGAAGTTCCCTGGCAGCGTCCGACCTCGCCAAAGGTATTGAACGCGTCTGGGTATCTTCGCGGGCAGACCGGGCAGCCTTGTCTGCTAGGTTGTTGCCGACAATGCCACAGTGAGCAGGAATCCATTGAAATGTAATGGTGTGCCCTCTTTCCAGAGCATGGTGGTGCACTTCCCTGATGTCAGATATCATCTGCTCGTATATTCTGTGACGTAGTGCAGACTTGATGCTGTGAAGGGCTGCCTTAGAGTCACAAAATACGACCTATATCTCTGTTGGCTCTTCGGTGACGTACATCATAGCGGCATGGAGAGGTGCAAGTTCTGCCGATGTCGATGTAGTCGTGTGCGACAATTTGAATTTAACTGTAACCTTCTTGGCTGGAACGACGAATGCGTCAGTTGAGCTGGCACGTGAGGTCGAACCATCGGTATATATATGTATGCGGTCATGATAGTAATGATAGTAGGTCGTGTAGTAATAGGAGCGTAAGTTGCTTCAGAGCCGGCGATGAATGATTGGACTTTTTTGTAATTCCAGGAATATCAAAATTCACTTGAGGCTGTCGTAGGCACCACTGGGGAGATGAAGGCTTTGTCGCCGGTGTAAAAGATGACGGTATGCACTCTTGATGAGCGCTAATCACTCGTGAAAAGGTCGCTTGAGGTCTTTCGGCTGGTAGGGAGGTCAAATGATGGTCGGGAATCCTTGACAGATGGCGAATGTGCGCTCTGAGAGAGTCGAACACTACGTGTTTCTGGATCATACGGTCCCCAGCGATGGCAATTGTTGCTGCTGTTGACGTGCACCGAGGCAGCCCTAAACACGTGCGTAGGGCTTGACCTTGTATGCTCTCCAAGGCGCGAAAGTTCGTCTTGCATGCATTTGACAACACTGGTAGACTGTAACGTAGGAGTCCGAGAAACAGTACCTGTAGAGCTGCATCATAGAACGGACTGGTGTACCCCAGTTTATGCCGCAGAGAAATTTAGACCTGAGCAATGGCAACCAATTTCTTCTTTAGATAGACGCAGTGAGGGCTCCACGAGAGGTTGCGGTCAATGATTACACCCAGAAAGCGATGTGTCTTAGAATAGGATACCGCTTGACCATTGATTGAAACAGGATACGATGACATTTGTTTGCGCGTAAAGCCAACCAATGCGCACTTTTCAGTAGACACGCTGAGGCCTTGTTCTCGTAGATAAGACGCCGTCATGGTTGCCGCCCGCTGAAGCCTGGC
The DNA here is from genome assembly GCF_023375885.2 of Dermacentor andersoni. Taxonomy (NCBI): domain Eukaryota; kingdom Metazoa; phylum Arthropoda; class Arachnida; order Ixodida; family Ixodidae; genus Dermacentor; species Dermacentor andersoni. The sequence continues at coordinate 218,915,688 of NC_092817.1, forward strand.
TCGTACCTGAGGTCGAGTCACCGCAGAAGCCCAGATGCAAATGTCGTCGGCGTATATTGAGACTTGAACTGACCGCGGTAGGTACTCCGCTAGTCCTACCAAGACGAGGTTGAACAGAATGGGGCTCAACACTCCACCTTGCGGCACACCACGCCTGATGTAATGTTCCGAAGTTGGGCCGTCTTCAGTCTGTAAGAAAAAGCACCTCTCACTTAAATAGTCCCGAATCCATTGATACATCCGGCCACCAACTCCAACAGCCTCAAGCGAGTTCAGTATGGCCTCATGGGCGACGTTGTCGTATGCTCCTTTAATATCTAGAAAAAGTGCCACTGATAGGCGCTTGAGGCTTTTTTGATTTTGGACCCAAGTTACGATGTCAATGACGTTGTCGATGGACGAGCGACCTCGACGAAAGCCCGTCATGGCGTCCGGATAGATGTTGAATCGCTCTAGGTACCATTCCAAGCGAGCAAGAATCATTTTTTCCATCACTTTACCGACGCAGCTCGAAGGCGCAATCGGACGGTATGATGAGAGCTCAAGCGGAGTCTTTCCAGGTTTCAGAATGGGGATCAAGCGGCTCGATTTCCATTGTCTAGGAACGGCGCCGTTCTGCCAAGACTCATTGTAGTAGCTGAGCAGCTCATCACGTGCGTCATGTCCAAGGTGGCATAGGGCAGCATACGTGATGCCATCAGGTCCTGGTGACGACGAACGCCTGCAGGTCGCCAACGCAGCATCGAGCTCTTCGAGTGAAAAGAGCACGTTTATTTCTGGTACACGTGCCTCAGGGATGTCATTCAATGCTGCGTCAGTAATGGTGGCCGCGGACCCAGCAACCCGTGCACAGAACTCTTCAGCCACTTGAAGTTCCGAGCGGAGTTGGTATAGGGCCAGAGCAGCAAAGGGCTTCCTTTGATGCGGAGATGAGCGAAGTCCCCTAACAGTTTTCCATATGTGCGAGAGCGATTTTCGGGGATCAAGCGACTGACAGAAAGTTTTCCATAGCTTGTCATCCAGTTTATCTATACGACGCTGTACTTTCTTCTGTATGCGTCGGGAAGCCCTCAGATCCAAGACGGACTTCGTGCGCCGATACCTCCTCTCCGCTCGTCGGCGTTCCGCACGAAGCCTCTCCAGTTCCATATCCAAGTCTGTTCGCCTTGCTGACCTTGTGAGAGAGTAGATGGATGTTTTCAATGTCTCTGCGATTGCATCTTCGATAGTGTGTGAAAGGCCTTCTCGACATGCGTCATCCATATCCTTCTTAAACTTTGTCCAATCAAATGTACGCAAGACAGTAGAGGAGCGTTGCTCAACTCCTCTGATCTTTATGTATGTTGGAATATGGTCACTTCCATGTGTTGAAATGGTCACTGAAATGTTCACTGAAATGGTCACTGAAATGGTCACTGAAATGGTCACTGAAATGTTGAAATGGTCACTGAAGCTATACTGCCAGTCACCAGAGCTGGGAGCATAGCCTGTATTTAGGAAAACCAAGCAAAAATATTCAGCGAATGGATAGGCGATATTGTCGCAGTTTCTAAGAATTCCACCAGATGGATAATTTATTACATTAATTTCAGCCAGGTCATTCTTGTAATCTTTTAGATAGGACCAGAAATGTTTTGGATCGCATTTAACGCGCTCTTCGACAAAATTCATGTATGCATCACTGTCTCTATGCATTATGCATTTCCCCTGGCTTCGCAAACACTAAATATATTGTACCACTCCGATGATTCTGTTTTCTTGAACTCCCTATGGTACCTCAGCTTTTTACGAAGTAAACCGTGTAATTCCTCAGAAAACCACGTAGGATAGAGACGAGGATGAAACTCCTTGCAGGGAATGAGCGCTTCTAAAGCACATTTTAGATTATCAGTAAGGATGCTAAATGCTTTGTCGATATCTGTGACACTGTACAATTTAGACCAGTCAGCAACATTCAAATAGTGGTAATGACCAAGACAGTCGCCGTTAGGAAAAACAAATGAGCGAACAGGCTCGCTCAACACATGAATCGCCTTTAGAAAAATTGCGAATTCGAGCGAACCGTGCCAGTGGTCAACAGGAACCAAACTGCTAAAAGCAACAGGAAAGTCAGAAACGCAGAAATGAGCCCGAATCATATCTAAAACATTGCCATCGGAATTTGGAACCGTTTAAAGACCGTTAATCCGAGAGATTCGATAAAGAAGAACAGCGCATGACAGCGACGGGATGATCAAAACACGGATTTCGCGCATGAAGAATCCCAAACAAAAGACGGAACGTTGATATCGCCAGCTACCAGGGCATCATATTTTGCGACGTAAATAACTTCAACGAAGTTGTTCGTATGCTAAGAAAACTGCACGTTACTCATGTTACAAGGGAAGAAGGCTGCGCAGAGCAAAATAATTCTTGCCGCTTTTAACTGGAATTTCAACTCACACAGTCTCTGGTACAAAATCAATGTCCGCACGCCTTATAACGCTTGTTCTGGACGGCAGTTAGCACACAACCGCCGTATTTAACGGGTGCATCATACACGTGGTTGCATCTGCAAACTGTGCATCCCGCTGGAAAGTTGTTCTTGAACGGTAAGTCTTCGCAAAGCCAAGCTTCAGTTAAGCATATAAGATGATTTGAACAGGCTTCTCGAAGAAATAGGAGGGTTTCGTGCGTAGACAAGGAACGCTTGTTGTAAATGGGCGCACATGTATTCGCTTAAGCATTCCAAGTTTTGCAATAGGCGAGTTAGGGGGCCTGTGTATGGCTCCCTAACTCCACCTTTCTTTCAACCACCTTTCTTTAAGAAAGGGCTTTGATTATTTTTATTACCTCCCTAACACTCAACGAAAAGTCCTCTGCTATAGAAAGCTTAGTCCTTATAAGCTTTTTGCACTCTTTCAGCCGTGAACTTCTATCGCGATAGTCCAATAACCTCTATATCAAGGGGCGTGCTTTTACTTTTTTCTTTCCGAGCGTGTGACATTTTTCCGCGTTATTAATAGTAGGTCCAAGCATTTCCTTAAAATATCGTTCTTGTGATATTTAAGAGGTTGTGACTTGTCTTCCCCTCTTGTTCATTTAGGCCTTACGCGATCAAATTTTCCTCTAACTCTGTTTTCCAGTTCATTAGCTTTACAAATAAAACTTGGAGACGTTCTTTTCCAAGTCGGTTAGTGTTGTCTTGATATTAGTAACATCAGTGTGCAAGGAACTTAAGTGCTCAGTTGAGTTTCTAAGCTGAGCATGAGGTCTTTTAAGTCAGCGATATCTGTTTCAATTCTACTCTGTTTAGACAATACATCATCGATAGAAGCAGTCGAGCTACTTTGCCTGATAGAAGTTGCGATGATATTGCCGTTTCCGATGGCCGAGAGTTTGACTCAACATCGCCACATGCCAAAAGATTCATTTTGAAAGGTAACAAAGCAATCGCAGCACTATTTGCAATGCGGTTATGACTGCGATATCATTTTGCAGGAAAATACCTATATACTAACCTGCACCAAGAAGCAGAATAGGTTTCTGAGCATATTGCTTGCTGTACTGCTGCCGAGTCCACACTGGTTGATTCCTCTGGCACGTCTTCTTTACGAGGCTTGAGGACCCACGCGAGATGACGTCACCGTTGAGAGCGCAGGCGCCGAAACCATGGACGGTGGCCAAATGAGGTGGCTTTTTTGGCCGCCAGTCGTCGACCGATAATTGCAGATGCACGCCGTCGCCTATGTGGTCGGCCAAGTCCATAATTTGCGCAAATTCACAGCGGTGGCCGGGCTACTAGAGCAGCGCAAACCTGCACCACGAATCAGAATAAGTTTCGGAGCATACTGCTTGCTGTGCTGCGGCCGAGCCCACTGTTTTCAGATTTCACAATTGCAACACCTGCCCTAAAGTGAGTATTGAAAAGGTAATTAGTGAGTACTTTAATTAGCGACCTAGACTGCGATTTTTCATGCGGGTAGTTTCCACCTCTTCCACCCGAATAGACGGAACATACGATTTTCTTTTTAATGCCTTGAAACATCTCGGTGGCGTACTTTTGCAAAGCGACGCCTTCTGTGCGGTTCATTAAAGTAACGCATCCTTTGTTAGACATGCAAATATTTGAATAATCTAACTGCTCATAGGCTGCTATCGAGCACAGTGTCTTCATTCGAGGGGATGTTGCTCGTAGGGGTGCTCTTTCATATGAATAAACAGCGGCCTTCTTTGGTGGTATGCGGGTTCACACGCGTTGGTGCTCCAGTTGTTTCTTTGTCGCATGTTGACCTTCGTTGCCGAAGTGCCAGGTTTTCTTCTCGGTGCGCTTTTTTTTACGATAGCACGTCGTTATGTGTGGATCAGAAAACTGCATCAACATAATGCGGGCAGTTTGATAGCAAAGGCAAACGAGTGAAGACGTGTCTCAAGACGCACTTGAGATTTTTTTTAGCGGGCAGCATTAGAGAACGTAAGGTGCGACAACTTAGTATTCTCAAAAGGTGGAGGATGTGCGCGCTGCAGCTTGCACTATCATCACTCCGGCGCTGCGAGACTCGCATGCATCACGAACAGAGGCGCAGCTGTATAAAATTTGACGGAAAAACTGTTTTTTATACCAATAGTCATTATTTCACGAGATATCCGTGCAATGGTTTCAGAAAAGTAAAGATCGACACATATGCCAGGTGTCACTCGGAGAAGTTGTCGCTAATCAGTGGCTAGAGCGTGCCGTGCCCCAACAGACCTGCTCGTTCGGCTCTCACAAAGCAACGTACAGTGTAGAGGTTGCAATGTTTGACACAGTGGCTGATCAGATGTGCGTCCAGGCCGTGCGGTAGTTGCACGGTTATGGCCAATTACTCGAGCACACGTCATGCCCACGTGACGATGCCGTAGGGGCCACTATTTGAACATTTACAACCTCGAAGTCTCAAGTCCAAAAAAAGGAACTCGTATGAATGTTTCATGGACTTCAGGGAACAGATGTCCAATGTTGTATAACTAGTTATGCACGTGTCTCGTAAAAGATCTAACTTACACTTCTTATACACGCTAAAGACTACCGCGCTATCACAACTTGAATCTCATAGGTATCTAGGCATAGAAATAACAAGTAATCTAAGCCGGTCAAAGCACATCACGTCGCTTTCTGCAAGCGTTTCCATATCACTAGGTTTCATCAGGCGATCAGTCACGTTTGCTTCACCCATGGCTATACTATCCGCATACGAAACTTTCATCCGTACCAAACTTGAATACGCATCCCCTATCTGGAACCTCCATCAAGAGTACCTAATCCAGGCGTTAGAGGCAATACGAAATCGAGCTGCTCGTTTTATAACATCCAAATATGATCCTGGGTTGACCGTTACTAACATCAAAGCTTCGATTGGTCTGACCCCTCTGGCATCCCGTCGTAAGATAGCAAGCCCGTGCCTTTTTCATAAGCTATATTATCATGTTCGTAATTTATGTGAGAGCCTAATTCTGCCGCCCATGAGATAATCACGACGTCTGTTTAATTGCCACAGTATTCAACACATTCATTGTTCAACTAAAGCTTTCAATAAATCCTTTCTCCAATCCGACTGCCATATCGGATTGGAGTGTACTTCCTGATGGTATCGTCAATGAAAAAAAATTCTGTAGAATTTAAACTGTTATTGTTACAAAAGTGTTGACCACAGCCCCAGTAGTAAAACCTTTGATATGCTTTTTCATTTTCATTTGTTTACTGTGTTTACCAGTTCTTGCAATCTGTATTAAGGTGTTTTATCTTTGTGACCCGCGGTTACCATTTGCTGCCCTCCCCTTATGTTGTGGCCCATCAGGGGCCCTTTTTAAGGGTAAATAAATGATGATGATGATGAAAGTCCCAGAATAGTATACGGATAGGCACCGGCACGCAATATACACACACGCACGCACACACACACACACACACACACACACACACACACACACACACACACACACACACACACACACACACACACACACACACACACACACACACACACACACACATATATATATATATATATATATATATATATATATATATATATATATATATATATATATATATATATTATAAAGGCGAAGGTAAAAGGGTGAGAATCCGGTAGTGGTCTGAGTCGCGGCGTTGGAGGAGTAGGTGACAAACGGAAGAACTAGGTCCCATGTAGAGTGATCAGGTGAGACATACATGGCGAGCATGTCACCAAGAGTTCGATTAAAGCGTTCCGTGGTACCGTTAGTCTGTGGGTGATAAGCAGTGCATTTACGATGAATAATGGCGCATTCAGCAAGCAGTCGTTCGATGACTTCAGATAAGAAGGCGCGGCCTCTGTCGCTTGAAAGTTCACGTGGACCTCCGTGACGAAGAAGAAAACGACGAAGTATGAAATTGACGACCTCCTGCGCTGTAGCATTTGGTAGAGCAGCAGTCTCCGCATAACGGGTTAAGTGGTCTACCGCAACGATTATCCACCTGTTGCCGGTAGGAGTCAACGGAAGTGACCCGTAGAGATCTATGCCCACGCGATCAAAGAGTCGGGATGGGCATTGTAAAGGCTGGAGTTCACCGGCGGTACAGTGGCTGGAATGGGAAGTGTGATTACCGCCAAGCGGCTCCTACGGGAACCCTCCGTGCAGCCTCATGATGCATCCGTGAGGTGGCGCTCGCCGTCGTTTACACGTCAAGCTGAGCGCATGGGAGGCCTATATGCCCACGTTTTCAGCACTTCTTGGGTCATTTTGAGTGGTTTCCGTACGCTGTGCGCTTTTTCTGGCTTGTTGAAAATGTGCATGTGATGAGCCGACGTCAAAGCCACTGTTTTGTGCCCGGTTGCACAACCGGGTACAAATCGTGCAAGGAGAAGCTGTCGCTTTTCGGTGTGCCCAAGGACGAGGAGCTTTTTCTGAAGTGGCAGAGGAATATCCCAAGAGCCGACAAGCCCCTTGAACGCAACGCCGCTGTTTGCGAACTTCATTTTGATCTTCAGTTTGTGTTACGTCATTTCGAACACAACATACAAGGTGAGACGGTGCGTTTAGAAAGAAGCAGACCGGTCCTTCAGCCCGATGCCGTTCCAACGAAGTTCCCGAACGTGCCTAAGTACCTCTCCAAGCCCGTGCCCAAGAAGAGAAACCCAAAAGAGCGACTGGACCCCCAGGTCGTGCCTTCGAAGAGGCGGCGAACAGTTCCGCAGGCCAGCGACATTTCAGCAGAGGCACCCGCACCTGCCGAATCGGACCTACCAAGAACTTCGGATGCCAGAAACGTCACCCTCCCATCAGACAAATGGGGAAAGCATGTTTTTTATGAAGAGCCGCTAACAGTGTCGTATAGTGTGTGCTTGCCAGGGCCGAACATGGGTCTCCTCCATGCTCAGAAGCTTGTTTTGTTCCGCAGCGAGGGCACCGCCGTCAAGCATCAGGTGTTCGTCCGGGGTGTGGAACTCACGGCGATAGACGAGAAATGCGATCCAGCATCCGTGCTGCAGGAGGTTGATAGCATGCAGGTTTGTGCAGGGGCGGGGTTACTGACTAAGTTCTCCCATGTTAGCTGCTCAAAAATGATAAAATGGAGCGAAGGCTTTTATCATATACAGTGCAAAGGTGCCGTGAGCGAAAATGAGATGCGTTGCGTCGCCTGCAAGTATTTGAGAAGGCTTCTTATTAATCAACGGTGCCGGGAAAAGAAGCGAAATGTGAGTTATGATTATGGAAAGAAGTTGAGGGCAAGAACCGAAGCAGTGAGACGTCTCAGAGCCAAAGTAAAGAGCTTGGATCGAACCATCACTCAAATGAAGCAGGAGAATGAGGACATTGAAGAAAGTACTGTGCTAAAAAAGATCGAAAAGCTTCCACACAAACAAAGAGTTGCAATCATGCAGTGTTTTGAGGCTGGAAGCCGCAAATCTGTCAAAGGGATGCGCTATAATCCAGAGTGGATGCTAGAATTTATTATAATGCACATGAAAAGTCCACGTCTCTACGAACATGTACGAAAACAAAAAATACTTGTGTTGCCTAGCCGCACTTGTCTTAGGAAGTATATGAAGAAATACGAAAGCAGATTTGGATTCAATGCAGCAGTGCTTTCTGGCATATCAAGAAAAACGCAAGAGATGGCTGAATTTGAGTGCCATGGTGGCCTTATTGTCGACGAGATGAAGCTTGCAGAAAACTTCGCTGTCGCAAGCGGCTCTGGTAAAGTGGACGGGTTCGTTGATCTTGGCCCCTACACTCCTGATGCTGACAAGACAGTTACTTGTGACCATGGACTGGTTATTATGTTTCAGCCTCTGTCAGGGTCATGGCATCAAATCCTTGGTGTTTTCGCTTCTAAGGGAAATGTTAAAGCACCGTTGCTCTCGAAGATTCTTTTGGAAGCTGTGCTGCTTTCTGAAAATGCTGGTCTTAAGGTTGACTACGTCACCTGTGATGGGGCGTCATGGAATCGGGCAATGTGGCGCAATTTTGGCATTTCAGCAAGCTCAAAAGCTATCAAACCATCGACAGCCCATCCTTGTGGAGGTGACAGACGTCTTTTCTTCTTCTCCGACTTTCCACACTTAGTAAAATGTGTCCGCAATGGCTTCATCAAGGCAGGCTTCAAAACACCAGAGGGGCATGTGGACGTAAGGCCCATCAAGATAGCCCATGACCATGATAAGTGTCAAGTCACATTGAAAGCAATGCCAAAAATAACTAATGTCCACTTGAGTCCTAATAACTTTGAAAAAATGAAGGTCAATTTGGCGTTCCACCTTTTTAGCCCACAAGTTCTGCATGGCTTGTTTTTGTACAAGAACAAAATTGCAGATTCCTGTGACCACGCCGATGCTACAGCAAAGTTCGTCACCTTCATGCATAATCTGATCGATGCAATGATATCGAGAGTGCCATCAAGCTCACTCAGGCCGAAATCGAAAAAAGAAGATGTGTTGAAAAAAGCCCTTGCATATATTGATGAGTGGGAAGCGAACACAGGGCCTTCAAAGGCTGGTTTCCTGTCACCTGGCACTGCCGAGGGGCTCAGAGTAACTTTGAAAGCCACTCTGGAACTCTTGGCCTACCTCAACGAAAAAATTGGCTACAAGTACCTTTTAACTTCAAGGCTTAGTCAAGATGCAATTGAAAAGCTTTTTGGCATAATACGCCAATTTAATGGCTGCAATGATCACCCGACATCGGCCCAGTTCCTCACAGCAGTGAACTGCCTTAGCTTTTATAATCTGGTTAAAGCTCCATGTACTGGGAATTGTGCAGGCGGAACGCTCGAGGCTCTAGTTGGGACAGCTGAATTAGCAAGCCACGTCGACACCCTGCTGGACTCTGGTAAACTGGATGAAGCGTCTAGCATTCTCCAGACGTCTCCCACCACATTAGCGCCCGATCACATATATCCAGAGCAAACAAGCGACGCCAGACTGGTGTACTACCTGGCAGGATATGTTGCACGACGAAAAGTCCTCGCAACAAAATGCCGAGATTGCTTCGATGCTCTCCTTACACCACCAGAGTACGCAGAAAAGCAACTTTCATCCTTCACAGCATTCTGTGACCAAGGCGGCCTGCTGTATCCGACACGTGAGCTGTTTGCTTTTGTTGAAGCACTGGAGGACTCTTTCACCATTTGGTTCAGCTGGAACAAGTTGCACAGAGATAGCATCACAGAGATTATGCAGCACATGCAACAAATGCCACATGTTGGCTGTGTTGCCCATAAGGAAGCACTGACAAGCAGTATTGTAAAGTTTTTCATCATGACACGTCTTCACTTCTACACAAAGTCTCTGAACAAAGACCGCACTTCCACAAGGGAGAAGAAAAAACATTTGAAACTTAGCCGAACAACTTGAGGACCATGTGGAGATGCGCTTTCAGCTATGTCTTGCTGAATTTTCTCTGAAGTGTTTTGTATGTTACTAATCTACCTGAAACTAATGTGACATTTAAGAAACCTATAATTACCATGAATTTTGTTATCAGGTGAATGATTTATTGTTCAGTGTAAAAGCAATAAACAGTTCCATCAGGAATGTACAGTAGGGACCATATGTCTTCCACTTTTATTTGCATGAAACTAATCACATTATTTGGACGAATCAAGCACAATACTTATTTTGCAATTAAATGATGATCAGCGCTCAGAGAAACGTCTAGTTATAATTTCAAACGCGTTGGACATCCACTTTAATTCAAGCCATTTCTTCAATAAGAATCAGTTGTCACGAATGCGACTACTGCATTCATGATGTGCAAAATTTTTCTGCATAGATTTAGTGTAAACGACAAGTAAATTTTTATGGCAAAAAGTGCGAGTGCGCGAAAGATCCCATTCACGCCCATAGCACGTGATGGTTGCATTTGGCAGTCTTCTGAGCGGCAAAGTTGAATCGCGATAAAGAGCGTCACTGTGCAGCGCATCGCTACTGTGCTCGGGCAGTAACTAAAGCGCAACTACCGTGGCAGCAGTGAGCAAGTTTTATCGAACGAAAACTGATGAAAGGCGGAAATATACTAAAGTATCGGCACTGCCATTGTAGCATGCAAGTGAACGCATTGCAGTCCGGATATACTAATTTATGAACCGAAAGCATCACTGCAAATTCGCGTTTCTAGCGCGAAACGCATAGCACGCCCGTTGGAAGCGACGTGGATGGATGGATGTTATGAGTGTCCCCTTTGGAACGGGGCGGTGGCTTGCGCCACCAAGCTCTTACTACTATGCTGCCTAATATCCTACCTATGTTCACCAATGAAAAAAAAAAAAAAAAAAAAGCCCATTATGAACTACCACGTCCAAATTTTCTGATACCCTATTGCGAACTGTGCTTTTGTACGTCTCCGTCTTTTGTCGTTTCCCTACTTTTCTTCCACCAATCCTCCAATCGCCTCTTACTGATGTCTATTGCGGACCTGTTTGCTTTACCACTGCTCCCGCTGAACCCAAGGGCTTCAAGGAGGCCAGTGGTGCCTAAATCGACCGCTGGGTAGACGTCCTCACATTCTAATAAAATATGTTCCGTCGTTTCCCTAGCTTTACCGCAGCAAGCACATGTTTCTTCTTCATTCTTATATCTCGCTTTATAGGTGCGTGTTCTAAGGCATCCCGATCTCGCTTCGAAAAGTAATGAGCTTCCCTTTGAGTTATCATAAATGGTTTCTCTCCTAATTTCGTTTTTTCCCCTTAAGTAGTTACTCATGGCAGGTTTCTTTTCCATTGCCGCCACCCATGAGATTAATTCAGCCTCTCTGACTTTCCGCTTGACCTTCTTTGTTGCTGTGTTGCCCACCCCACAGGCCGCATACTTGCTGGTAAGCTTCCTAGTTCTTTTCCTCCACTGTGAATCAATGTTTTGCCTGTACAGATACCTGAACACTCTCCCAGCCCATTTACTTTCCTCCATATTCCTCAGCCGTTCTTCGTATTCAATTTTACTGCGGGCTTCCCTCACTTCAAAACTAGTCCAGCCCATATCCCCTTGCACAGCTTCATTTGTAGTCTTCCCGTGAGCGCCCAATGCGAGGCGACCCACTGACCTTTGGTTCCCGTCGAGTCCTGATTGTACCCCTGATTTAAAGCAAACAACCGCATTTCCAAAAGTAAGTCCTGGAACCATTACCCCTTTCCACATACCCCGGAGGACCTCGTACCTATTGTATCCCCATAGCGCTCTGTGCTTCATTATGGCTGCATTTCTCTTCCCCTTGACTGTTATGGTTTTTTCCTGTGTTTCCATATATCCGTTGCCTTCGTTTATCCATATACCAAGGTATTTATATTCTGTTACCCGAGGTATTTCTTGGCCCTGTATCTCCACTGTCTGTTCACTGTTTTCATTGAATACAATAACACCTGATTTTCTAACACTAAATTTCAAACCTAACTTGTTGCCTTCCTGTCCACAGATATTAGCCAGACGTTGCAAATCACTTTGCTTGTTTGCGAGCAACACAATGTCGTCCGCATAAAATAAACCTGGGAGTTGCTGCTCTATTACTGTACCTGCCTGTTTGTATGAGAGATTAAACCCGATATTACTTCCTTCCAGCGCCCTCTCCATCCTCACCATGTACATCATAAACAGCAGCGGGGATAAAGGGCACCCCTGCCTCAGTCCCTTGTTGATATGAACTTTCTCCGCGCTCCTCATCCCTTCCCATTCAATGCAAACAGTATTTTCTAGGTAAATCTCTCTCAAGAGCTGTATACAATCGTTACCTAAGCCTTCCCCTTCCAGAATATCCCACAAAATGCTGCGGTCTACGTTGTCGTATGCTCCTGTAATGTCCAAAAAGGCTACATACAACGGTCTGCTTTCTGCTTTTGATATTTCAATACACTGAGTAAGAACAAACAAGTTATCATCCAAACGCCTACCTATTCTAAAGCCATTCTGAAGCTCTCCCAAAATGCCATTATTTTCTGCCCATGCTTGAAGCTTTAATTTCACTGCCTGCATTGCTAGCCTGTATATTACCGATGTAATGGTCAACGGTCTATACGAGTGAATTCTGTCTTTCTCCCCCTTACCTTTATAAATTAAATTCATTCTACTTTGTCGCCAACTGTCTGGTATTCGTCTATCTTTTAAAGTTTTTTCAACTGCTTTCACGAGAGCTTCCTTACTTTTTGGTCCCAGTTCATTTATCAGCCTAACGGGAACCTCGTCTAGCCCTGTGGCTGTGCGCTTAGGAATTTTCTCTTCCGCTTTCTTCCAGTTTAAATTTGTAAGCACTAGCTCCTTTCCCCCTTGGGTCTCTTTCATGCTCTTTTTTTCTTCAAATACAACCTTGTCCTTGCCTTGGAAAGATTCGGCTGTTACTTTTTGGATGTAATTTATTGCTGCTTCTCCTTCCAGTCTGTTTTCATCTTCGTCTAGGATATGTTGTTGTATTGTTGTTGCCTTCCTGCCTAATAATTTTATGTGATTCCAAAATATTCTAGGTGCAGCCTTCTTTTTCTCACGTATTTCTGACAACCAACGTTCACTTTCACCTTTTAATTTTGCTTGCACCAGTATTTGAACCATGGACTTTTTCTCCCGGTATATTTCCCATTTACTGGTTACTTCATCCTGTGGCAACTGCGCCTTCTTTGCCTGCCTGTGCTCTCGAGATGCTTTCTGTCGTTCGGCGATGGCTTCTCGTATCTCCTTGTTCCACCAGCTTTTCGGTTTCTTTTTTCCTTTCCAATGAACATGTTGTTTCTCTTTCCGTATTTCTGTCGTTACTACACTTAGAAGCTCACCATATTCCCACCCCTTACTTGGCAACTTGCCAATTTCTTCCTCCACTCTAGTGACTATATTTGCTATTTGTTCAGCGTTCAAATTTGGACTGGCCATTTTGCTTTCGTTGCTCTCTTTCCCAACTACATATCCCATTTTCAAAATGATGCGTTTATGGTCACTCCCTATGCTGCTAAACCCTTCCTCATCGATGACCATTTCTCTCAACTTATCATGAATTCCTTCTGTCATCAGACAGTAATCAATGGTCGATTGCCGGTTTCCCACTTCCCACGTGATCTGTCCTTCACACTTAGGCCCTGTATTCACGATCACGAGATTATGTTGCTCGCAAAGGTCTAGCATTGACTTCCCGTTATTGTCGGTATAGCCGTCTAAATCCTGTATGTGGGCATTCATGTCACCTAATAGGACTATCTCAGCACCGTTCCCGAAACCCCTGATATCAGCGCTTATGCATTCCACTAACTCTTTATTCTTCTCTGTGCAATTTATTCCGGTCCACAAATACGTAACTCCAAGCCAAGTTTCTTTCCCACTCATTGTACCTGATAACCAAAGATGCTCTTGACATTGTGAATTTACTCTTTTCCATTTGGCTCCCTGATGGATGAGCATTCCGACTCCCCCTCCCTTTCTTTCCGACTTAGTTCTGTTGCACCCTTCCCATACATAATTCCCAATAACTGGCGGCTCTTCTGAGTCTCTAAGGTGCGTTTCTGTAACCGCATACACCCCTATTTGTTCTCTATGTAACTGCTCCTCAATCTCTGCCCACTTTTCCTTTCTTCTGCCGCCCTGCATGTTTATGTAGCCTATTGCATGGCGAGCTCTTGTTCTTGTTTTCCTCCTTTTCCTGTTATCGACGGCGATGCTCTTCTGATGTTCCCCTAGGGGACCTTCTTTATTACTACCTACTCTGACCTCCTGAGCGCCCGCGGGCCCCCTAAAAAAGCAACAGCGCGACCCCCAAGTCGCCAGCCCACTTCTCGTGCTAGCCTGTAATTGAAGTGGATCCCATCTCGTTTAAAACCACCACAACTTCTCACTTCCCTGTTTACCTCGACAACTTCGAATCCTTTCTCTCGGCTCATTTTCCATATTGCCTCATTGGCAGCCATTACGGCTCTTTGTACATGACTGTCACGCACAGGCACCTCCGGCACCGTGCACACCACGATCTGCACCTGAGGGGATAGCTCGCGCAAGTCGTCCACCCCCTTCGCCAAGCGCTGGGCTAGTCCTGGCCCTTTCCTGTTCAGGACGTCATTTAGCCCACCTGCTACTACGACAAGGTTGCGCACGTGGGCATTTTCCGTGAGCTTTTCTTTTGCTCGCTCCATGACAGAACCCAGTGTCTGCCCTGGAAATGTCCCTACCGCCACTCTTTTGTCGCCTTTCACCCTCTCCACAATTGCTTTTGAGCACCCAGCCATGTTTGAGTCGCCAGCGATAATCACTCTTTCATTCTCTCCTACCTCTCCCTGCTTACCGGCTTCCTGTGGCTGCAGCGTCGCCTCACTCGGGGCGTGTTGCGCTGCTTCGCTATAGCTACGCCGATTCACCGGCGGCGAGCTGGCGACCGCTTGCTTTGGCTCCCTGCCTTCCACTTTGCCCTCGCTTTGGTGTCCTGACCCGACATTGTCCGCTGCCCGAGTCTCAAGAGCGTCGAGCCGCCTTTGCAGTTCGGCGCTCCGTTCTTTCGCCTCCCCAAGCTCGGCCACAGTCCTCACCAACTGCGCGGCCTGGGCCGCCTCCACCTTGACGAAATTTTCAACCTTCGCCTCCAGTGCTACCCGCTTCTCCTGCTCCTCCCTCAGGTTTGCCTTAAGCTCTTCAAACTTAGCCGCCCAATTCCCTTCCAGTTTTTGGACGGCTTCCCTGACGCCCTCGCACGACCTGCACGTGAAGCTAGACCCCACCGCGTCTGCTAAATTCTGGAATTTAGTCTCGTCGAGGAAGCACCAGCGCAGGCACTCGTCGCACTGCACTTGCTCCCCGTCCCCCGCGGCCTTCACGTTTTTCGATGTCATCGCTAGGCCTACGTCCCTAGACCCAACGAGCAAGTTCGCCAAATCACTCACGCAAACCCGACCACGACCGCTATCCCAAACAAAAACAAAGAATTATCACTCCCTACTCCATGTAAGAATCCGAAGAGCTAGCTGAAAGAAATACCCCCTAGGCCTAACGGGGGATCCGCCAGACCTAGACAAAGCCGGTACGTTTCCTACTCCTACCAAAAATTCAAAATTTGCGCCCCTACTCCATGCAAAAGAAAACACTTCAAAACACTAGCTAATAAAGATAAAAGAGTACTTAGCTACGAACGAAGTCGCTGAAGCCTCGTCCACAGGAGCGTCCGCCGACAACTAGCGCCCTCCTCGCGCAAGCAACTGTCAGCGTGTAAGCAACTGCCAGCGCCGCCTCGCGGTTGCATCTTGGAAGCACACGCGAGCGGCCGCGCCTTCGGCACACTCCCCCTATTCCAGCCACTGTACCGGCGGAGTTGTGCGGTGGCGCTTTGCGGCGTTGGCACTGTCAGAGTTGTCGGACGATCCCACCGCTGTCAACCAGATGTAGGAGTCGTCAGACGATCTCGCCGCTGCCACCATTTGAAGGAGTTGAAGGTCGTAGAGAGGAACTCGGTGAACAGGACTTATTTACAGGATTTACATTTTAAACAAGACATACATCGACAGTCTAGCGTGACTCCCAAATGGAGCCCGCAAGACGACACATACAGCAAACAGCTTACGAGCACAAAGCTCACTAGTACATTTCGAGAAAGACAACGAGCACACAGCTCACTACGACGAGCACGACAACGAGCACCCTCTAGCAGCCGACAATCGCTGCTTATAAGCTCTCGCCCCCCCCCCCCCCCCCCTTGATTCCAAGGGAACGGAAACGTTCGTCCAGTCATCGTTCGACGTCTCCGTTCGACGTCACCTGAAGATGACCCGCCCTTTTGGAGGAGGCGGGCTCACATACTCGTGTTGCACACACACAGGTGTAAACGTCCGGAGCCGACGTCAGGGGGGCTTCGTAGAACTCTGCTCCGTCAAGGGTGGCGCTGGCGGGTAGCACATGCCTGAGCTGACCCCGCGCCACGTGGCTACCGATTATTCGCAGTTCATCTGAAGTGCGCCCCGTCTGGTTGGATTGGAACACGTGCAGCGGGCTGAAATAGCTGGCACGTTGCCACCCCGTACGGCCATTCCTAACAGCACTCATGACAAGAGCGGACGAACTTTCGAACAAAATTGTACATTCCGCGCCAGTAATAGCGGTGTCGAAGTCTTTCGTAGGTCTTGAAGACTCCCGCGTGGCCACACTGAGGGTCGACGTGGAACGAGGAGCAGAGCTCTGATCGCAAGATTCTCGGAATGACGAGCAACCAGGTGCGTCCCTCTGGGGCATAGTTGCGTCGTATAGTTGCTGGTCGCGAATCGCAAAATGAGGAACTTGGCGCCGAAGCGTACGTGACGCCGGAACTTTCGACGCATCCGAGAGAAGGTCTAGTAGAGATTCAGTCCAGGGATCATTACGCTGTGCAGCAGCGATAGTGTCAACGTCCAGAGAGGATAATGTACACTCGCAGGTGGAGTCGTCACTGGCCTTCGGGGGAAGCGGCGATCGGGATAGCGCGTCAGCATCGGAGTGCTTTCGCCCGGAACGGTAAACCACGTGGATATCATGTTCTTGGATTCGCAATGCCCAGCGGGCAAGGCGGCCCGATGGATCTTTGAGCGTCGACAGCCAACATAGTGCGTGGTGGTCGGTCACGACGTCAAACAATCGGCCGTATAAATATGGGCGAAACTTGCCAAGCGCCCACACAATGGCCGAACACTCCTTTTCTGTAATGCTGTAATTCGTCTCCGCCTTGGTTAACGTGCGACTCGCGTATGCGACGACGTATTCTGTGTGGCCAGGTTGACGCTGTGCCAACGCAGCGCCAAGGCCTACACCGCTTGCATCGGTATGGATTTCGGTTGGCGCTTGAGGGTCAAAATGGCGAAGAATGGGTGGCGTCGTGAGCATACGGCGCAAGGTTTTCAAGGCGTCGTCACACGCTGGAGACCATGATGAGAGATCTCTAGCGCCGCCACGGAGCTGCGTGAGAGGCGATATAATTGACGCAAAATTTCGAACGAATCGCCGAAAGTAAGAGCAGAGGCCGATAAAACTGCGTAGCTCTTTCACAGTGGTAGGTTTTGGGAACGCAGTAACAGCACGTAGTTTCTCGGGATCCGGGCGAATGCCCTCCTTTGACACGACATGGCCTAAAATTGTGAGCTGACGAACAGCAAATCGACACTTCTTCAGGTTAAGTTGCAACCCGGCGTTGGTCAAGCAAGTGAGTACGTGCTGGAGGTGGAGAAGGTGCGTTGCGAAATCAGGGGCGAACACCACAATGTCGTCAAGATAGCAAAGGCAGATTTTTCATTTGAGGCCACGCAGAACATTATCCATCATTCTTTCGAACGTAGCAGGTGCGTTTCAAAGTCCGAAAGGCATGACGGTGAATTCATACAAGCCGTCTGGTGTAACAAAGGCAGTTTTTGGGCGATCGGCCTCTGCCATCGGAACCTGCCAATAGCCTGATCGCGAATCCAGCGAAGAAAAGAACTCGGCTCCCTGCAAACAGTCCAGAGCATCATCGATGCGTGGTAAGGGGTAGACGTGCTTCAGCGTGATCTTGTTCAACCGTCGAAAATGTACACAGAAGCGGATGGAACCGCCTTTTTTTGTGACGAGGACCATGGGAGAGGCCCATGGGCTTTGGGAAGGTTTGATGACGCCTCGACGGAGCATGTCATCGACCTGGTCTGCAATAACGCGACGATCCGTGGCGGACACGCGATATGGTCTTTGTCGCAGCGGTGAGTGAGAGCCAGTGTCGATGTAATGCTCGACCGTCGATGCACGGCCAAGAGATGTTTGCGCAACGTCGAAAGAATGGCGGAAGTGCTGAAGGACTGCGAGAAGCTGAGATCGCTGCGTGTGCGTCAGATCTTCGGTGATGAATGGGTTGAACACACCAGTCCATGTTGAGTCAGGTACGGAGAGGGCATTCAGTTCATGGTCGGCAGTAGAAGGCACTTCGTCGAGGACGGAGACAATTCGTGTTGAATCGACCGACTCGACGAAACCAAGGCATTCGCGGCGGAGCAGTGATAGCGGCGACGAAAGATGATTGGAAATGGGCATCGTGCTGACACCGGCGTCAAGGTCAAGAGCTGCAAAGGGCAAAGGAAGCGCTTTTCTGGTAACAAAGTGATGAGAGGGCATGAAGAAGACCGTCCCGTCGGATATGGTACTACAGAAGACTGGTACGAATGCTGACGGGCACGGGGGGATACAGGTGTCTTCTGTCACGACAATTTTAGCGGCAGGATGAGCATCGACCGAGGCCAGGTCACCAAGGTGGAAAAGTTCAATCTCAGCCCGAGCGCAGTTGATGATGGCATTGTGGCGTGAGAGAAAATCCCATCCTAGAATAACGGCGTCGGAGCACGATGAAAGAACTATGAATTCAATCGTGTACAAAACGTCCTGTATGATCACACGGGCAGTACAAGCAGCGGTAGGGTGAATGGGTTCGGAGCGCCGTTCGGAGCGACAATCCAGACAGAGACGTCGTCACTTTACGAAGCGAACGGCAAAACCTGGCATCCATAACTGAAACAGCGGCACCGGTATCGACGAGGGCGACTGTGGCGACATTTTCGATAAACACATCAATGACATTGGCAGGTAAAGGAGGAGGACTTCGGCATGTCGACACTTGCGCAGTTCTTGCCTCAGGAACTGCGTCGTCTAATTTCCCTCTTCGTTAGAGACGGGTCGTCCACGCATAGGGGAAAGCGATCGGCGACGCGGAGAGGGTGATCGGAGGCGTTCGAAGCGAGGACGGCGATCAGTCTGGGAGCGAGCTGGTGATGGGTCGAAGGGTCCGTAAGGCGCATTTGAATCAGGCGGCACATAGGGCGCTCGGCGATCGTCATCGAACGCCTGCGATCGGCGGCGGCAGAACCTTGCGACATGACCGGGACATCTAAATGCGAAGCATAATGGGCGATTGTCCGGCGTACGCCACGGGTTAGCGATGGCAGGGGTGTTCCAGGGGTTGGGAGGGGGAGGGCGGTGCACAGGCTGCTGGAAGTGACGTACGGGCACAGCGCGAGGGGCCATTGCAGCAACTGTAGCATAAGTGACTGGTGTAGTCACGACATCCTGCTGGTGAACAGCCGGCAGCGCTTCTGCGACCTCTTCATGGATCACGTTACGGAGATGAGACGGTAAAGTGATGGCAGACTCCTGAGTGGCGGACACCAGAAATAGCTGTCGTGCGACTTCTTCGTGGACGAAGTCCTTGATTTGGGTTATCAGGGAGGCTTGTTCTGGGCCGGTGGTAAGGCTGCAGAGTGACGCCGCATTTGGTGTCGGATGTCGCCTTGTCAGAGCTGGCTGCTTACGTAATTCATCATAGCTCTGGCACAAGCTGATGACGTCGCCAACAGTGCGCGGGTCCTTGGCCAGAAGCATCTGGAACGCGTCATCATCGATTCCCTTCATGACGTGCTTGATCTTTTCCGCTTCCGTCATGGCAGCGTTCACGCGCCTGCACAAATCTAGCACGTCTTCTATATAGCTGGTGAATGTCTCACCCGTGTCCTGTGCGCGTGTACGCAAACGCTGCTCGGCTCGTAGTTTGCTGACGGCGGGTCGGTCAAATACTTCCGTAATCGACGTCTTGAACGCCGACCACGTTCGGATATCCTTCTCATGATTTCTGAACCAGGGACTGGCCACGCCCGCGAGGTAGAATGATACGTAAGCCAGTTTGTCCGAGTCATTCCATTTGTTGTGAACGCTCACCCGTTCGTAGCACGACAGCCACTCTTCAACGTCGTTGTCGTCGGTTCCGCTGAAGATAGGAGGCTCCCGCTGGCGAACGGTGCCAGCGCAAGGGGCGGGTGGCGATGGAAGAGTCTGCTGGTCGGCGTCCGGCATGCCGGAGGGTAGCGTCCGAGAACGGAGTAGAGAGGATGGTAGAATGGAACGTTACCCCGCACCTCTACCACTTATAAAGGAGATTTATTGTGGTTCGTAGCGACCGCCGGTCCTAGGATGCACCGAGCAGTTCCCGAGCTCGAGCCTCTGCTGCGCGCTTGATGCTGCCGATGCTGCTGACTCTGTGCGCACGTTCGTCATCTTCCTTACAATATTTATATATATATTGTCAAGGTGTTTATTGACAAGGTACACAAGGAGTGAAATGTCGAAGTCGGTGCGGTAGTCAAAACCCTGCGAGCAGTCAGCACCGACCCCGTGCGTAAAGCGCTGGTGATGCGCCTGCACTTCGTTACATTTCATACGCTGGAGATGCGCCGGGCTAACCGGCGCTTCTTCGTTACATTTGTCCCCCGGAGAAATAGGCGCCATCCTGGCGATCTAAGCATAAGGTAGTATAAGGGATCGTCGAAGGGGGCTTGAACCGATCTACGTGAACAGTTTCGCGACAGCGACGGCGCTGATCAGGAGACGGCGACACAGGCTCGACGACCTAGTTCACGGGGGAAGTTTGTGGAATAACACGGTGAGGTCCATGATATCGTGGGAGCAGCTTAGAAAAAAGGCTGGGAGCTAAACGTGGAACCCACAGCCAAACCAATGAATTGGAAGGGAAGCTTAGGGTGTCAGAGCCACCACGACGAAGCTTCTGGTGTGTCTGATCTGCGGTGGTAAGACAGCGGGCGACTTGTCTGCATTCTCCAGCATGCTGCGCAGCTTGAGAGACAGGAACATATTCTGATGAATCGGGCTGGTAGGGTAGAATTGTATCTATGGTACAGGAAGGTTCGCGGCCGTACAGTAAGAAAAACGGAGAAAAACCAGTGGTGGCTTGAGTGGCAGTATTATAGGCGAACGTGGCGAACGGAAGCACAGCGTCCCAGTTGGAATGGTCCGAAGCGACGTACATCGCGAGCATATCGCCAAGAGTACGGTTAAAACGCTCCATCAACCAGTTCGTTTGCGGATGGTATGCGCAAGTGGTCCTGTGGATGATGTGACACTCCTTCAGAAGCAACGTCATCAAGCAAAGTCGATAGAAAAGCACGGCCTCGATCCCTAAGAAGTTCCCGAGGGGCTCCGTGACGAAGAAAGAAATGCCGCAGTATGAATGATCCAACGTCTTGAGAAGTGGCAGATGGAAGTGCAGCAGTTTCTGCATAGCGTATGAGGTGATCCGCTGCAACGATAACCCAGCGGTTGCCCGTACCCGGTGCAAGGAACGGGACCGAAATGGTCGATTCTGACGTGATCAAAAGGACAAGGAAGAAAGGACAAGGAAGCGGCTGCAAAGGTGCAGCAGTGGAAGTAGAGACCGACTTTCGGCGCTGGCAGTCGAGACAGGAGCGGACGTACTTGCGAACGGACTTGTATGCCAGACCAGTAATACCGGGGCCTAAGGCGTGTGTACGTCTTTAACACGCCACCATGTGCACATTGGGGATCAGTGTGAAACTATGCGCATAAATCATCCCGGAGATGACGCGGTATTACAAGGAGCCATTTCCGACTCTCGGGGAGATAATTGTGACGGTAGAGGAGTTGGTCGCGAACAACAAAGTGATGCGCCTGCCGCCGTAGCGTCCTAGATGCTGTAAGAGTGGCAGGGTCAGCGAGAAACTCCAAAAGCGAAGAAATCCACGGGTCCTTGCTCTGCTCAGAGCGCATGTCATCGCTGGCAAGTGCTGACAAGACAAAGTTGAGTCGGCAAAAACTGTGCGCGTCAGGTAAAATGGGCGAGCGGGAGATAGCGCCGGCATCGGCGTGCTTGAGTCCAGAGTGGTACACGACCTGGATGTCGTACCTTGCAAACGGAGCGCCCAGCGTGCGCGGCGGCCAGAGGGGTCTTTCAGTGAGGACAGCCAGCACAGCGCATGGTGGTCCGTTACTACACCAAACTGGCGGCCGTATAAGTAAGGTCGAAATTTCGTAGGTGCCCAGAGTATGGCTAAACACTCCTTTTCTGTAACAGAGTAGTTTAGCTCCGACTTTGTCAGCGTGCGGCTAGCATAAGCAACGACGTATTCCTCAAGACCACGTTTGCGTTGGGCAAGAACCGCCCCGACGCTGGCTCCACTAGCATCTGTATGGACCTCAGTTGGGGCAGCGGTGTCAAAGTGTCGCAAAATAGGAGGAGAGGTGAGCTGATGGCGAAGGTTCGTGAATGCGTCATCGCATGCTTTTGACCAGGCGGATAGGGCGTTGCCTCCAGCCAGCAGTTGATTCAAAGAGGCGATGATCATAGCGAAGTTCTTCACAGAGCGGCAAAAATAGGTGCAGAGGCCGACGAAACTGCGTAGCGTCTTCAGGTTGGTGGCCTTGGGGAACTCCGCAACTGCACGGAGTTTTGCAGGATCCGGAAGCACCCCTTCTTTACGATACGACGTGGCCTAAAATGGTAAGCTTACGGGCAGCAAAGAAGCATTTTTTGATGTTAAGCTGCAAGCCAGCCTTAATAAGGCAGCTTAATACCTCTCTTAGTCGTTGGAGGTGAATCGGGGAAATCAGGTGAGAAGACAACGGCATCATCTAGCTAGCACAATTACGTATGCCACTTGAGACCGCGCAAGATGCTGTCCATCATAGGCTCGAAAGTAACGGGCGAATTACATAGGCCGTATGGCGTGACATTAAATTCGTATAATCCATCCGGTGTGACGAAGGCGTTTTCGAGCGGTGAGCCTCTGCCATGGGGACTTGCCAATATCCAGATCGCAAATCCAAAGAGGAAAAGAACTCGGAACTTTGCAAACAGTCAAGAGCATCGTCTATGCGTGGTAGGGGATATACGTCTTTGCGCGTAATTTTGTTAAGGCGTCTGTAATCTACGCAAAAGCGAAGAGAACCATCTTTGTTTTTCACGAGGACGATTGGCGACGCCCACGGGCTATAGGACGGCTGAATCACGCCACGCCGAAGTATATGGCTCACTTGTTCGTCGATGAACGACGTTCAGAAGCTGAGACATGGTAAGGACTCTGCCGGAGTGAGGCGTGCGAACCGGTGTCGATGCTGTGCGATACTGTGGTGGTGCGGCCGAGATAATGTTTATGGCAGTCGAAGGAGGCGGTAAATTCGCGTAGCAAGCTGATAAGTTGCGTGCGTTGTGTGGTTGTCAGATCGCCGGAGATTGACGGATGGAAGCACTCCGACGGCGGTTGATTGGCACTGTCGAGGGCGGCGAGGGATGTCGAATGTGCGTCGTCGGGAGTATCGAAGAGCATTGAAGAATCCACGGTTTGCACGTAACCGAGGCACTCTCAGCGATGCGCAGTAATCGGCAGAAAAGACACATTGAACACACACATGACACCACTGCCAGCAATGAGGGCGATGACCGCAAAGGGCAACGGAGGGGAACGGCGATGGACGAAGAAGTCGCATGGCGTGAATAGCACTGTTGCGTCACGTGCTGACGCGCAAGATACGGAGACGACGAATTCAATGACATGAAGTGACTTCTCGATGACAACACGTGCAGTGCAGGCTCCCAATGGTTTGACAGGCTGTGCGCTCGCCGTACTCAAATACACTCAGGAAAGTGACGTCGTTACTTTTCCTATTCGTTGGCAAAGTCCTGCGCGTAACACCGAATCGCTGCGCCCGTATCGACCAGTGCGAATGTTCGAATCTCTTCGACCTGAATGACGTTGCAGGGGTTATTTCGATGCCTTTGGCAAATCGAAGGGGACGCCGTCCTCGCCTCAGGAATTGTGACACTTAGTTTCCCTGAGGGCTTGGCCGGTGTCCCATCGGTGAGATAGAGCGGCGGCGTGGGTATGGCGAACGACGAGCATGGTTGAGAGCACGGTTTTCATCCGGCGGCACAGGAGATTGTGGCTGTCGAAGGGCGTAAGTGCTCATGGGCCGGCGGTTATCATAAATATGTAGCATATGGCGTCGACAAAAGCGGGCAACGTGTCCCGTAATACCACAATGGTAGCGAATTGGGCGGTTGTCCGCGGTGCGCCAACGATTTGGCTGACGTGGTAGCTATGGAACAGGCGGTGAGAAGGGAATCAGGGGCGGTAGCGCAACAGCTTAGAGAGGTGGCCGTGAAGCGAAGGGCGGCTTTGCAGCGACGTCAGCGGACGTCAGGGGCGCCGCGAAGGTAGGCGGTTGAATAACAGCTGGCAGGCACTCGGCGACTTGCTGCTTGATGACGCTCTGTAAGCCCGGTGTCAATTGAGAATATGGTTGCGCGTTCGTATAGGGCACCAGGGAAAGCTGCCGAGCAACTTCTTCTCGTACGAATTCCTTCATATGGTGCATTAGAGGCCACTCGTCAACATCTAGAGTCAGACCTAAGACAGCGGCAAAGTCTGAGGACGGATGTCGTGTGACTACTCGATGCCTTCTAAGTTCGTCGTAACTCTGACACAGCGCAATGACGACAGACACTGTGGTCGGGTTTCGGACGACCAACATTTGAAAGGTGTCGTCCTCGAGTCCCTTGAGGATGTGCCTGATCTTGTAGGCTTCTGGCATCGTTCCGTTGACTCTGTTGCACAGATTAACGACGTCTTCGGTGTAGCTGGTGAAATTCTCACCTGGTTGCTGGGAGCGTCCGCGCAGGCGTTGTTCTGCCTGGAGTTTGTGGACAGCAGGACGTCCAAAGACTTCCGTGAAGTTGGTCTTGAACGCCGACCATGTCGGGATGTCGGATTCCTGGTTACGATACCGCAAATGTGCAACGTTGCTCAAGTAGAAAATTACGTTGTTGAGCTTTGCCGTATCGTCTCAGTGGTTGTGCGCGCTGACTCTGTCGTACGAGGCGAGCCAGTCCTCGACGTCCCGATCCGACGTCCCGAAGTAGATGTATTCCCTTACCACTTCCTGTGCCTCGCCACCTATTGTAACCAAATAGGTAGCGCTCCACCAAATGTCAAGGTGTTTATTGACAGCGTACGGAAGGAGTGAGAGGTCGAAGTCGGTGCGGTAGTCAAACCCCTGCGAGCAGTCAGAACTGGCCCCATGCGTAAAGCGCTGGTGATGCGCCGGAATGACCGGCACTTCTTCGTTACATTTGATGCGCTCGAGATGCGCCGGGCTAACGGGCGCGTCTTCTTCGTTACAATGCATACATACATACATACATATATATATATATATATATATATATATATATATATATGTGTGTGTGTGTGTGTGTGTGTGTGTAGTGTGGGCATTTATAAGCTGCACTTTGTCATCTGTACATGATCATCATCATGTGGGGTTCATATGGCGTTCTTCTTCATCATCGCTTGTGGGGCTCGCTCTTGTGTGATCCGTGTTTTGGGCGTGGTCGGTTCGCCGCACCTCCGACGCGTAATAAAAGTCGGGACAACTGCTGCATCACAAGTGGTGGAGTGTGCTTTACGGTCCTCCGTCCTCTGACTCCCCGCTGAACCTCCTGGAGCTTCGATCAGGTCGCCGATTGTGCCAGCTGTCCGCCAGTATGTCGCAGGACGAGCCAACGGGTAGTTCTACTTTAACCATCTCGGCCTCGGCTACCTCAGCCTCTCCGTATTGGATTATCAGAGGGCACAAGCGTTATCCCCATCTATTTGCTGGACTTCGCGGTGAAGACGTCGAGGATTGGTTGGACGACTACGACCGAGTGAGTTCGGCTAACCGTTCGGACGACGCATCCAAGCTACGTCACGTCGTCTTTTATCTCACTGGAGTAGCGAAGACTTGGTTTTTCAACCATGAGGTTGATTTCACGAACTGGAGTGCTTTCAAACAGCAGCTCCGCCACATCTTCGGCACACCGGCTGTTCGTTCCGTCCTCGCAAAAAAGACGCTCGACACTCGCAAGCAACAAATCGGGGAATCTTATACCTCGTACATCGAGGATGTGCTTGCTCTTCGTCGACGCGTGAACACGGCCATGACCGAATCTGACAGGGTTCGCCATATCCTCAAAGGCATCGGAGCTGTCGCTTTCAGTGCCTTAGCCATCAAGAACCCCGCTACCGTTGCTGATATCGTCGCTACTTGCCAGCGCCTCGACGAACTCGAAACAGTACGGTTGAAGCCAGACACCACTGCAACCACTACCGCCGACGACCTCACGTTGCGAGCAATGGTCCGCGCAATAATTCGTGAAGAGCTACAGTATCCTGGCTTCGCCGCAGGGCCTATGCCTTCTCATGTATCGGATACCAATCTGTGAGGCGTTCTC
Organism: Dermacentor andersoni; assembly: GCF_023375885.2. Taxonomy (NCBI): domain Eukaryota; kingdom Metazoa; phylum Arthropoda; class Arachnida; order Ixodida; family Ixodidae; genus Dermacentor; species Dermacentor andersoni. The sequence goes on from NC_092817.1 coordinate 218,942,193, forward strand.
AAGGAGGAATTGGCGTCCATGGCTGGTGCAGCGTACACGGACCCTCTAACGCCTCGGGCCCCACCAACGTACGCACAAGTAGCCGCCGTTACGCCAGTCATCGTTGCACCGATGCCTCAAAAACCAACGCCGGCCCACGTGGCTTCCATAACTACCAGCGCACCTACCTGATGTATCGCCAACTTCATCGTCATCTTCATCGTGCCTTCATCGGCATTGCCATGGTCATCATGACACGTGAGCAGCGGAACACACGGACGCAGGCTGCAATAAAGCTGTGGTGCTTGCGGCGTTATGTCTGACTGATGTCAGTGTTTATAAGCCTAGTGCGACATATCAGTGGCGACGAGGCCTAGCGTCGCTAGGTGAGAAGACCCGCGTCAGCATGAGTGCTGGACGGCCACCGGAATTTGCCGATGCAGAAGGTACGTGGCCTACGTATCGCGTTCGCCTGGAGGCATACTTTGAGGCTCATAGCATCGTGGACCCAACGAAGAAACGAGCGCTGCTCATCGCTTCGCTCACGGACAGTGCTGTGCGTGTGGTGCAGGGCCGGTGTCAACCAAAAAAGGTGAATGAACTGAGCTATGAGGAAGTCGTCGGGTATCTGGAAGATCACTATGCTCCGGAGGTCAACGAGATCGCTGCAAGTTATGCTTTCTTCATGCGTTCGCAACAAGGCGGGGAAGCTGCTCAGGACTTCAATGCGGACACTCGACGCCTAGCTGAGAAGTGTAACTTCGGCACGTCATTGGAGCGTATGTTGAGGGATCGAATCGTTTGCGGAGTGCTGGATGAAGACGTTCGGCGCCATTTACTGACGCGACGGAAGCTCACCTTAGAAGAGGCTGAAGACTTTGCTGTCTCGGCACAGAGAGCTGTTGAAAATGCCAGGAGCATGAACTCGGCGCACTCAGAAGTACATTTTGCCTGACAAAAGAGCCATTCCTCGAAGCGACGTCCCAAGCCGGAACAACGCGACGTGTGTGGAAGGTGTGGAGAATCGCATGCTGAGGACGAGTGCAAACACCTTCGCGCGGTGTGCCACCGGTGTGGAAAACGAGGACATCTACGTCGGATGTGCCTGTCTAGCACAAATAGTGACCGTCGGCAGGGATCTCATCCAGCAAGACAACGGCGCCAGGGTTCGTACGCCATGGCAGCCGGAGAGGACACAAGCTCGGACGACAACGACGCCTTGCACACGATTACAGCGGTTCTCCATCACGCAGCCAGTATCCGCAAGGTTAGGCCTATTTACAAGGACATCAGTTGGAATAACGTTCCGCTCACTGTGTTGGTGGACACGGGGTCACCTGTAAGCGTGATTCCCGTAACGGTGTTCCGCAAGTACAAGCAGCTCTGGCCTCCGTTGGAGAGTTCACAGCTCAAGCTCTCTTGTCTCTTGGGAGAACTTCCAGTTGTCGGCCAGCTTAGCATGACCGCTACGTGCGACGGGAAAGATATTCCTGGTACTGTCATAGTGGTCGACAGCTCCGGACCATCTTTGTGCGGCAGACACACCATCAAGGCATTTAATGAAGTTGGAGTGGCAATGTTGTCGAATGTGGTAGCGAATCTGCAGCCGGTTGGAATACAGGCTGTCAGCACAGGTCTGCAACAGCTGCTTGACGAATATGCCGACGTGTTTGCTCCGGGACTCGGCCTGTGCAAAGGACCACCGGTCACATTTCAATTGAAAGAAAACGCGTGTCCACGGTTCTTTAAGGCCCGTACTGCACCCTACGCTCTCAGAGATAAGATGTCTGAATCGTTGGATCAGCTGGTCGCGGAAGGCGTTTTGACGCCGGTAAAAACCGCTGAATGGGCAACCCCTGTGGTACCCGTTTTGAAGGGCGATGGGTCCCTCCGACTGTGTGGACACTTCCGTATGACTGTGAATGCGGCCACTGTGGTAGAACAATAAATACCCGTTGCCTCGAGTGGACGACGTTTTTGCTAGGTTAAACGGTGGCGAAGTATTCACGACCTTGGATTTGCGTCAAGCCTACAACCAGTTGCCATTGGTTGAGGAAGCAAAGAAGATAACAGTCCTCAACACCCAGAAGGGTCTCTTTTGTTTTAACAGATTACCGTTTGGCGTAAGTTCTGCTCCAGCCATATTCCAAAGGCGAATGGACGGACTGCAGGGGGATATTCCTGGAGTGCAGGTGTACCTGGATGACATTATCATCGCCGAGAAAAAACATGATTCCTCTAGGCTCAAAACCGTGCTGCAGCGGCTGCGGGAGTATGGTCTCCGACTGAACAAGGGAAAGTGCAAGTTTCGGCAAGACGAAGTCACATTTCTCAGTCATCGTATCGACGCGAAGGGTCTGCGACCGAAGGACGACAATATCAAAGCCGTTGTTGAAGCCCCAAAGCCCACCTCGGTGAGTGAGCTGAAAGCTTTTCTCGGTCTCATAAATTACTATGGCAAGTTCCTTCCCAATCTGGCCACCATGCTAGCTCCGCTACATGCTCTCTTATCCAAAGGAGTCAAGTGGCAATGGAGCCAGGAAGAGGAGAAAGCATTTCAGCAAGTTAAGCAGGCAATTGTGGCTTCCAAGTTTCTGGCTCACTTCGACCCGGATAAGCCACTGCGGCTGGAGTGCGATGCATCATCAGTAGGCATTGGGGCCGTTTTGTCGCACCGCGTGAATGGTGTTGACTACCCCATCGGATTCCGGTCCAGGAGACTTACCAAGAGCGAGCGCAATTACTCGCAGTTAGAAAAAGAAGCTTTGGCACTGGTATTCGGCGTCGCCCGGTTTAAAGACTACCTGTACGGACATCAGTTCGTCTTAGTAACAGACCACAATCCTCTTACTGGTTTATTCAATCCAGGTAAAGCCATACCACCGATGGCGGCCGCAAGAATACAGCGTTGGGCCTTGTTTCTTGCCAACTACAACTACACATTGCAGTACCGGAAGGGCAGTGACCATTCCAATGCTGATGCCCTCAGTCGGTTGCCCTTGCCAGTAATGGAGGAGCCGCGGGACTCTGCTGCCGACGAGTACGTTTTGTATGCCCACTCTCTGGAGGAAACAGCGCTTTGCGCCCGCGAGGTTGAACATCTGACTAATCGAGACACCAGCCTTCTGCAGGTTAAAAAATGGATTTCCCAGGGATGGCCGTCATATCTTCCGCAGGGCCATGAGCATCTCCAGCCGTACTTCAACAGAAGAACAGAGCTTACAGTCAGCCATAATTTGGTGTACTGGGGACATCGCATTGTTCTACCCCTGGCGGCGGCAAGGCGTGTGTTGCGTCTTTTGCACGAGACACACCCCGGCATGACAGCCATGAAAACCACAGCGAGAACGTTGTTTTGGTATCCGGGACTGGATTCCGACATAGAGCGACTGGTGAACTCATATTCCACATGTGCGCAGGCTTCAGCGATGCCACCAGCACAGATACCTTTGGCCTGGCCAGCCACCGGGGAAAGGTGGAGCCGGCTGCACGCAGATTTCGCAGGCCCGTTGGACGGACAAATGGTCTTAGTCGTCGTCGACTCGGAAACGAAATGGATGGAAGCCATTCCAATGAAAACTGCCACTTCGCAAACCACGGCCAACGCGCTAAGATCAATATTTGCACGGTTCGGCATTCCAAAAACCTTTGTTTCTGATAACGGACCACAATTTGTGGGCAAAGTTTTTCGTGAGTTTCTGGCACGGAACAATGTGCAACAACTCACAACAGCCCCTTATCATCCACAGTCGAATGGGTTAGCCGAACGAGCTGTGCGTACGCTCAAGGAAGGACTAAAGAAGAACCCCGGAATAGACCTCAACATACGCATAGCGCGGGTTTTATGTCGATATCGCCGAACGCCCGTCAAGGATGGAAAGTCGCCGGCGGAACTCTTATTGGGGTACCAAATAAGAACAAAGCTGGACTGTATCGCTCCCGTTGAAAGGTCACCAGAAATCCAACCACGAGCTGGAGGGTCTCCAGTTCAGGCAGGTGACCCAGTCTGAATGCGCGATTTCTGAACAAGTCGTCGCAGATGGATACCAGGAGTAGTGCGAGATCAACTGGGGTCCAGAATGGTCACTGTTGATTCCGGGAAAGGAATTCAGCGGCGACACTTGGACCAGGTGAGACGTCGAACTGTCTCAGACTCTTTCTCGACACAGAGGGTAGCCGTAAACCCTGCAGATAGCACTCCAATCACGTCGCGACATAGTCCGGAAGTGGCCCAGACGGATAGCCCGCCACCGTTACGAAGATCGACCCGACAGCGACGGCCTCCTGAACGCTTGGACCTGTAAGAGGGGAAGAAGTGATGTATCGCCAACTTCATCGTCATCTTCATCGTGCCTTCATCGGCACTGCCATGGTCATCATGACACGTGAGCAGCGGTACACACGGACGCAGGCTGCAATAAAGCTGTGGGGCTTGCGGCGTTATGTCTGACTGATGTCAGTGTTTTTAAGCCTAGTGCGACATACCACTACCCAAACCAGCTATCCGCAGTGGCGTCCTCCTCGTACGATCTGCTACTACTGCGGCTATCGTGGCCATATAGCACGTTTTTGCCGCAAGCGCCAGCAAGACGAGCGTCGCGGATATGACGCATACGAACGGGATGACGTTTCGCCCGGAGCTGCATTCCTGCGTCTAGGGAGCCTGCATGACCAACGCCGTCCTTATGTTCCACCGCGCGGCCGCTCTCCATCACCTACTGTAACATCCGAGACGGTTCCGACGTATCGTCCTGCGCGACGCCGCTCGCCGTCGCCCCTTCGCTGCTCTACAGTGCCCAGCGGCTCATATTGGGATGGGATTTTCTTTCTACGGCCTCCGCCTCCATCTGCTGCGGGCAACGCGTTCTCCACATGACCGACACGACCTATTTACTTCATGCAGATGACGCACCACTTCACTTGCTTGCTGCAGAAAATACCGCGCTACCACCTCGCCATCAAAGCATTGTTACTATCACGTCTGATGTCATTGACTGCGGCGACGTGCTCGTATTACCATCTGCACGCTGTCTCGCAAGAGGGATAGCCTTTGCATGAGGGCTGGTTCGGTTTGATCATGGCTCTGCACTTCTCTGCGCTACAAACCCGACATCCGAAAAGATTCTCAACCCTAAAGGCACTACATTGGCTTGCGCCACTGAATCGGAGTCTATCTCTGGTGTTTCCTTTAAAGCAGCTTCCTCTGAAATTCCTTGTACTGGACAGGCCGCATCTCCTTCAGCTCTTGCAGCTGGCATCAGTTCCGACCTGACACCTTCGCAGTCACAACAGTTGCTTGCTTTGCTCCAAAAACATGAAGCTTCGTTTGACGCGCATTCATCTTCGTTGGGAAAAACTTCGATTACAACGCATCGGATAGAGACAGATGGCACATCCATCGTGCGCCGTAGACCGTATCGCGTATCGCTAGCCGAGAGGAAAGTAATTGACGACGACGTAACCTACATGCTCCAACGGAACATAATACGCCCCTTTGCTAGCCCTTGGTCATCCCCCGTTGTTTTGGTTCGTAAAAAAAGACGGCTCTGTTCGATTTTGTATCGACTACCGAGTACTTAACAAGATCACACGCAAGAAGTATACCCTATGCCACGAATAGACGATGCCTTGGATTCCCTGCAGGGTGCCGAGTACTTCTCCAGTCTCGATCTGCGTTCCGGCTACTGGCGGATGCCTATGCATGAGGAGGATAAAAAGAAAACTTTCGACACCAGATGGGCTCTACGAGTTTAATGTCATGCCTTTCCGCCTCTGCAATGCGCCCGCAACGTTCGAGCGCATGATTGACATCGTTCTTCGTGGCCTGAAGTGGGAGGCTTGCTTGTGCTATCTGGAAGATATTGTTGTTTTTTTGTCAACCTTCTCTCAGCAGCTGAAACGTCTGGATGAAGTTCTCACGTGCCTTGCCAACGTTGGACTTCAGCTAAACACCAAGAAATGCCATTTTGCGAGCAAGACGATCAAGGTATTAGGTCACATCGTGAGCAAAGACGGCATTCGTCCAGATCCTGACAAGGTTTCGGCAGTTCGGCACTTCCCTCGTCCCGAAAAGACCAAAGATTTGCGCAGTTTCTTAGGCCTCGCTTCCTATTTTTGCCGATTAATACGAGACTTCGCCTCAATAGCGTCACCTCTGCCCAAATTACTGGGTTCTAATGTTCCCTTTGTGTGGTCTCCCGAATGTGAATCAGCGTTCGCCCATCTGAAGCGCGCTCTCACATCTGAACCAGTACTTCGCCATTTTGATGAAGCTGATCCTACCCTCCTGCATACGGATGCTAGTGGTCACGGCATTGGTGACATTCTCCTACAGCGAGACAACACTTTAGGTGAGAGGGTCGTCGCGTACGCAAGTCGCATTCTCACAAACGCCGAAAAGAATTACGCCATCACGGAGCAGGAATGCCTAGCTATCGTTTGGTCTGTGCAGAAGTTTTGACCTTATCTTCACGGCCGCCATTTCGCCATAGTTACAGACCATCATGCATTATGCTGGCTTTCGACACTGAAGAACTTGTCTGGAAGACTTGGTCGGTGGATCCTTCGTCTGTAAGAATACGACTTTACTATTACCTACAAGTGCGGAAAAAAAAAAAAACACCAGGATGCAGACGCGCTCCCTCGCTGTCCGCTTCTATGACACCATGCAGTGGACCTCCAACTGCAATCCGTGACAACCTTTCGCACGACCCCTCTTCACAAGCTTTCTCATTGGCTACTGTAGAGGATATGCCTACACACGACAACAGATTCTTCCAATCTCACCAACTTGCAGACTCTTACTGTGGGCGCATCATAGACCACCTTCAAGGAGCTTCGGGCCCGCCTAACGCCCGCCTCCGTCGACAGCTGAGACAATTTAAGATTGACAACTGCGTCCTGTACCGTCATGTCTATCACCCTGACGGTGAACTCTGGGTTCCTGTCCTGCCATGCTCTCTACGTGCTCACATCCTGCAGGCTTCTCACGACGACATGACTGCTGGTCACCTTGGTTTCCAGAAAACCTATGACTGCATCAAAGGTCGCTTCTACCGGCCTGGCTTGCCCGCCAGTGTAGCGAGGTATGTGGCTTCCTGCGCCCTATGTCAGCGTCGAAAGCTCCCTACATCATTACAAAGATGGCGCGGAATAAAACAATACACGAAGAAGGGGGAAGCGCCTACGTGCTGTCTCGTGTACCCCTTCGTGTATTGTTTTATTCGGCGCCATCTTTGTAATCATGCTTAACCAACTAGCCCACCAACACATGCTCAGTCCCTACATCAGCTCCAAGCGGACAACTGCAACCGGTTCCGTCGCAACCATTTGAAGTCATTGGCATTGACCTGTATGGTCCTCTTTCTGTGACTCTCACCGGTAAACGATGGATTGTGACAGCCGTTGACCACTTGACACGCTACGCCGAAACAGCTTGTGCAAGTTCTGCCTCAGCGTCTGAAGTTGCTGCATTTGTACTTCAAGCCTTAATTCTGCGTCACGGTGCTCCTCGCGTCCTCCTGAGCGACCGTGGAAAAGCATTCCTCTCGCAACTAGTAGAGAAAGTACTCAGAGCCTCCGGAACCACCCACAAGACTACCTCCAGTTACCATCCGCAAACCAGCGGCCTCACAGAGCGATTTCATCGCACGCTGTCCGACATGCTAGCTATGTATATCGAGCCAGATCACAGAAACTGGGACGCAATTTTGCCATTCGTGACTTTTGCGTACAATACCGCCGTTCAACGCACGACCGGTTACTCGCCGTTTTACCTTGTCTATGGTCGTGCGCCCTCTTCCTGCCTTGACGTCTCTTTCTTCGTGCCAACTGTCGATCGATGCCCATCCTCCTGTGAAGAATATGTGTCCCGCATTCTGCGTTGTCACCAGCTCGCCCGTATCAACACCGAAGCACGGCAACAGGACCGCAAGCAGCACTACGACGCCTCTCACCGCGTCGTGTGCTTCCGCCCTGGCGAGGAAGTACTACTCTGGACACCAGTTCGTGCCCCTGGCTTGTGTGACAAGTTCTAGCTTCGGTTCATTGGCCCCTGCAAAATCTTGGAGCAGACCTCTCCGGTTAACTATCGCGTGGCACCAGTTATTGTTCCAAATGACCGCCGCTGCCGTGCTGCTGAGGTTGTCCACGTTTCCCGTATGAAGCCTTTCACGAGGCGTTCGCCGCCTCTTTGAATTGCGGCCTGGATGGCCGCTCTCGCGCGAGGGGACATTAGTGTGGGCATTTATAAGCTACACTTTGTCATCTGTACATGATCATCATCCTGTGGGGTTCATATGGCGTTCTTCTTCATCATCGCATGTGGGGCTCGCTCTTGTGTGATCCGTGCTTTGGGCGTGGTCGGTTCGCCGCATCTCCGACGCGTAATAAACGTCGGGACAACTGCTGCATCACAGTGTATATATATATATATATATATATATATAGCACCCGCAGCAGAGGGTGCTAAGAATCCCTGGATCCGGACAGGCCGCCATTAGAATCTGAACCTGGCAACGTTTAACGCTAGAACGTTATCTAGTGAGGTGAGTCTAGCAGTGCTATTGGAGGAATAGAGGGCAGTAAATGGGATATAATAGGGCTCAGTGAAGTTAGGAGGGCAAATGAAGCATATACAGTGCGAAAAAGCGGGCACGTCCTGTGCAACCGGGGCTAAGCGGAGCGACGAGAACTAGGAGTTGGATTCCTGATTAATAAGAAAATAGCTGGTAACATAAAGGAATTCTATAACATTAACGAGAGGGTGGCGGGTCTTTTTGTGAGCCTTAATAAGAGGAGTTGGCTTCTCATGATATGCTAATAAAAATCGGGCCCCTCGGTTAACCCCCTTCTTCTGGTATATATATATATATATATATATACGAGCATTTTGTGCGCCATCCAAGTGCACGCACGTGCCCTCATTAACGTTAAAAGTAAGCATGCGTAACCCTGCACAAATTGCATGCATTACGGAAGCGAGAATACAAAACGTTACTTATTTGCTGCAATATTACATATGAATTTCCCTTTCATGTACGTATCGCGCGATAGGCTGCGTTGGTCGTTTATTCCCACATTTATTTATACCGCAATCTTGCGCGCTAAACTGGTTCAACGTACGCTCCGAAGCTGCATGAAAAAGTTCAGCGTAGATAAACATTATTGGGGATTGAAACCGCCCGTGTGACGGACATGGAGGCATGCTTTCAACCCTTTCAACTCGCCAAGTTCTCGGAGAAGCGGCGAGCAGTTTTGGATCCACTTCTTTGAGCGTATCTTTTCTTACATAACTAATTCTAAACAGAGTGGAAAAACAATAAAATAATAATAATAATAATAATAATATTTTTATTCACTTCAATTCATACAACGTGTTCCAGCCTGCATAAGCGTTGCCGCTTGTGTGCTGAGCTGGGCAGCCAGGTTAAGCACATGAAACAACAGCGAGTAAATCATAGTTGAAAAGAAGAGAAAAATAAAATCAACCTAATACTCAGCAACTGCTTGTGCGACATAAGAACAAACAAACAAACAAACAAACAAACAAACAAACAAACAAGAACCAACAGAACAAATGATAGCAAATCCACCGTGCACACTTTCGTACACGAAATGAAAACATTAAGAACATGGCCAACAGCAAATTACCTCATTCTATATTATCGTTCAGCCAAGGTCGAAGGAAATTCTTAAGGTCTTTTATTCCGGTAATACTCGGGAGGGTTCGTATTTTATTGAAATAATAAGGAACATAGTAGGTGCGAGTTCTTTTGCCATAAGTGGTGAAGATGCGGGGTATGACATACTTTTCTGATTGACGGAGAGGCCGTACTTTAATGTTGCAGATTTTAAAGGAGCTGTGAAAGAAATGCTTGTAGAATATGTCAAAGATAAATTGCTTGTGTACAGGTAGCATGTCAAAATATTCCATACTGTCTCGGGCTGACTTATCATGATAGTTGGTTCCATAGGAGAGATTGGTTGCAATCCTGTGCACTATGCGGCTTAATGTGTTTAATTTATATAAAGATGCGGTTCCGTAAATTGTTATCCCGTACCGTAATATGGACTCTCCCAATCCCTTATATACCATTTTTCTAACCGATACATTACATATAGATCGTAGAGCATACATATAAACACACACTAGGCGTAGGCGTTTGGCTAACTCTGCAATATGAATATTCCACGACAGTGTTTCGTCAAATGTTATACCAAGGTATTTAAAATTGGATTTAAGTTTTAAAGGTGGGCATGAACAGCACGTACAGTTTCTCTCATGAAGGTATATATTTGATAGTATTCTAAACACTTTATATGGGCTATGAAAACAAAGTAGGGAGGTTTATGTATTATTAGTAAAAATCTCATTAGCGTTTAACCATTCTATCAAAAGATGCACATCCTGTTGCATCCTGTCGGAGGCCTCTTTATACGTTTCACTTGGTATCGCCAGGGCAGTATCATCCGCGTATAAAAAGAGTTGCGAGTTCAGTGGAAGACAGGTCATATCATTGACGTAAACATTAAATAACAAGGGTCCTAAAAATGATCCCCGAGGAACACCTGTCGAGACGTTCAAAATTGGGCTGTATAATCTGCCTAGTTGGACGCATTGGGCTCGATCAGCAAAATAGCTTTTAAAGGACGACATGTATGGACCTCTAAAACCCCAATACTGTCAAGTTTATCTAATAATAGATTGTGATTGATAGTATCAAAGGCTTTTTGCAAATCAATCAAAAGTGTAAGGACAATGTTATTGTTATCTATTTCTTTGCAGAGTAGGTCATGAAAATCCTCTAGTAGGTTTACCGTACTTTTGCCTTTGCGGAAACCATACTGGGCTGCATTTAGTAGATGGTACTTATCAGGAAATGATGTCATGCTAACATGTATAATTTTCTCTATGATACAAGCGAGGGAGGACAAAATTGCGATTGGCCAATAATTATTGTAATCTTTTTTGGAGCCTTTTTTATGCAATGGTCTTATTACGCTTACTTTCATGTAGGTTTGAATTTTCCCAGTTATTAACGTTTCGTTGATAATGAAAAGTAATACCGTTTTAAGTATGTCAAAATGCACAATGAGATCTCTTATCCTAACACTATCATAGCCTGGTGATTTTGTTATTTGCATTGTTTTCACGACATCCCATAATTCCGGCTCAGTGACAGTAGGCATGTAAGCTGAATGAATGCTCGAAGCAACTGCAGTAGCGTTCGCCATTTTGCTTCCCTGTCTACACAACAAAGTAACAGATTCTACAAGGTGTTTATTGAACTCAGTGGCCAATTCTACCTTGGTTTTATCTGGGAAGGCCTGTTCTAAAGTATCGTCAATGCTTTTCTTGGATGATTTTCCTATGGTGGTTTGCACTAATTTCGAAGTTTTTTTACATCCCTACTGCATGCCGAGAATTGATTAAGCTGGTACTGTTTTTTTGCCAGTCGTATTTTTGCTGTAATCTTATTTCGCAGTTGCCTGAATTCTTCTCTTAGTGCAAAGTCATGAGGGCTCTCATTGCGCCTTCTTAAAAGTTTACTTTTGATGTAAGATAGCTCAATAATTTCCTTGTTTATCCAAGGACTTGCCTGATTTCGCCGTTTCATCCTCACCTTAGTTTTCGATTTATTGTAAATTGATTTTAGTTGCTCTACGAGCAGTTCGTAAGCATATAGGTGATTGTGCTGCAACAGGGAAGTCCAGTCATACAACTTAATTAGTTTATCTACTTTTTCATTGTTAATTACAAGCCTTTCTGTAGATCTCTCCTGTGCCACCATTTTACTGTCTTTTAACAACGCAAGCGCAACAAAATAATGATCAGCAACTTTTTCTTTGATAATACAGCCGAACGTTTCCTGTTGCGCTATGGTTGTACTGATATGGTCAATGCATGTCTGTGTGAATTTACTTCCTAGAAATTCTTCTCGCGTATAGCCCTGAATTTTATTCTCCAAGCCAATACTGGCGAACAACGTTAAGTACTCACTTACACCTACCCTATTGGTCACCGAAATGTCAATGTTGAAGTCTCCTGCGAGAATCACACGTTTATTTACTCCGTATTTTTTCAGGAATCTAGCGAGCTCCTCTAAAAAAACTGCAATATTTTTGCTAGGAGGTCTGTAAATCACACAAACTAAAAATTCATCTTCATTGTTAGAAAGATAAAGCGCTATAACTTCCGCTTCATCAAATTCAACTTTCAAGCATTCCCAAAACCAGCAATTTTTCACAAATACTAACACTCCTCCACCACGTTTGCTCTCTCTGCACAAGGCAAACGATTGATAGTTCTGTATATTATAAAGAGAGCAATCAAACTCACTGACATTGATCTCAGCAAATATTAAGACCTCCAGAAAAGTTAAAACATTCTCCAAGTACATTTGTAACAAGTTCCAATTCTTGTGAAGACTTCTCACATTCACATGGATAAGATCAAAACTTGTACAAGAATACCTTCTTCCGCAAGCGGAATAACCGAAAGTGGACATGGAGGAGCCCGAACGGCGAGACTAGAAATGAAATAGATTTCATACTCTGCGCTAACCCTGGCATCATACAAGATGTGGACGTGCTCGGTAAGGTGCGCTGCAGTGACCACAGGATGGTAAGAACTCGAATTAGCCTAGACCTGAGGAGGGAACGGAGGAAACTGGTACATAAGAAGCCGATCAATGAGTTAGCGCTAAGAGGGAAAATAGAGGAATTCCAGATCAAGCTACAGAACAGGTATTCGGCTTTAAGCCACGAAGAGGATCTTAGTGTTGAAGCAATGAACGACAATCTTGTGGGCATCATTAAGGAGTGTGCAATAGAAGTCGGTGGTAACTCCGTTAGACAGGATACCAGTAAGCTATCGCAGGAGACGAAAGATCTGATCAAGAAACGCCAATGTATGAAAGCCTCTAACCCTACAGCTAGAATAGAACTGGCAGAACTTTCGAAGTTAATCAACAAGCGTAAGACAGCTGACATAAGGAAGTATAACATGGATAGAATTGAACAAGCTCTCAGGAACGGAGGAAGCCTAAAAGCAGTGAAGAAGAAACTAGGAATTGGCAAGAATCAGATGTATGCGCTAAGAGACAAAGCCGGCAATATCATTACTAATATGGATGAGATAGTTCAAGTGGCTGAGGAGTTCTATAGAGATTTATACAGTACGAGTGGCACCCACGATGATAATGGAAGAGAGAATAATCTAGAGGAATTCGATATCCCAGAAGTAACGCCGGAAGAAGTAAAGAAAGCCTTGGGAGCTATGCAAAGGGGGAAGGCAGCTGGGGAGGATCAGGTAACAGCAGATTTGCTGAAGGATGGTGGGCAGATTGTTCTAGAAAAACTGGCCAGCCTCTATACGCAATGCCTCAAGACCTCGAGCGTACCGGAATCTTGGAAGAACGCTAACATAATCCTAATCCATAAGAAAGGCGACGCCAAAGACTTGAAAAATTATAGACCGATCAGCTTACTGTCCGTTGCCTACAAAGTATTTACTAAGGTAATTGCAAATAGAATCCGGAACACCTTAGACTTCCGTCAACCAAAGGACCAGGCAGGATTCCGTAAAGGCTACTCAACAATAGATCATATTCACACTATCAATCAGGTGATAGAGAAATGTGCGGAATATAACCAACCATTATATATAGCTTTCATTGATTACGAGAAAGCGTTTGATTCAGTCGAAACCTCAGCAGTCATGGAGGCATTGCGGAATCAGGGTGTAGACGAGCCGTATGTAAAAATACTGAAAGATATCTATAGCGGCTCCACAGCCACTGTACTCCTCCATAAAGAAAGCAACAAAATCCCAATAAAGAAAGGCGTCAGGCAGGGAGATACGATCTCTCCAATGCTATTCACAGCGTGTTTACAGGAGGTATTCAGAGACCTGGATTGGGAAGAATTGGGGATAAGAGTAAATGGAGAATACCTTAGTAACTTGCGCTTCGCTGATGATATTGCCTTGCTTAGTAACTCAGGGGACCAACTGCAATGCATGCTCACTGATCTGGAGAGGCAGAGCAGAAGGGTGGGACTAAAAATGAATCTGCAGAAAACTAAAGTAATGTTTAACAGTCTCGGAAGGGAACAGCAGTTTACGATAGGTAGCGAGGCACTGGAAGTGGTAAGAGAATACATCTACTTAGGACAGGTAGTGACTGCTGATCCAGATCATGAGAGTGAAATAATCAGAAGAATAAGAATGGGCTGGGGTGCGTTTGGCAGGCATTCGCAGATCATGAACAGCAGGTTGCCATTATCCCTCAAGAGAAAAGTGTATAACAGCTGTGTCTTACCAGTACTCACGTACGGGGCAGAGACCTGGAGGCTTACGAAAAGGGTTCTACTTAAATTGAGGACGACGCAACGAGCTATGGAAAGAAAAATGATAGGTGTAACGTTAAGGGATAAGAAAAGAGCAGATTGGGTGAGGGAACAAACGCGCGTTAATGACATCTTAATTGAAATCAAGAAAAAGAAATGGGCATGGGCAGGACATGTAAGGAGGAGGGAAGATAACCGATGGTCATTAAGGGTTACGGACTGGATTCCGAGGGAAGGGAAGCGTAGCAGGGGGCGACAGAAAGTTAGGTGGGCAGATGAGATTAGGAAGTTTGGAGGGTCAACATGGCCACAATTAGTACATGACCGGGGTAGTTGGAGAAGTATGGGAGAGGCCTTTGCCCTGCAGTGGGCGTAATCAGGCTGATGATGATGATGATGATGTACAAGATTCAACTGACATGAGCTGCCGGCGTATCTTCATCCACTCAGAAAATGAATGCACAATCTCAGTCATCACGTTATCTTGCGCAGATCCGCTTCGTTCTCAACAAGAATAACAGGGGCACCTTCAATTTTCTTAACAAATATAGGACCGTTTCGCACCCAAACATATTTGTAGTGTTTTTCAGTTGCTTGGCGCTTTGCCATCCATCGAAGCTTCTTGGCTAGATGTGTCAAATTTTCATTTATGTAAATGTTCTCATGTTTCAGCATGTTTCGTTTTGCAAGCCACTTTTCTCTTGTTTCTCTCTTGGTGAAACGGACTAGTATGGGAGCCTCAGCATCTGCTTTGCCTTTAATCCTGTGCACAACTCCGACTTCCTCAATGCTGGGAAGGGATAGTTCGAGTCTCCCTGCAAGGGAATTTATAACTGCTCTCAAGTCTTCCCTCTCATGGCACATGATTCCCATGAATTTCCAAATTATTACGTCTTGAATAGGATTCCATCCTATTCACCTCCATTTCCAGTTGAGAAAGTCTAATGTTTTTTGCTATCAGCTGAGCTTCCATGTCCATAGTTTTTTTCTTTAGCTCTTTTACTTCTTGATTCGGGGTTTCAAGAGTTTTAAGCACTTCATCATATTTGGAAGAGATCAAATAGAGTGATTCTTCTATGCTCTGTATTGTTAATGCTTGCTCCTCAAGTTTTCCATTGGTGGTATCATGTTTAGCCAGCTGCTCCTCCTGCTTTCTTTCGAGCTCATCAAAACGGCGTAGCATAGTGTCAAGCTTCGACATGACGTCAACCAAAGAAGGTTGCTCACTGTCTGCCATTAACTTCTTACGCTGGGAGCCAGCCCCTTCTTGAGCGTTCGTCAGTCGTGTTTTGTGGTTTGCACACGTGGGACATAACCAAATACGGATCGTTTCTACTGACATGCTTTTTAGGTTAATCTTTGTGACGCCAGAACATTTGCCGGCATGATAACGGTTACCACAATCGCTGCAACGAAGGCACTGGCTATCAGGTGCAATAGCTTTCAGGCACGCGAGGCAATCATTGCTAGACATTGTGAACACAACTTTGTGCAGTCCAGCGGAGCAGAATTTAAATTCAAACACAGAAGTAGTTACGAAACGTTGCTCTCACCTACGTAAGCGAAGAAAGAGCGTTATGTCGCGCTTATGCACTCCGCCGGACTGCGCTGGTTCACTATCGGCGTTGGCTTTTTAAGCGTTGTCGCCCGGTGTCGCCCTCCTGGATTGGCTGCCCCCACGATGACGCACTCGCAGTATAGACTCTGTAGCCATGGGCGCTCGCACCGAATCTTGTCTGGTATATCACGTCGATAACGGCGCCGAAGCATCCGAAGCCAGGGAAGCGACAGTCAGGTCCTTTGGGTCTGGCGGTTCCTACGTAAGCGAAGAAAGAGCGTTATGCCGCGCTCATGCACTCCGCCGGACTGCCTAGGAACAACAAATGAATGTTTTGTTCTTAGTATTTAATATACCTAATAGTTTCTCTTTACATTTGATGTTATTATATGTTCATTATGTACAGCAAGGCTGCTATGGCTCATTTGTTCCATGGTTTCGCATCTTCAACTGTGGGCTCCGTTGGCTACATGGTTTTGCGGTTTCGTGCGCTCTCTCAAATAGGGTTTTCAAAGTTGGGCTCGTAGAGCCGGCCTGCGTTTCTATCGAGGGTAAGTGTTGTCGTTTATTAACTGTTGTTTTTGATCAGTCTGGCCTGCGTACATACGTGTGATGGCCTTGTTTTTCACCTTCTTTAGAGCTTGCGCTTGGCGGAAAGCGTGCTATGGAAAGCGAATACGAAAGTAAGTCGTCGTTGCATTTTTCATTCCTCCACGTTGGTACCGTTACTCTGCCTCTTTTAAAGTGCGGTCCGGTACTGTACTCTTAATGTCACTCGCGTAAACAACACGCATTTACTGGCTATTGCGGATCTGAACAACGAGGAAAACAAGTGAGCAGTACGCTATAGTCGCGTCAACATGGTTTCTATGTCGGACCGACTGCCTATAGTCGCGTCAGCTACGCCGTGCAAGACGACGACCGCGCAATATTTGAAGCTGCTGGCGACCATATTAAAGCAGGGAATCTTCCTGTTGTCGCTTGCACCTTGTTTCGGCTAGTGGAAGTTCCCAAACCACCTCCAAACCTTTCGCGCTGCAACGTTGCGAGTGGTGTCATTTGCAGCTGGGCGCAGGAATTTTGCGATGCGGACGAGGCTGGTGACGGCATTCATAGCAATCACAGCTTTCTGGTGGAATCCGACAATGTGCTTGACAGGCGCCACAGAAGCCTTACACAGCAGGACAACGTAACGAATTGTAACACAAGCACATTGTTGAAATATCTGGACAATAATTGCATCATTGAAAGAAGACCTGCGACAATAGAGCTTACAGTCGAATGTACCTCACGATGTCGTCACAAATCTTTTAAAGGATCTTTGCTCGTCTTCTTCCTTGCGTGAGCTACAAAACAGTATGCTATCGTTACAAGACAGAAATTGATGCCATGTCATGCTGTAAAATTTGACGCCGACAGTTAAGGGCAATTTTCAAGAACACGAGTAGAACTAAAGTCAGTTGGCACTTCTCCATTACCAAGACATCACTTAGGTTGCAAAACTTTCAATGCTAACTGGATCCCAATTTAGCTTTATACAGTCGGATACAACTCAAGTCTGCAATGAAGCCGCAGACCCCTCATAAACGCCAGCCACTGTTCTGCCGTGTGGCTGCAAATAGTTTGTACTTCAAGCTTTCCGAGTTTCCTAAATAAGGCGGTAGCCGCAAAAATATAAGCATATAAAAATATAAGCACAAAAATATAAGCACATAAGTTTGTACGCTTTCCTTCGTCTATTACAACGGAACGGTGAAAGCCTAATTCTTTATTGAACTGAAATAGAATGCTTGCTTAGCTCCGACTACTTACTGCCAAGTTTCACTTCAGTTGGCAAGGAAGTCTCATAAGTAAAATGGGGTCAGCAGTGAAATGAACTGCACCGTGGACTTACGAAGAGTGAAATGCTGAGACTCCATATACTTCGTCCATGTCTGTTGCACACCTCATCGCTTGCGCCGATGAAAAGACTCTTCAAGAACAGCAGACACTCCGGAGGTATCAAGTACGACGCCCTTTACAAATGGTCGCATTCATTCATTCATTCATTCATTCATTCATTCATTCATTCATTCATTCATTCATTCATTCATTCATTCATGCATTCATTCATTCATTCAAATAACTTTATTCAGCGCCCTGCGATTTGGTGGGGTGGGCCTGGACCCCGCCTAGGTTTCAGCCAAGGGTTGTTGGCACTTGGCAGCTTCCTCGGCTCGCTGGACGGCCGAGTTGGGGCAGCAGGTCCGAGCTGAGCAACGCAGACTCCAAGCGCGCGCGGAGGCTGTCGCAGTTTGAGGCTGCATCACCGTCACCCTGTATTACAGCCGTACATTCCCATAGGATATGCTCCAGGGTGGCTCTAGAGTTGAAATGTCTGCACTTGTCCGTTGGGTATAAATCTGGGTGTATTAGGTGCATAATATCTGTACTCGGATAGGATCTGGTCTGTCACTGCCGCCATTCTACAGACTGGTTTTTGCTTAATTGTGGTAGCGGCGGCGGGAATATACGCCTCTGCAATCTATGGTGTTGTGTAATTTCGTGAAATCTGGTTATTCGATCTTCCCACTCCCACTCATCGGTAGTCGGTGAGGCGGGGCGAACCGAGGCTCCGTCCGTAAGTTCTCGAGCCATGCGGTGTGCCACCTCATTGCTACCGTCTGGTAGTGTGTGAGCGGGTGTCCGGATGAGATCGACACTTTTGTCACGGTTATTAGCTAATTTTAGGAGTCGTAGTGCCTCTGGGGAGATTCGAGCGTCGGCGAATGGCCATCTGGGAATTACAGATGATTACGCCCGCTCGTGTTTGTGCTAGCGCAATAGCTATTTCCTCTGCGGTTTCTGCATGTAGCGTGTTGACTGTAGCGCTCGTCGTGCATTTTTCCTCGTAATTTATCACCACTGCTGTGTAGGCGCGCTTGTGTCTGTATCTAGCTGCGTCTACAAATGTGGTATCCTTGCTGTTACCGAATTTCTTCTGTATATTGCGTGCTCTGCTTTCCCGTCTACCCTGATGGTGGGTAGGATGCATATTCTTGGGTATTGGAGGGATGGTTATCATGTCTCTGATGTGTCTGGGCATATCAACTTTGACGCCATGTTGGGTATGATACCTTATACCTAGGCGATCCAATATTTGCCTACCTGTTTTAGTTTTGGACAGGCGTTCGTATTGTGCTATTCGTTGTGCCTCGATTAGCTCATCCAGCGTATTGTGGAGACCTAACTGCAGTAGTCTATCGTTGCTGGTGGTGATGGAGAGTCCGATTTCTTGCTTGTAGATTTTTCTGATTAAGCAAT
The DNA here is from genome assembly GCF_023375885.2 of Dermacentor andersoni. Lineage (NCBI taxonomy): Eukaryota > Metazoa > Arthropoda > Arachnida > Ixodida > Ixodidae > Dermacentor > Dermacentor andersoni. The sequence continues at coordinate 218,961,382 of NC_092817.1, forward strand.
CTAATTTGTATTTTTCTGACGAGTACCATCGTAGGTACGGTGCCACGTATACCATTCTGCTTATTATGAACGTTTGGGCTAGTTGAATCAGATTGCCTTCCTTCATTCCACTATGTTTGTTGGCTATTCGTTTAAGTAGCCGCTTGATTTCAGATGTTATACTGTCTAATTTGCGTTTGGTCTCTCCATTGTAGCCGTTACTTTCAATGATGAGGCCCAATACTCTTATCTTTTCAACCTTGAGTATGGGCGTACCTTCTGCTGTAGTTAGGTGAATTCCCGGATTGTTTCGTTCCTCGTAGTTGCGTGGTTTTCGGCCACGTCGCGACGGTACATACATGAGGAGCTCAGATTTCTCTGCCGAACACGCCAGTCCGGTTCCTGCTAGGTATTGTTCAACTGCTTCTATGGCACGTTGTAATGTGTTTTCAACCTGTCCATCGTTGCCATCGCTCACCCAGAGAGTGATATCGTCAGCGTAGATGGTATGATTGAGGCCATCGATTTCCTGTAGCTTTGCTGGTAATCCCATAAGAGCCAGGTTAAACAGCATCGGTGATATTACTGAACCTTGGGGCGTACCTGCGCTTCCGATCTGTAGTTCTTCGGAGTTAAGGTCTCCTATCCTAATGTGTGCCTTTCTGTTGGTAGGGAAGTCTCGTATATAACTGTATACTCGCTGGCCTAGGCCTAGCTCATTTATTCTGTTTAGTATTGTTTCGTGGTTAACACTGTCAAAAGCTTTCTTTAGGTCCAATCCTAGGATAGCTTTGGTGTTCCGACTTGTGTTATCTATAATTTGATGCTTAAGTTGGAGCATTGCATCCTGTGTGGACAAATTTCTGCGGAAGCCTAACATTGTCGTTATCGAAGACATAGTTGGTCAGTCTCGTTAGGACAACGCGCTCCATGAGCTTGCCCACACAGGACGTGAGTGAAATGGGTCTCAGGTTCTCCAACTGCAGCCGCTTGCCTGGTTTAGGTATTAGAATAATCTGGGCCGTTTTCTATTGTTGTGGTATTGTACCGAATCGCCAGCATTCGTTCATGTACTTGGTAAGTTGTTCTAGAGAGGCATCATCGAGATTTCGGATCGTCTTGTTTGTTATTCCGTCCAGTCCCGGCGCGGATGTAGTGTTAAGCTTTTGTAGAGCTGCTGTAAATTCCGCCTCGCTAATCTCTTCGTCTAATTGCCTGTTTTTGGTGTCTGTGTAATCTAGGCTTATTGTTGGCTTAGCCCGAGATAAATACCTTGCGGCTATCTCATCGATAAAATCTGCTTGAGCTTTGCCCTATGCATGTAAGATTTTGTTAAAGTTTTGTCTGTACGTCGCTTTACTTTCCTCGGGATTCAAAAGGTGCCTGAGGAAGTTCCACGTTCAGGACAATCCTAATTGATTATCCATATTGGTGCATGTTGCTTCCCATTGTTGGTTACAGAGCTGTTGTGCGTATGCTTCTATATCTCTGTTAAGCCGGGCCAGCCTGCGTCGGAGCGTCCTGTTGTGTCTCTGAGTTTTCCATCTCCTCAAGAGACCTTCTTTAGCTTCCCACATATGTAGGAGTTTCCTGTCTACCTGTTTCATTTGCGCGTCCTGGGGGATTACTTGTGTGGCTGCGTTAACATCCCGCTTAAACTGCGTGCTGCAGTCCACGATGTCTGCGATAGTATTATCATTTTTCTTGCGAATTTGTCTGAGTTTGTTCCAGTCTACAATTTTGAGTCGTGTGCCCTTAGATTTGCGAGGCCCTGCTTTAACAGTGATTTCGAGGATGTTATGATCGCTGCCTAGATCCTGTTAGGTGTTAATCCATTTCGCATCCTTAATGTTCTTTGTACCGGTGAGATCTGGCGTAGTGTCCACACTAACAGTAGACCCTCGCCTCGTAGGTGTTGACGGGTCTGTGATGAGGGTAAGGCCCTCTTGTTGCGCGTCTAGCCATAGGTGTCTACTTTGGGGTTTTTAAATCTGTATCCCCATGCCGCGTGTTGAGCATGAAAATCACTAAGGCTCAGCCTTCTGTGTTAGTGAGAGTCTTGCGGAGAAGTAATCGGAAATTGGGACGTTTGTTTCTTGGGTTACTATAAACACTAAGGAGAAATAGACTTTGATTGTTTTTTTCTGGCAGATATCAACTAGATTAATATATTGTCTACATCCGCAATGCCTGTATCATGCTGAACGACCGTGTAGGCACGTTCGACTAGAGTGCTGGCAGCTCTCGTCTCCCCGTCGGCACTACAGAATGATCTATACCCAGATAATTTGGCCTTACAGTGTGGCTCCTGTAGCATTATGACATCAGGATGTTCCTTATTGATTAGGTGTTGATGTAATTGCGATCTTTTTCTACTGTATCCGCGACAATTCCATTGCCAGATAGCGTAATGGTCGTGTCGATCCATGGTGGCAGTTACAGTTTTCCGGTTCCCTCCACCGTAGGTGTCGAGGGTTTATTATATAGTTTACTGGTTGTTTTGATGGGGCCGCCTGCCCTGGTTTGTGGTCCCCATGACTTTATACGAGGTTCAATGTCGGTAAATTTTGTAGCGATTGTGTTAAATTGTTGTTGTATTTGCGTCATAATAGCCTGTGTAACTTGCTGGGTAATTTTCGTACCCAGGTCTTCAAAGCGTGTATCTATGATGTCTACAGGTTTTCCCGCTCAGTTTAATCCGAATGCCATTGAAAATAATCCAGGTGCCAGCCAATTTATTCTGAGCGCCAGCATTTTTAATCCCACTGCCAGTAATTTAATCCAGGCGCCACCACATTTAAACCCTGCGCCATACGAATTAATCCGCGTGCCAACTCATTTAATCCTTGCGCCAGCCATTTTAATCCAAGTGCCACACATTTTAATCCCAGTGCCAGTCAATTTAATCCTGTTGGAAATTGATTGAGAAACAAACAATTCTTGCAGAAGAGCGCGTAACAGGCGTCATGAATGCCGTCTATTTATTGATGTGATCACTACATTGGCGTCAGCACTACAGAAGCACAGTTTCCCCGCTACCGGTGTTGTCATGGTTGCTTCAGAAACAATTACGTGTGTTATACCGCTCGCTCATTTCCTCCTTTTCGAGTCGCATTTCCGAGTGACAAGAGACATGAGCGAGGCAGAATCGTGACGGATATTACGCGACCTGTGTTGCGATCATGACATGCGATTTCCTTCGCTATCGCCTTGCATATCGATCGACATCGTTCGCAAGGGTAAAAATTTGCTCACCATTACTCAGGCACTTGGCGTGATCACTAAGCCATTCAATATAGCTCACTAACCTTCTATTTATGCATGCACTCTTATGCTTCCGACAGGCATATCGAACGAAATGGTTCTGAGAATGTAACAGCTTATTCTTGAGTGACATGATTAGGTCACTATAGTGACCAACTCGACTTCACCGCCGTCGCACCTCTCCTAACCTGCCTCCTAACATATCAAAGGAAATCGCTTTCAAAGCTTAAAAACCTGCTCCCTATCACTGACTCAAGTGACGTGATCACTAGTGAATCGCATGACGTCACCACGCTTCTCACGCATGCACTATACTAAACTGCCGGCATGCATATCAAACGAAGTGGCTTATAAAGGGTCATAACCGGCTCACTATCAGCCAGCCAATGAGGTGATCACTAGTGACTCCCATGACGTCAGCATGGTTCTCACCCAACCATGCACTCTCTTAACCTGCCGACACGCATATCAAAGGAAATGGCTTTTGAAGTGCAAGTACCTCCTTATTATCACAAAGTAGAATGAGGTGATCACTAGTGACTCACGTGACGTCATTACGGCTCTCACCCAACCATGCACTCTCCTAACCTGCCGACATGCATATCAAACGAGATCGCTTTTGAAGAAGAAGAACCTCCTCATTATCACAAAGTCGAATGGGGTGATCACTAGTCACTCACGTGACGTCACCGTGGTTCTCGCCTAAACGGGCACTCTCCTAACATGCCGACATGCATATCAAACGAAATTGCTTTTAAATACTTACAAACTGCTCACTATCACAAAGTCGAATGAGGTGATCAGTAGTGACTCATGTGACGTCACTGCATTCGCACCCGAGCGTCAACTCCCCTTACCTGTCGGCACGTATATCAAAAGAAATGGTTTTCTAAGGGCAGGTAGCTGCTTACTATCGCTCATTAAAATGAAGTGATCACTAGTGACTTACGATGTCCTGTTCGTAGGAATTCGCCCAAGATATCGTGTTAGAGAAGAGGCGCATTGACACGCGCAAACCGTGTTATGATGGTGACTCACATGACGTCACCATGAAGGCTATTTAGCACGCACTCTGCATTAAGGGCTGCATTAATATAAAAATATTTTTAAAAGGCGAGATATGCGAATTGAGTCACACAATGTTTCTTACAAATGAATTGGTCATTATGGAACGATGGTTCTAATATGTCCAGCAACCATGTTATGCTACCGACCTCGAAAGAAACTATCCTTGTATATACTTACATTTTGATGGTTGCCGCGCGTTAATGAAATATAAGTGGAAAATTGGATGCCTGAGATTGAGTGCGCATTATTTTCTGCTAAAGCTCGAGGATGGACTGCAAGAAGTACAACCGACAAAATAGCGTCGTGATGTATTTTATGAGACATCTCACTCGACACGAGATGTATAAAAAAACAGTAAGATCTTTTGAACGAAGAGATGTAATGTATTGGATGCGGCATTTAATTTCACAAGATACCAGGGCATTTCCTGAATGGGATTATAGAAACAAACTGAGAACGACTACATGTCCTCCTCTCTAAGCGCAGCCTGAACAAAAGAAGAGTTGTGCCTACCAAATGCAGCGCAATCCATGCGTTGAACAAGTGTCATTGCGTGATGTCCAGCATTCACAAGCAACGAGCGCCTGTGCTCCTTTTGTGTGACTCCTTGTGGAGTCACCAGCACTGCGTCGCGCCGCTCACTGAGCTGCTGTTTAACTTGACATTTAAACTTGGAGAAAACTTCCTCAGCGGGATTAAGAAAAGGGCAGCATGGCAGCAGGCGCTTGATGGAATGGTTCAAGCTGACCAGGTTTACCTGTTCTGCGCAGTTTGTGAGTGGGAGCGTTGTCGAAAATGAAGACGGCCTCTGTATCCGGCTCCTCAGAGTCAACCTGGGCCGAAATGTCGGCGAGAAAGTCATTGAATACGATCCAATGGACTCTTTCAACAATTCGCCAGTGCAGCACACCGTTTGCCGACATGCAGGTGATGATGTTGATGTTCGCGCCTTTCTTCGAAGTCGTCGTCTGGAGCGCTGCCGTGCCCTTTTTTGCGTGGCCGAATTTTCTTGAGCACCATATATTGTAATTTGTTTCGTCGACGTAAAAGCGGCAAACCCGGGACCCATTGGTTTGTAACCATTGCGCATACTCTTTTCGCCTCTTCTTCACGTCGGAGCGGTTGCGGTCCACCGGCCTCTGGGTCGCTAATTTGACGCAGTAGGTGTGTGCGTCGAGGAGGCGGTTAACAGAACTGGTGCTGATTGTAAGGCCAGGTATTTCTTGTTCAACGGTGATCACCTCATTGGCTGCCTGATAGTGAGCCGGTTATTACCCTTTATAAGCCACTTCGTTTAATATGCATGCCGGCAGTTTAGGATAGTGCATGCGTGAGAAGCGTGGTGACGTCATGCGAATCACTACAGGTTTTCCCGCTCAGTTTAATCCAAACGCCATTGAAATTAATTCAGGTGCCAGCCAATTTAAACTGAGCGCCAGCATTTTTAATCCAAGTGCCAATAATTTAATCCAGGTGCCACCACATTTAATCCCAGCGCCATCCGAATTAATCCGCGTGCCAACTCATTTAATCCTTGCGCCAGCCATTTTAATCCAAATGCCACACATTTTAATCCCAGTGCGAGTCAATTTAATCCTGTTGGAAATTGATTGAGAAACAAATAATTCTTGCAGAAGAGGTCGGAACAGGTGTCATGAATGCCGTCTATTCCTTGATGTGATCACCATATTAGCGTCAGCACTATAGGAACAAAGTTTCCACGCTACCGGTGTCGTCATGGCTCCTTCAGAAACACTTCCGTGTGTTATACCGCTCACTCGTTTTCTCCTTGTCGAGTCACATTTCCGAGTGACAAGAGTGACTCATATAAGTGAGTCAGAATCGTGACGGATATTACGCGGCTTGAGTTGCGATCATGACATGCGATTTCCTTCCCTATCGTCTTGCATGTCGATCGACATCGTTCGCAAGGGTAAAAACTTGCTCACCATTACTCAGGCACTTGACATAATCACTAAGCGATTCAATATAGCTCACTAAGCTTGTGTCTTGCATACACTCTTATGCTTCCAACATGCATATCAAACGAATTGGTTCTGAGAATGTAACAGCTTATTCTTGAGTGACATAATTAGGTCACTAGTGACCTATTCGACGTCACCGCCGTCACACATATCTTGGCCTGGCTACTAATATATCAAAGGAAATCGCTTTCAAAGCTTAAAAACCGGCTCCCTATCATTGACTGATGTGACGTGATCACTAGTGACTCTCGTGACGTCACCACTCTTCTCACGCATGCACTATCCTAAACAGCCGGCATGCTTATCAAACGAAGTGCATAGCTGAGTGAGAACCATGATGACATCATGTGAGTCACTAGTGATCACCTCATTGGCTGCCTGATAGTGAGCCAGTTATTACCCTTTATAGCCACTTCGTTTGATATGCATGCCGGCAGTTTAGGATAGTGCATGCGTGAGAGGAGTGGTGACGTCACGAGAGTCGCTAGTGATCACGTCACTTCAGTCAATGATAGGGAGCAGGTTTTTAAGCTTTGAAAGCGATTTCCTTTGATATATTAGTAGCCAGGTCAGGATATGTGGGACGGCGGTGACGTCGAATAGGTCACTAGTGACCTAATTATGTCACTCAAGAATAAGCTGTTACATTCTCAGAACCAATTCGTTTGATATGCATGTTGGAAGCATAAGAGTGTATGCAAGACTCAAGCTTAGTGAGCTATATTGAATCGCTTAGTGATTATGTTAAGTGCCTGAGTAATGGTGAGCAAGTTTTTACCCTTGCGAACGATGTCGATCGATATGCAAGGCGTTAGGGAAGGAAATCGCATGTCATGATCACAACTCAAGCCGCGTAATATCCGTCACGATTCTGACTCACTTATATGAGTCACTCTTGTCACTCGGAAATGTGACTCGAAAAGGAGGAAATGAGTGAGCGGTATAACACACGGAAGTGTTTCTGAAGGAGCCATGACGACACCGGTAGCGTGGAAACTTTGTTCCTATAGTGCTGACGCCAATATGGTGATCACATCAATGAATGGACGGCATTCATGACGCCTTTTACGACCTCTTCTGCAAGAATTATTTGTTTCTCAATCAATTTCCAACAGGATTAAATTGACTGCACTGGGATTAAAATGTGTGGCATTTGGATTAAAATGGCTGGCGCAAGGATTAAATGAGTTGGCACGCGGATTAATTCGGATGGCGCTGGGATTAAATGTGGTGGCGCCTGGATTAAATTATTGGCACTTGGATTAAAGATGCTGGCGCTCAGATTAAATTGGCTGACACCTGGATTATTTTCAATGGCGTTTGAATTAAACTGAGCGGGAAAACCTGTAGTGATCACGTCACTTGAGTCAGTGATAGGGAGCAGGTTTTTAAGCTTTGAAAGCGATTTCCTTTGATATGTTTGTAGGCAGGTTAGGAGAGGTGCGACGGCGGTGAAGTCGAGAAGGTCACTATCGTTACATAATCATGTCACTCAAGAATAAGCTGTTACATTCTCAGAACCATTTCGTTTGATATGCATGTCGGAAGCATAAGAGTGCATGCATAAATAGAAGATTAGTGAGCTATATTGAATCGCTTAGTGATCACGCCAAGTGCCTGAGTAATGGTGAGCAAATTTTTACCCTTGCGAACGATGTCGATCGATATGCAAGGCGATAGCGAAGGAAATCGCATGTCATGATCGCAACACAGGTCGCATAATATCCGTCACGATTCTGCCTCGCTCATGTCTCTTGTCACTCGGAAATGCGACTCGAAAAGGAGGAAATGAGCGAGCGGTATAACACACGTAATTGTTTCTGAAGCAACCATGACAACACCGGTAGCGGGGAAACTGTGCTTCTGTAGTGCTGACGCCAATGTAGTGATCACATCAATAAATAGACGGCATTCATGACGCCTGTTACGCGCTCTTCTGCAAGAATTATTTGTTTCTCAATCAATTTCCAACAGGATTAAAATGTGTGGCACTTGGATTAAAATGGCTGGCGCAAGGATTAAATGAGTTGGCACGCGGATTAATTCGTATGGCGCTGGGATTAAATGTGGTGGCGCCTGGATTAAATTATTGGCACTGGGATTAAAAATGCTGGCGCTCAGATTAAATTGGCTGGCACCTGGATTATTTTCAATGGCGTTTGGATTAAACTGAGCGGGAAAACCTGTAGTTTGTTTTCTAGAATGTCAATTTTGCTTTCAAGTTCATTCTGTCTTTTCTCAAGAGGTTTAACGGACTTGGTCTTTTTAACTGTGATCATCTCGTTATCGTCCGTGGCTTGGCGAGTGGCTGGCGTGTTAGCCTCTTCTTCCATATCTGCCTCTTTTTCCTCAATACTATCTACAGGTTTTCCCGCTCAATTTAATCCAAGCGCCAGTCAATGTAATCCGAGCGCCAGTCAATTTAATCTAAGCGCCAGTCAATTTAATCCAAGTGCCAGTGATTTTAATCCGAGCGCCAGTCAATTTAATCCAAACGCCACTCAATTTAATCCAAACGCCAGCCGAAATAATCCAAGCGCCAGTGAATTTAATCCAGCAGAACGGAATTCAAGAACCTTTGGATTTCAAGACTTCTGAAAATTTGCGAACATATTATAAACTAACACCTTGAAAATGAAAGAGCGGGGTGGTAGACCAGTAGCTATCCTGCCACGGGACTAACGACAACTTTTGGAGGTTTTGAAGCGAAAAGCTTCACTAACCGCTATACACCAGAACACCGTGAATTCAAAGCGCGCCGCCATATTGATGAGCGCCGGTCGCGCCATCTATCCCAAGCGCCGCGAAGTAGCAGGCCTGGGCTGCCACGCCGGGAGATGCGACCCGGCGCGAAAGCGAAACTTGGGCTTTTTAGCTGGGCGGAAGGCGTGTTTCGCGTTTTTTCTAGCCTGTCATTTTCGCTGTCTCGATTCAATCAAACTTCAAGACCTCATGCAAGTCCGCAATGGCCACACTGAGTGATGTGCAGACTGCAGAAGCGAATACATCGCGTAACCACGTATAAGCACGTAACCTGTGAAGGATTTTACAGCACTGTGTTGGTGCCACATTTTATTAAAGCACGCAGAACATTGTCCTCTACACTTTCAGTTTGGTCTTGTTTGTCATGGTCACTACTGGGTTGGCCGCGTTTGGCAACCAACTGGCGAGGTCGTTTGACTGCCTGATTAGCAGACGCCTGCCCTTCACCACCTGCACATTGAAAACAATATATATGTTATAGTAAGAAGGGCTGTAGTTCTTTCCCATGCCATCACTGTTGCGAAGACATAAAGTCCTCTCAAAATGAAATAGAAAATGCACCAGGCCAATTGTATCGTGCAACCCCTTAAGAGTACAACATTAAGAACACAAGCCTACAGTACTCGAACAAGCAGCATGTGATGCTAAACCTGCACTCATTGGAAAATGAGGAACTACAGTAGTTATGTTCAACTACATGTGCAGTCAAAGCCCATATAACAGGGCGAGCATGACGGATGCAGGTTTTGTACAGTTGCACAAACCATGACAGGGCACATAAAATTACCATCCCTACTTAAAGCTGCATCATCAGGGAAGCCTTTGGTGCAAGACAACAACCGCACCTGCATTCCAAAAAATTAGCCCCACCAACTGCAGCTACCTGGTATCAGACCTGTTTCGCTTGTGCGAGGCCATATCGGATTGTTAGCGCTCCCTTAGAAAACAGTAAAAGAAACTGTTGAGAACGAGCAAAATTTTGTTCCAAAATACAACAATAATTAAGCACCTTATTTTCCTCGCCTTATGAACGGAAAAATTTTGCGCTTTGCCCTGCATAACAGCCCGCACGCAGTTTAGAGCTCAGGATGCTCAAATGAATTCGTTACGAATGACACCTGCAACACCAGCTCGTAAAGACAGGCGCGCTGCAAGAACGCCTTCGGCGACGAGCAGTCGTTGTTTACGTTTTTGTCGACGCATGCTACGTGACGAGCAGACTTCGTTTTACTTTCATTAGGAATAACGCTCACCAGCAGGGCAACATACTATCGTTTACAACTTGTCGTTCATGCTTAATGGTCATGCCGTGCAGCAGCTAACCGCAAACTCATCTGTTCCGCTTAACCGTCGGGAGCTCTGCCTGAATGAAAACACGAAAAGGCTTGCCTTCTTGTTATAGTCAAGGCGAAGCACCGGCGCGGGATTCTGCTCTGTGGGCTTGTCCAGAAAGTGCTCGGAGCAAACCTGCGTGTTACACATATTACGTTCGTAGGGCGCAAAGTTGAACGTGGCACCAAAATATACACAGATCGAATACTCACTCGTGCATTTTCACTGGGTTGGTAGTTCTTCCTATTCACTGCAGCTATCCACCGGTGGCGCAGCTTGTCATTCATCGTTGCGGATGGAAATCGGTGCAGGCTGAAAACACCGCACCGGCACGATTCCCTACGTGTATTGTGCTCTTCGCAAACAGCGCTAAGCAACCTGCTCCTTTTCCGCTGGTTATTTTGGCATCCAAACACGACGCAACGATGCCCAGATGACTTCTTGTACTTTGGATTCGCGTGAACGGGCACATTTCCGCACTTTGGAGTCCTAGAGCTAGCGCTAGCCATGTCTGCTGGTCGCCGGCGAACACGCTTTGGCAGCTTAGAACAAAATGGCGCTGGTCGTCCGGGCAATCCGGGTGCGAGAGTATGCGTTCGATTAGCCTGGGTGCGAGGCTAGCGTGTTCTGGTCTATAGTGAACACCGTGCATCCAGCGAGCCGGCGTATGTCGGAATTGGCTCCCTGAACGTGTTCGGAGTCGAATTGGCTCCGTGAGCGTGTCGGAGTCGAATTGGCTCCATAAGCGTGTTCGGAGTCGGCGCAGGTGGCCACTGCCCCGCGCTATGCGTCATCGTTTGACGATCGCCGCAAGCGCGTGTTTATCGCGGAGGCCGACTATATAACCGCTCGCTAGGGTATAGGCGTGCGCATTCAACATGGAAGGGGAAGAGAGTGATACTACCGATACAGAGAGCTGTGTTTATGGCTGTACAGAAATCGCAAGACAGTGTGCCCAACAAGGATGAATAAAGAAGTTTAATAATCCTGCATAACTTATGGTATATATCATTGATAATCAAGTTGCATAACTACACAAGGCACACGTATAGCATAACCATAGGCTAAATCATAAAGCATAACCATAGGCTAAATCATAAAGCATAACCATAAGCTAAACCATAAGCATGACCGAGCCTTTTCGCTTCGAGATATCCAGACTTAACATTAGCTAAGCCCCAGCCAATTTTTTTTTTATTTTCTACTTCGTTATGAGAGCGACACAGAAGATGAACATTCTCCGAATTATTTGAGAGGAAACGTCAGCATGAGTACGTCGAGTTAATGGTACACATTCGATTTGGTCATGGCTATCAAACGATACAATAAAGGTTGATTCGATGATAATCATTAGGCCCTCGCCGGGAGGCTTCGGTCGCTAGCGAATGCGATTCACTATTCTACTGCGATATCCGCAGCCTCCAATCAAAGACCTTGTCATCGGTACAGCTAAAACAGTCATGAATACCATTTAATTGCATAACTAATATGGTCAAGCCACTATTGATCACAAGTGAAATACAATGCGCAGTTCGGGGTTCTTGGTGTTTTGTGCAACATGACGTCATATACATCCAATAAAATGCGATGAAACGAGTGACTCACTATGCCTACTATAAACTCGTATACTTAAGTCACTGGTGAATATTATTCACCTATTTTACTATCCCTGAGGCAGCTTTCCTTCGTGGGTGCCGTCAGTACTATCAATGAAGCTGTAGCACGATGAGTACTTTTGCGTTACCACTGCCAACTGATACCGCCGAGTTTTAAGTCATCCCTAGTGATGCGCTCACCGCGATGTTCTCGAATTTGCATGCAGAATAGCGTGATAGATATGAAATGAAATGTAATTCAGACGGCTATTCACTAACTATAACTTGATAACTATAGGAAATACTAGGATTTATTGACTCTAGTGATGAAGAATCACTTTGATGGTTTGATGGTCAAAGCCATCATTCATGCACGCCGTGAATGGTATAAATGAAAGTGTCAATAAATGAGAGTTTTAATCAGTCAACATTGCTAATTTACATCGCAGAGCCATTAATGATCACTAGCGATAAGCTCTGTTCGGTGTTCTTGCACTTTTATGCTGCATAGCGTCATGCATGTCAAATGAAACTTTTAAACAATGATCCGATTATGATCATTTACGATCCCTGAGCATTTGGTCTGCTACCATTGCTACCTGATAGTGAAGAGTGAGTATTGATCACTAGTGACAAGCTCAGTTCTTTGTTTTCGTACTTCTCGCAGCCTAAAGTCATGCGTATCAAATTAAAATTGAGTCAAATCGCAATACAAGTTTAATAACTAGGAGGTGCTAAGCATTTGTCACTAGTGATTACGAGTCACTTTGGTATGGCGGCGGTAGCCATCCATCGTGCACGTAGTCATTGATATCTATCAAAATGTTATTGAATTAGTACTTTCTCGACTACCATTGCTACCTGATAGTAAAGATTTATTAGTGATCACTAGTGATAAGCTCAGTTAAGCGTTCTGTTATAATTAGAGTTTGTAGTGTCATGGATGTGAAATGATAATTCGAAGGATGATTCAAATTTTATAACCTGGGGTTACTAAAATTTAGTCACTAGCAATCACGAGTCACTTTGTCAATGGTAGCCATCATTCGTTCATTTTGCTATAGGTGAATATTTCTCCTCTGAGATTGCAGATGTGGTCGAAATACTGGTGGTCAATGGTGACTATGTTCACTTCAATTTTCTTGACTACTTGCAAGTCACAGCTTCATGGACTTAAAATGAAAGGTCGCTCAAAAGGTGATTAGATTATGAAAGCTAGGAACTGACATGTATGAGCCAATTGACGCAAAGAAGCCGAGGTGAGGTTATAGTTGCCAACTTTCTGAATTCTTAAGCCTTGTTTCACTAGAACGGTGCAAGAGGCACCAATTGACTTGAAGAAATAAATGGAAACAAAAATGATAGCGTAGCAGGAGCATCGCTTCATCAATTGGCTTGTAGTAGATTTATGTGCAAAAAATCTAATTCGATATTTAGCAGAAAGGGTTAGTGTGTTTAAATGCCTTTAAACTCTTGTGAAGCAATCGATTGCGTTGGAAAGACGACGCCTGTGAATCGTGCATGTAAACACTGACCATAAGAGCTACGCGTAAATATGTGAGAGGAAAACTTTATTGTTATCAAATAAAAACACTTTGTTGGAAGACTGTCGACTTTCCTTCGAGTGCGGAACTGAGCAGTTTTCACATATCGTGGCACTCCAGGGCAGCTTGCACAAACGTGTAGTTGTGCCTGTCGTAAGCAGCGCACTCAACTCGCAGGATGTGCTGCATTGACTCTCCCGCGGCCTCAACCAATAGTGCCCGGCGATGCTGTTTCTTGGAGATACCTGGTGGTGTCATGAAAAGACGGTCTCGCCGTTCAGCAAGAAAAGCCTTCACACCATCCTTGAACTTCGAAAAAACTTCTTCGATTGGATTGAAGAATGGGCTGTAGGGTGGAAGCCGCTTCACTGAGTGCTCTGTAGTGGCCAAGAGAACCTCCTCAGTACGGCGGTGCGCTGGCGCGTTGTCAAACAAGAACACAGCTTCAGTGCCAGGTTCCTGATGATGAACCTTCTTGGACAGATCATCGAGAAATTTGTTGAAAACAGCCCAGTGGATCTTGTCCACTAAAGTCCAATGCAGAAGGCCATTTGCAGACATGCAAGCCAAAACATTTATATTCGCACCCTTTGTGTTGGTTGCAAGACGAATAGCTGGAGCGCCTCGTTTCGCTCTGCCAAAACTTCTTGCGCACCACACGTTGAAATTCGTTTCGTCGATGTAGTACCGCGTGACTGTGGTACCCTCGTTTTGAAGCCATTGAGCGAACTTGCGGCGCTCTTCCTTGACATGAGGACGGTTACGGTCAACCGGCCTCTGAGTAATTAACTTAAGTGTATAACCATGGCCATTGAGAAGCCGATCGATGGTAGACGTGCTGATTTCGGTACCGGGAAACTTCTCTGTCAAAGACATCCGGATTTGCATAAGCGTGAAGGATGGGTTCCTTTCTAAAATTTCACGCAGGTTATTGACCACATCTCGGTCAAACTTTTTTGACGAGCCACCAAGTTTCTCGGCTGTTTCGCGATCTGTTGCGGTGATTGAGCGCACAGTCTTTATAGTTATTCCCAGTGTTTGGGCCAATTGCTTCAAGTCCCCACCTCGTCGGTACGCATCGATGATGCGGGAGCTATCCACGGCAGAAACGCGAGCGTACTTGGTCTTTTCTTCATCAGGCATCTTTCTTGGTCGTCCAGCAGCTCGCACCTTGCCTGCTTCCATGGCACAAATTTTCAAAATATTCACTTTACATAAAAGCCTCTCACGATGATCGCACAACGACTGACACTCGTCATCTGCCTGTCGTCTGCACGGAAGTGCTGCACCCCTGATAGAATCAGCCGCATGTCGTCTGCTTTAGTTAGAATGGTAGTCTTTCCTCTCGAACATTAGTTCAAGAATTTATGTTTCGTACAAAGCTGCCATAATTCCGAGACGCAAGCTCTTACGCTCTTTATTAGCCGGTATAACGAAGTGCCTCGTTTACAATATCCAGACAATCGTGGTAACACCCCACAGACCACTGCAACTTCATTGGTCGTCTGCTCGCGCCACGCAAGAAATGGCTTTCACTATCTTGAACCTTCTGCGAAATTTGAGCGAGACACATTTGACAGCTTCGTTTCGCCTCCTTGCGTTCACTGGTGCAACTTGACGCGTTAGCACAAATTATTAGGCTGATGAATAAAAATTACTTTGAACTTTTTCTCTACGACATCAAAGCACTTTGATGCTCGGAAGTCTAGCTTTTGCAAAACCCACCTAGCTTCTTGCGAGCCCATATTATACAGGGATGGTCTTACTTTCGCCTAGCCAGTAGCATATGGCAAATACCGGAAGCGAAACTGTGATACTCAAACGGGAAAATTCATTGTGGCCATTCGAAGGGCTTCTTAAAGTCGAAACACGAAAGTGGCAGGCTCGTGGCGGTCGCGAGAGTAAGCTTTGCCGCAGTTGAAGATTTGCCACTTTTGTCAGCCATTGATGACACTCAGGAACGCCTGGCCTTTGCTTCGCAAGCACGCATCCAGCGGACGCACACAGTGAACAGAATTATACAGGAATATTGACAAGAAGAGAGCATCCCATACGATTGGCCTGACTAATGTCCACAAGCAATGACTGAGAGAGATGACGATAAGCAAAGCCACATATACAAATTAAGCTCTCCCTGAAAGGAATAATGTACGCAGAAACACGTCAAAGCAAAACAAATGCAACCGTTCTCGGCATTTATCATTTACCCTGTTATTAGTACGGCCCTCTTTAAGTGAAGGAAAACAAAACACAAATTGTAGTGCACGCGGGTATGCTTGCTTTTCAAGAGGCGTGATGCTTTTTTAAAATATTATTGTAAAGCCGTTCTTGCCGATTGCATCTTGAGCAATTATGCATCCATTCCAGTTTTTTTGGGCGTTTCGTCGTTTGTTGCCGCCCTTTTTACTCATTCACATCATTCGCCGTTTCAAGAAATTTGTTAGAACAGCAAACCGTCAAATGGGCCACCTTTCTCTGAACGTATCAGACCTGCGAAAACGTTCTGTACGCATCACAGCTACCATATGCATTGTAAAGCACCCTGAATGTCCTGTTCACTTCATAGCGTAATACCGCAGTTTACATATGTGCGACGTACGGGAAATGTGATGTGATCTGTCATCTCCAGGGGCCAAACCATATGAGATCCTACACAGCGTAATCTAATTACGCTGCTAACGACTTTTCGTGAGATGCCGTTACAGGGAAGAATTGTATATACCCGGCAAACAGAACTGTGCAAAATCACTATTTATTGCTAATGACTTGCTGATGTTCTTTATATTCTTCAAATTATTGCTGGTTTATTGAAACTTTACCCAATTGCAGCGCGTACAAGTAGACTCTGTAATGGTAAAAAGTTATTGATATTTACTACTGGCTTAAACTTCTCATTTCATGATTGACCTAACTTAATCACCTTTTGAGCAATGTTTCATTTTATGTCCATGAAGCTGTGATTTGTGAGTAGTCGAGAAAATTAAAGTGAACGTAGTCACCATTGACCACCAGCAATTCGATCACATCAGCAATCTCCGAGGAAAGTAATTAGGGGAACACATTCAATACCTGTGGCAAAATGAACGAATGGTGGCTACCGCTGTCATAACAAAGTGATTCGTGATTACTAGTGACGAAATCTTATTATCTCCATGTTATTAATCTTGAATCATCGTTTCAATTACCATTTGACATGCATGACGCTATGCAGGATAAAAGTGCAACACCGAAC
Organism: Dermacentor andersoni; assembly: GCF_023375885.2. Classification (NCBI taxonomy): domain Eukaryota; kingdom Metazoa; phylum Arthropoda; class Arachnida; order Ixodida; family Ixodidae; genus Dermacentor; species Dermacentor andersoni. Next base: position 218,978,144 of record NC_092817.1, read on the forward strand.
AGAGCTTATCGCTGGTGATCATTAATGGCTCTGCGATGTAAATGAGCAATGTTGACTGATTAAAACTCTCATTTATTGACACTTTCATTTATACCATTCACGGCGTGCAAGAATGATGGCTTTGACCATCAAACCATCAAAGTGATTCTTCATCACTAGAGTCAATAAATCTTAGTATTTCCTATAGTTATCAAGTTATAGTTAGTGAATAGCCGTCTGAATTACATTTCATTTCATATCTATCACGCTATTCTGCATGCAAATTCGAGAACATCGCGGTGAGCGCATCACTAGGGATGACTTAAAACTCGGCGGTATCAGTTGGCAGTGGTAACGCAAAAGTACTCATCGTGCTACAGCTTTATTGATAGTACTGACGGCACCCACGAGGGAAAGCTGCCTCAGGGATAGTAAAATAGGTGAATAATATTCACCAGTGACTTAAGTATACGAGTTTATAGTAGGCATAGTGAGTCACTCGTTTCATCGCATTTTATTGGATGTATATGACGTCATGTTGCACAAAACACCAAGAACCCCGAACTGCGCATTGTATTTCACTTGTGATCAATAGTGGCTTGACCATATTAGTTATGCAATTAAATGGTATTCATGACTGTTTTAGCTGTACCGATGACAAGGTCTTTGATTGGAGGCTGCGGATATCGCAGTAGAATAGTGAATCGTATTCGCTAGCGACCGAAGCCTCCCGGCGAGGGCCTTATGATTATCATCGAATCAACCTTTATTGTATCGTTTGATAGCCATTACCAAATCGAATGTGTACCATTAACTCGACGTACTCATGCTGACGTTTCCTCTCAAATAATTCGGAGAATGTTCATCTTCTGTGTCGCTCTCATAACGAAGCAGAAAATAAAAAAAAATTGGCTGGGGCTTAGCTAAGGTTAAGCCTGGATATCTCGAAGCGAAAAGGCTCGGTGATGCTTATGGTTTAGCTTATGGTTATGCTTAATGATTTAGCCTATGGTTATGCTTACGGTTTAGCTTATGGTTATGCTTTATGATTTAGCCTTGGATATGCTTACGGTTTAACTTATGCATATGCTTATGGTTTAAGTTATGGATCTGCTGACGGTTCAGCTTATGGTTATACTTTATGATTTAGCCTATGGTTATGCTATACGTGTGCCTTGTGCAGTTATGCAAATTGATTATCAATGATATATACCATAAGTTATGCAGGATTATTAAACTTCTTTATTCATCCTTGTTGGGCACACTGTCTTGCGATTCCTGTACAGCCATAAACACAGCTCTCTGTATCGGTAGTATCACTCTCTTCCCCTTCCATGTTGAATGCGCACGCCTATACCCTAGCGAGCGGTTATATAGTCGGCCTCCGCGATAAACACGCGCTTGCGGCGATCGTCAAACGATGACGCATAGCGCGGGGCAGTGGCCACCTGCGCCGACTCCGAACACGCTCACGGAGCCAATTCCGACATACGCCGGCTCGCGCGATGCACGGTGTTCACTATAGCGGTTAGTGAAGCTTTTCGCTTCAAAACCTCCAAAAGTTGTCGTTAGTCCCGTGGCAGGATAGCTACTGGTCTACCATTCCGCTCTTTCATTTTCAAGGTGTTAGCTCATAATATGTTCGCAAATTTTCAGAAGTCTTGAAATCTAAAGGCTCTTGGATTCCGTTGTGCTGGATTAAATTCACTGGTGCTTGGATTATTTCGGCTGGCGTTTGGATTAAATTGAGTGGCGTTTGGATTAAATTGACTGGCGCTCGGATTAAAATCACTGGCACTTGGATTAAATTGACTGGCGCTTAGATTAAATTGACTGGCGCTCGGATTAAATTGACTGGCGCTTGGATTAAATTGAGCGGGAAAACCTGTAGTGTAATACCCCGCCCGTTTTTAAGAGTAATGATTTCTTTCATCAGTCTACTGTTTTCTTCTTCTAGAGCGCCAATCCGCTGATGATGTTCTAGCATCATTTGTTTCATCTTTGCTAGTTATTTTTCCAACTCTCTATTTCTAGTGTTAAGTGCAGCCTCTGTTAGTCCAGCCCCGGAAGCTACGTCAGCCTAGCTCACCTGGGATGGCAGTCCGGGGGTGTAGTCGCCGGTAGTGCACTTGCTGTTGCCAATGGCCTGTGGTGGCTTGATTGGGCTGCCATTGTGGGGTCGGGACCTTGACCTTGACCTTGATCGGTTACCGGAGCGTGATCTGCTTCTGGCTCTTCTGTTCCTGCTGACTGTACTTGGCCTTCTTTGTTTATCGCCGTAGGTTTCGTATTCCACTTATTCCTCTCTCCGGGAACGTTGCCATCTTCCTCTTTTGACGAGGTATGGGATGCGGTACCTTGCTTAGCATCGTTTATCCCCGGTCGGGTGGTCTTCTCCACATAGTTGGCATTCTGCTTTGCATTCGTGGTCTTGCTTTGGATTCTTGGTGCCGCAACTCCGGCAAATTTTATCAGTAGGATTGGGGCATACGTCCGCTCGGTGACCAAGTCTTCCGCATTCGTAACAGATGTCAAATTGTTTCTTGTAAAGTGCGCATCAAACTAGCGCAGCTTCATAGTTCACATAGCTATGGACGTAATATCCATCAAAAATGACGCTTACGTTGTTTGTATTGCCCATGCGCTTGGCGTAGAGGACGCTGGGTCGCGTGGAGTGACCAGCTTCCTAACGATGTCTTCCGAGCTTTCATCGGCAGAGATACCTCGGATGACTCCTTTCGAGGTGTTCTCCGGTGCTGTGCGATAGGCACAGACTTCATATACCTTGCTGCCAATGCTCAGACTTGTTATTGCGACGTATTTTTGGGCTCTTTCTTTCGATGGTGTGCTGAGGACTATAATGTTCTGCTTCTGGTTGAAGCAAAGATAATCTTCTTCATGCGCTGTGCGTTCAGCATTTGCAGCACCTCGTACGCTTTGGTAGATGCGGTCTGCGCCGTGTTCGGTCACGTTGAGTCCGCCTCTTGGTCTAATAATGATCCTGTGGTCGTCCACCGGTAAGTGTGGCATGCGGCTTGCGACGATGAACTGTCGAATCTGCCGATTGCCCTTTTTCTTTTTTTTCAAGTAGCTTCGTGCTCGCTGATGTGGTGTTTTATCACTTCGATTATTTCTTTTAATTTAGAACCAATGGCCTTGGTCCAATTCTTCTGGTTGAATATCTTCGCCGTCTACGTTTACCACCTCCATGTTAACCTTAATGCTCTGCGAGAGCCGCGGCGTTAGGCTCAGCACGTCAGTCACCGTGGCTGGTGACACATGGCGACGGGGATGCTCTCGCTAGGCTTAGGCTTCCCGGTCGGCGTGGCAAACTGTTTGAAATGATTTCTGGAAATGGCCCACCTGGTGCCCAGGCGATCCTTGGGTCTTCCTGCTTCTACTGAGATGTGAATTTCGTAGTTCCAGTCGAAAAAAGGCCGGCAATCATTCCAAGTTTACGGAGCCGACGTGAAACGCATCCGCTTTCCGTCGTCTTCTTCTTCCCAAAAATGGTCGCATGGCCACAATTTTTTCTGCGTCTGTGATTGGCAGGTGGAGTACAACCTGGCGCTGTCCGTCTGCCTTGGTTGCAAACTTCCGCTTTCTTGAAGTTGTATGCTACTATAGCTGTATTTGTTTTTTTTTTTTCACTGAAGAAGCACATGGCTGTTGAAAGAGGAGACTCCACCAAACAAAAAGCGACAAGCATACTACAGTCCCTCCTGAGCTGGAATGCGGCAATCAGCTTCAGCTGGTTTGGTATGAAGGGTAAAACATTATCTGAGCTGCATCTGTGATAGCTAATGTGTGGTGAGTTAGGTGTAGCAAGCTTGGCATCACTTAGTTATTTTTAAATCTAGTGTCAAGCGGGACGATGACGAAGCGTCTTCTTGGTAGAACGCTTGTATCTGTGTTCTCGGGCTTCTGGCGAAATCTTCGGAATTTCCTGGTTGCTCGGCTCCCAGTCTTGTGGCAATGGACGTGGAGCCTTCCAGAGCCCTCATGGCCAGAGGTCATCAAGGCCGTCCTTCACGACGAAGAGAGGAAGTGTGCTCAGTGACACCAAGGACACTGAGCTGTACTCGATGTCGGATGAAGACTCATCGGATGATAGCTTCATCTCTGTCCGCAGAAAGAGGGCCAAAAGGAGGACTGTCAACGCGAATACATCAACGCAAGCGAGCACGGCGACTCTGAAGTCAAGGCCTGAACGCTGGCCTCACGCCATCGTGTTCGCACCCGAGGAAACCTCAAGCAACCTCCGATTGCTGAACAGGCAAGAACTATCTGTTTTCTTGAAAGCGGTCGTGCCGAATGAAATTAAGGGCATTCGGATAAATATACGCAAAGATGTCGTCGCAATCGGTGTTTCCGACGGGAGTGCGCTCGAAAAACTGAAGCAAATTTCGGAGCAAGGACGCATCATAGTGTGTTCCTATATCCCGATGGACGATGCATCCACAACAGGTGTAACTTATGACACTGATGTCGCCGTTCCCAACGCGGACTTGCCTATCCTCGTCAAACCAGCAAGTGAGGCTGTTGTCACCACGCGTGTGAGCCGCCTTGGCACTTCGCGCTGCGTCAAACTGATTTTCAAAGAAGATTGCATACCATCTCACGTCAAAGTCGGTCACTTCCGACACCCTGTTCGGCCCTTCGTACAAAAGCCTCTTCAATGCCATCAGTGTTTAGGCTTGGACATGTCAAGGGGTCTGTCCAAACTCGTTGCTGTGTCCCCTGTGTGCTGACCTCACGCGGAGGACACTTGCCGGGCTACTGTCCTAAAGTGCGGCAACTGTAATGGTTGCCATGCTGCTTCACCTAGGGACTGCCCTCGCATCAAGAAAGCGGTCGCTGTTCTCAAGCAAATGGTTCGGGACAATTCGACACACAGGGAGGCTGCTGGAACGATCCGATGTCGGCGTCGGCGTCACCGAACCTCCTCAAAAAAGGCAGAGACGCGAAATGAGAGGGGCCCTTTCATTGTAGCACCCACATTTTCCAATCAGGCAAAAAAGGGGCTGAACAGCACAAGAAAGTCAGTTGAAAGGAATCTTTTTCAGGAAGAATGGCCTGCGTTTCCGAGCCAGCAACTTCCCACAGAAGCATAGATTGTCAAGCCCGATCGAGGGCTTACTCCTGCCGCTGATGACACGCCTAAAGCAGATCGTCAAGCCATTTCAATGCTGCGTCCCTTCATAGCTGCCATTCGGGTGATTCTGTCGAACCTTGTAACCACGTCTGCTCGAAGTGCTCTGAAAGTACTGGACGCCTTAGGTCCAGTGCTTGAGTCTCTCGAATAGAGACATGGCCAACCAACGCCCATCCTTTCGAGAAGTCAAGGCAACGTCAATCATCCAGTGCAACGCAACAGGACTAAAGTAACGCCTTTCAGATTTCCGTCAGTATATATATACTAATAATTTCCCAATAATTGTCAAATGTGAGCATAACCTGTCAAAACCAGTCAGATTATTGGGATGCGAAGCTGTTATATCCGCAACAACTGATGCCTGCAGTAAAGTCATCGTTTTTATTTGTCGAGAACTGACTTATGTTCGCCAGCCGATTCTGCCTCATGGTAACAATCAATATGTTTGCCCTTTCTAATTTTTAGGCATACTCATGTGGAGACTTGTAGGCGTTTATATATCGCCTTCAAGTAATTTTGATCCCGAAAGCTTAACGAACATCTTGTCGGTGTGCCCTGCTCCATATGTCATCACCGGCAGAAGTAAAGAAAGCCTGGGGAGCTATGCAAAAGGGGAAGGCCGCTGGGGAGGATCAGGTTACAGCAGATTTGTTGAAGGATAGTGGGCAGATTGTTCTAGAAAAACTGACCACCCTGTATACGCAATGCCTCATGACCTCGAGCGTACCGGAATCTTGGAAGAACGCCAACATAATCTTAATCCATAAGAAAGGAGACGCCAAAGACTTGATAATTTATAGACCGATCTGTTTACTGTCCGTTGCCTACAAAGTATTTACTAAGGTAGTCACAAATAGAATCAGGAACACCTTAGACTTCCGGCAACCAAAGGACCAGGCAGGATTTTGTAAAGGCTACTCAACAATAAACCATATTCATACTATTACTCAGGTGATAGAGAAATGTGCGGAATATAAGCAACCTTTACATATAGCTTTCATTGATTACGAAAAAGTGTTTGATTCAGTCGAAACCTCAGCAGTCATGCAGGCATTACGGAATCGGGGTGTAGACGAGCCGTATATAAAAATACTGAAAGATATCTATAGCGGCTCCACAGCCACAGTAGTCCTCCATAAAGAAAGCAACAAAATCCCAATAAAGAAGGGCGTTAGGCAAGGAGATACAATCTCTCCAATGCTATTCACAGCGAGTTTACAGGAGGTATTCAGAAACCTGGATTGGGAAGAACTGGGGATAAGAGTTAGTGTAGAATACCTTATTAACTTGCGATTCACTGATGATATTGCCTTGCTAAGTAAATCAGGGGATCAATTGCAATGCATGCTCACTGACCTGGGCAGGCAAAGCAGAAGGGTGTGTCTAAAAGTTGATCTGCAGAAAACTAAAGTAATGTTTAGCAGTCTCGGAAGAGAACAGGAGTTTACGAAAGGTAGCGAGGCACTGGAAGTGGTAAGTGAATACAACTACTTAGAACAGGTAGTGACCGCGGATCCGGATCATGAGACTGAAATAATTAGAAGAATAAGAATGGGCTGGGGTGCGTTTGGCAGGCATTCTCAGTTCATGAACAGCAGGTTGCCATTATCCTTCAAGAGAAAAGTGTATAACAGTTGTGTCTTACCAATAGTCACCTACTGTGCAGAAACCTGAGGGCTTACGAAAAGGTTTACGAATTCTACTTAAATTGAGGACGATGCAACCAGCTATGGAAAGAAGAATGATGGGTGTAATGTTAAGGGGGGATAAGAAGAGAGCAGATTGGGTGAGGGTACAAACGCGAGGTAATGACATCTTAGTTGAAATCAAGAAAAAGAAATATGCATGGCAAGGGCATGTAATGAGGAGGGAAGATAACCGGTGGTCATTAAGGATTACGGAATGGATTCCAAGAAAATCGAAGCGTAGCAGGGGGCGGCAGAAAGTTAGGTTGACGGATGAGATTAAGAAGTTTGCAGGGACAACATGGCCACAATTAGCACATGATCGGGATAGTTAGATAAATATGGGAGAGGCCTTTGCCCTGCAGTCGGCGAAGCCAGGCTGATGATGATGATGATGATATGGAATGGGGAAGCACAAGGACAAATGCAAGAGGGCAAGGACTTGCAAACTTCGCCTGGAACAGCCTTTCACTCCTGTATGACAGCAGCCCAACGTTTATACGAGGCGTGAAATATGGCTGTTATCTTGACCTAGCTTTCGTCTCCATCTCTTTCACAAGATGTGTTAAATGGTTTTTGGATATCGAGACATACAGGAGTGATCACATTCCCACGTACCCTGTCATCAAAGGGATGTCCAGGTCATTCCCACGGAATACCATTCGAATAATTGACTGGACTAATTTTACTTCCACCATGGAAGACGCTTGTCGAGAGGGCTTGCCCTCTGGATTGGAGGAGACAATCAAGTCTGCAATACGAGATGCCACGCGCATGGTCACGGTTTCGTCGAAGCACACGGAATTGGATTCAGAGTAGGAGTGACTTCGTGTACTCCGTCGTCGGGCGGAGCGGCGTTACCGGCGTAGAAAATCCATCGAAGATCTTAGAACAGCCAGACGACTACAAAAGAAAATTCAACGTCGCATGGATAGATTGGCATCTCTACGTTGGACAGTGATTTGCCAGTCACTAGACACCCGAAAACCACTTTCCCACATCTGGACAACCATACGTGGTCTGCGTTCCCTCCCTGAACAACGCTACCCATTCAAAGCGCTGGCGCTCTTCCACAGGGGACTGGATGCTGATGTTGCAGAAACCTTTTGTGCAAGGATCGCTGGCCAAGCAACCGGTCCAGGCTTTCCAGCCCACAGTCACATCCCTGTTTCACGTGACTGCCACATGGATCTTCCTTTCGCAATGAAGAAACTAGAACCGGCTCTTGTTCTATGCAGGCGTTCTTCATTCCCGGGACCAGAAGGAATATCGTACCGCGCCTTGAACAACCTGAGTGATGGCGCACGGAGAGAACCGTTGCATCTTTACAACGTATCTTGGCGAGATCGCGTGGTTACCGAAGAATGGAAGAGAAGCTGCTCGGTCCCTGTCCTGAAGCAAGGCAAGTCCCCACTTGAACTCACGTCATACCGTCCAATAGCGCTGGCTAGCTGTGTAGAAAATATAATGGAAAAGATGATCTTTGCCCGCTTGGAGTGGTACCTGGAACACTACAACATTTTACCAAATTGCATGGCTGGTTTTCGTCGAGATCGCTCATCAGTAGACAGTGTTGTTGATCTGGCTACGTATGCCCAGCATCAAAAGTCACGCAAAAGATTATCTGCAGCTTTGTTCTTGGATGTCAAGGCGGCATACGATAACGTATCTCACGAGGCTATCCTCGGTGCTCTTGAGACGGTTGGCCTAGGTCGAGTTTTCCTATGGATTTCTCGTTAACTTTTTATGACATTGTTCCAAAGAACGATGTCATACGACACCTCGACAGGTGCAGTGTCGTGCGATGGTAAAACCGCATGACACTACACCTGTCGAGGTGTTCCTCAAGGTGGGTACTAAGCCCTACGCTATTCAACCTCACACTCATTGGTCCCGTTGATCATCTGCCAGCAGCGATCAAGGTATCAATGTACGCAGACGACATAAGAAGAATCAAGAAGTCTTTATTGAGTAACACAAACAAAATGTATACACAGATATTTGGACCGATAGCCAATGAGGCTAGTAAGCGGTCCAATACAAAATAACATATAGGACAGCAATCACAAACACATTGAAGAAAAACTAACTTTGTAGCCTTGCTTCCATTCCCAAAAAATGTTTCTTGCATGTCAGTTTGAAATTCCTAGCTTGCTTTACTTCAATTGGCAACGAGTTCCAAATTTTCGCTCCTGTAAATTCTATTCGTCTTTCTCCGTACGCATTATGGCAAATAGGAAGGTTAAAATTGCCATTGCTGGCTTGTCTAGTGTTGCGGACGGGAATACTGAATGCACCAAGAGGTAAGGGGTAGTTGGTATTTATAATATTATTAACCATAAGAGCTATTTTGTAATCGCGTAAGGTTGTGAATGACATGATTTGCATTGCGTCAAAAATGTTATTGTTAGAACTATTCGAAGAAGGTAATCCCATGGTTTTCAAGGCACGTTTTTGTAGTCTTAGCAATGGTGTTAAATACGTTTTGTATGTGATTCCCCATGATTCACTGCAATAACTGAGATGACTGTGACATAATGAAAAATACAGTGATCTAAGAATAGCAGGTGGAAAGTGCCGCCGTGCCTTAGACAAGGTAAAACAACCGTACGCAACCTTTTTACACACACTGTGTACCTGTTCCTTCCAAGACAAGTGGCAGTCGAACATGACCCCTAAATATTTAAAAGAAGACACACTATCAATAACATTGTTGTCAACACATATAGAAAAATCACTTAATTCAATACACTTTTGTTTTGAACGAAAAATAACATATTTAGTTTTTTCGGTGTTTAAAGTTAGATGATTATTACGAAACCAGGTCGAGATACGTTGGAGTTCATTGTTAATAGGATTTTCTATTGACTCAAGTGAGTTGCCAGTAAAGATAAGTGCAGTGTCATCCGCATACATCAAAATTTGAGAACACTGTATTGCATTGGGGAGGTCATTAATAAAGAGCGAAAATAAAAGCGGTCCCAGAACTGACCCCTGGGGTACACCACACGTAACAGTTTGGTATGCAGACTTGAACTGTTTGAGGACAACTTGCTGCTGTCGTGAAGAAAGATAACTTTTAAAGAATTCAAGGGCCCCGCTACGCACACCATATGCTTCCAGTTTCATTAAAAGAATGGAGTGTGAAACTGTGTCGAAAGCTTTTTTGATGTCTATAAATACGCTTACAGCAACATTATGGTTATGAAGAGCAGATAGGATAAGCTGTGATAGAGTAACTACAGCCGTGGACGTGGACCTGCTAGAAACAAATCCGTGTTGCTGAGGACAAATAATATGATTAACATCAAGAAAGGTTTTCAGTTGGAAAGCAATTAATTTTTCAAAAATGGTATTGACGACACTCAGTACAGATATTGGCCTGTAACTAGACGGGTTGTTAGGGTCACCAGTTTTAAATATCGGAACAACTTTTGCAACTTTTAAAGTATCGGGGTATAAGCTAGAGTGTATCGCATGATTGAATATTCTGCACAAAGGAACACAAAACAAATCAATGTTGTCCTTGATTACCTTAGCCATTATGCCGTCTGGCCCGGCCGCTTTATTCGTGGGCATGTTCGCCACAACACTTGCAACTTCATCGCTTGTAATGTTCGAGAAACTGAATTCATTATTAATACATCGAGGTATGTCGGATGTCACTGAAGCTAAGGGAGTAGGTTGCGCACTGTTCTGACCGTATGTTGTGAAGAACTGATTAAACTGGTCTGCAGTCTCTATTGACAAGTTGACAGGAACAATCTGTTTTCTTTTAGCTGTTCCCGTAACTTCTCCTACAATCTTCCATACTTGCTTTGTGTCATTTCCTTGACGATTAACCAAATTTGTATAATACAATTTCTTTGATTTTCTCATCAGCGCCACGGATTTGTTTCTGTAATACTTAAACTGTTTCAAGTAATAAGCATTTGTTCTGTTGTTTTTGAGCTTATTATAGTATGAATCCTTCTTTTTCAATACTGTGAGTATTTCCTCAGTAATCCAAGGACATATGGCATGTTTGTAGTTGCGCCGAGAAAACTTCAGTGTTGACTTAGTAATTGCGTCGGAAACAGCAGATACGAAGTTAGCAAATTCTGTGTGAACGTCACTGTGACACAGATTTTCGAAATGAATAGATTCGAGCAAACGCCTGACATGCGCGTAGTCCACCCGTGAAAATACATTGGTATGGGTAGGGCAAGTACAATCGATACCCGACCGTGGCAGAAACAGAAAAGTTGAACAGTGATCAGCAATGTTTTGGTTACAAACACCAGCGCAGGCATCCATATCACGGTTACATAAGATGTGATCAATAATTGTTGCAGACTGATGTGTAATTCTAGTGGGCACATTGATAACGTTCTTGAGGTTGAACGATTCCAGCAAGAAAATATAATCTGGACAGTCATCCTTTGATAAGTCGATATTGAAATCACCAACTATTGCTAACTGATTATTAAAAGACATCAGAGGAACCAGAATGGACTCCATATCAGATATGAACTGACTTGTGCACGTGTTTGGCGGACGATATACCACGCCTATTACGACGTCTGTCTTAAGGCGAATAAAAAGTGCTTCTGTGGTATTAGAGCTCAGAGAGGAATCCGAGAGCTGTTGATAATCTATGCCGTTTTTTATAAAAAGAGCAACGCCACCCCCTCGTGCGGTGCTATCTCTTGGTAAAGATAGCGTTGTGTAACCCGGTATGTACGGTATTTCTCCTTTCTTAAGCCAGGTTTCAGTTACAGCGATAAGATCATACTGGAAAGAATGTTGCGATAAATGTACAGTGAGTTGGTCTAAATTTTTATTTATGCTGCGGACATTGCAATGAAAAATGGAAAGGTTTTCGCTCTCGTGCCACTTAGCACTGATTTCCTCGACGGAAAAGGCCATGTTTCTAGACTACCTGAGCAAGATCAGCGTCACAGGTTATATGTAGAACATGCGAGGTATCTGTCTTGCGCATCAGGATCTTGCCATCTGATACCCATGCGTGTTTCCACTGTTTTTCCTTTTTGGCTTTCCGTGCTTTACCTAGCAAAATTTTGTTTGCCGGGCACAAATGTTCGTTGATGAACACGAGATTTTCGTGATCGTCAAAGCTCAGAAGTGTAGTGTTCAGCCGTTGCTTTTTCGCTGTTTTCAGAATGCTGTCTCTCACTTTCCTGGAAGCAAACTTAACAATGATGTTGGGTTCGTCCTTGTTTTTTGAGGGCACACGATGGATAGCTTCAACATCGGATTCATCGAACTTGGTGCTCAAGAGATGACAGATCGATGTCATCACTGAAATCAGATTTTCAGTGGGTGCTGGAGGGATGCCTTTGATTTCAAGGTTATTTCTTCTACTGTACTGCTGCAGTTCAGTCAATTCGTGCCTGAGAGTTTTCACTTCATTTGTGAGTCGGTTGTTTTCTTTTTTCATTTCCAGGTTTACGTTTTTCACGTCAGACAGGGTCTTTTTGAACTCAGAGATCTCTGTTCTAAATTCTTCGAACTTTTCATTGATAAAGCCCATTGAAGTTTTGACAGATTCCATTTCAGATTCAATCACATGCTTTATATCTTGCTTTAGTTCACTTTGCTTAGAGTTAAACTGTGCACTCAAGTCAGTCATAGCCTTTACAAGTTCTTTTATAGTTGAAGGAGGCTTATCACCCATGCTGGACACAAACACGAACGGAGCAATCCAGTAGCCTAAGATCGATGTAATCAAAGATACAGGATACACACCTGCAATGAACGAAGAAGGCGGTTAGCCTCTGCCTGGTTGCGAAGGCTGCCTGGATTGCTCCGTGAATGATGTGGGGACCGTCGTGCAGCGGTTATATAGGGGACGCCGTTGATATCGGACAGTAGTGCGCAGGTGCGGCTTGCCAGTAGAGAACGGAGGGAGGGGGACGATCCGTGGACACGTGTAGGTTCCACCAGCAGTGACGGTAGCAGCTTCTGATTCCGCTCCTCAAACGCGCATTTCTGCATATTTTATTTATTCAAGTTCCCTTATAGGTTCCGTCAGGAACATTGAGTAAGGGGGACGATTGAATCAAACACGAGTTCAACAAAAGCAACGCAGATCAAACAATACGATGTGGTTACATAGTACAAATAAATAAAAGAAAGATTAACATGACACAAGTACACTCTAGTTACAAAAAAGTTATTGTTTGCAAAGGCGCGATAACGCAAGAATGTAAGATACACAAGGGGGAGACAGCCTGTTCAATGGGCAGGTAATAAGCACACGACAACAACTGGCACGCTAGAAAAAAAAATGGCGACAACACACTCCCACGTAATCACAACGAAACATAGTTACGGTATTTAAGATGTATAAAGTTGATACACTTGGTTGCGGAACGATGCGTGATCGGTTACTGAAACGATTTCGTTGGAAAGATCGTTCCATAATGCTATTGCTCTGGGCAGTGTCGATGAGTTGAATGCTTGCGTGTGGCCGTAGATGCGTTTGAAAGAGCGATGGTTGTTTAATCGATTGGACATGCGCATGGGGGATTCTTGGGGTAAAGGTGAAAGATAAGCGCAGTTTATATACTTGTGTAGCAAACAAACGATAGCGACAGAACGACGGGTGTCTAAGGATTGGAGAGTATTATCAGTTTTTATTTGAGTTATGCTGAGCTGACGGCTGTATATGGACTTCAGGTGCGACACGGCCTCAGATACGTGCAAGACTTCGAAAAGCTACTACTCTAACAGCTATATACCTCCGCAACCAAGGTCTCGAAATCTCGGAAGACAAATGTGTACTGATGACATTGACTCGCAAACCAATGACACCCTATGCCATCTGAATAAATGGCCAGATAATTCCTTACGAGAAGACTCACATATTTTTTGGCATAATCATTGACAGAGATCTCTCATGGAGCCCGCACGTGACCTTCTTTAAACAGCGTCTGACAGCAATCTCCCAGCTTTTCAAGTTTCTGGGTGGAAAGACTTGGGGAAAGTCAGTGCATGCAATGTTGGAATTGTACAGGGCTCTTTTTCGGGGCTTCTTGAGATACACTTTGCTCGTACTGACCAACACTTGCCAGACAAATCTTCGTGCTCTACAGGCTATTCAGGCTGGGCACTCAGGGTTTATCCTGGTTTGCCAAAATGCACATCGACAGTAGCGACTATTGCGATCACCCGGGACCAACACATACAAACGCACATTGCAGTGGAAGTGTTGACAGTGCACATTGGGCACTTTTGCTCGTGCCCGTTCCCGCCATCTGGCAACACTACCGTCAGAAAGGCGGCAGGCATCATTGTGTACTATGATTTCAGATTATCACACCTGCCTTCTATCAGGCTTCACCCCCGCAACTAAGCCATCAATTCCTCCATGGTGTTTGGCTCGACCTACATTGCACCTCACCGTACCAGGAATCAGGAAAAAATCTGAGCTGTCATTACCTGCTCTTAAACAACTAACTCTGCTCCTTTTGCACGAGACGTACACCGACCACGTACATATCTATACTGATGGATAGGCAACTCTCCAGTGTTCCTCTGGAGCCGTGGTTTTCCCAGCGAAATTCACCACCATCATGTTCAAGACATGTCACCCAACGACGCCGATGGCTGCGGGTCTTGTAACTCTTAGCGCTGCACTTCCTCTCGTCAGCCAAGAACAACCTTGAAGATGGTCAATATTCAGTGACTCGAAGGCAGCACTAGAATCTTTGCTATCAGCCCTGTGGCGTGGACCACACGAACAATTGGTCTTCGAGATTAGAGAACTAATCTATACCTTGACTGAGAAAGGACCCCACGGGACATTTCAGTGCCTTCCAAGTCACTGCGGCGTCATAGGGAACGAACACGCCGATAACGCTGAGCGGCGGACTCTTCAAGGCGACGAAGAGGAGCCGATACCATTATCAAGGACAGATTCCGCTAGAAAACTGCGAATACTCAGCCGTGATATCACGTTCTGCTTGTGGAACGCAGGACGTTTTCAATACAACCGGCGGCACAACTTAGACTCCTGTCTACGCCTTTGCATTCCAGCTGGACTCTGCCGTCGTGAAGCTACCCTGCTTTCTAGAATATGGCTAGGGGTGGCCTTCACCATGTCTTTCGCTTTCCGAATTGGATGGGCTGACGACGCCTCTTGTGATGACAGTGGTAACGAGGCGACTCTTCAAAACCTTCTCTGTGACTGTCCTCGCTATAATTAACAGCGACGATCACTCGCAATCGCGATAGCGCGCTTTGACCATAGACCTCTAACAGAGAAAGTTATCTTAAAATGCCGCCATTACAAGCCATCGCAGCAGAGGGCGACGAGGGCACTGTTGCAGTTTTTAAAGGCAACCGAATTGGACAAGCGGCTGTAGCCTGAAGAGATGTTTATAGTGTTGCAAGTGCTACTGTGCTGTGTGGTGACAGCATGCGGCGACAGTGACCGACTGTGATTGTATGTTTATGTTCCTTTCTTTATCTCTACTTTTTTATCACTCTTGCTCCCCTTCCCTCTCTCCCCAGCGTAGGGTTGCAAACCCGATCTTCGCCTATGGTTAACCTCCCTGCCTCTCCCCTTTCCTGTGTCTCTCTCTCTAGTGCCAAGCAGTATACTTACTGTACCTCGGCTGCTTAGGCAAATGGACCCGTTATTGCCTAGCTAGTTGGATTTTCCGTGGCAGATACATCATGCAGGACATTGTAACAATTTAAGGCTTATACAGCCATTCACGCTTTTCTGAGTTTAGTGCTGGTATTTATTTTTGTGTTTTTAGTAGAGTATGATAATGGTTGAAGATTTGTGTGGTGTGTAAAACTCATAAGAAGGATAATTTTGCTTATGGCTGCAGGCACATGTACTAATGATTTCAGACATCCAGATGCCACCCTAAGGGATGTCCAGAGGGCCACCGTGACGTTGTTCTGATATAATTCTGAGCCGCTTTCTGCGCAGCAAACACAATTTTGTTTATTTTCAATCTCGAATGGGTCAGGCAGATAGTCAGTTTTCTTGTTGCAGATTGCATTGCATGTATGAAAATTTTAGTTCACCAGCGTGTTCCTTTTTTTTAAAATTTACTGTTGGCCACATCCAGCGCCATAATTTCGTTATGTGTTGTTTCCTGTGCCTAACTGAAATACTAATTTCCTAAAACTTGATTTCTTTACTGATGCACACAGCCTGCACTGCCTGCTTAACCCTCTTCTAATTGTGTGGAATTAAGAGTTAAGAGAGCAGAAGTAACAGTATTGACTGCACCATTAGTGGAATTGGGAACACTATTGTACAATGTTTAGAAAGTGCACAGCAATATACACAAAAGGACCTTAGCAAGTAAATGCAACTTTGAATTTTGCTCTACTAGATGAGTTAAGCTGGCTGTGCGCTCCAGTAAGAAAAATAGGTTCCAGGAAATCAACATTTTTTAGGCACAGGGAACAGCACAGCAAAAAAAAAAATATTTTAAACTCTGTGTTATTAGTTCCTGTGAAGAGAATGTGTCTTAATTATACATATGTGTGTTCATCTTATATATAGGAAGTGTGCAATAAAAATTACATTTCCTTCCACCGTTTAACTGTCGTTAACTAATTATTATAAGCCTAATTTATAGTGCACTGTTGAACATGAATTTAGTGTTATACACTTGCATCACAATATCCAAAGTTATTAATAATGGTTTAAAAACATTTTTCTGTCTCAAATTTCTAAACGTTAGCCGTCTTCAGAAAACTCGAATATGCGCTGCACTTGTCCCACTGCTTTTTTATATTCACTTATGTTCTAGAACTGTTACTGGATGGTGGCCTTCAGTACTTTGGTCATTTGCTCTACCTGTTCACCGTCCTGAAACCATCTTCAAGCTCTTTTTCAGGCTTGGAATTGAAACACGGAGTGCAAGATCTATTGCTGTCCCATTTTACAATGGGAACTTCTACACAGCCAGTGTTGTGTAGCTAGATGTCTGTGCTTAAGCCTTCACAGCACTTTTTCCAGTATTCTCAAAATTTGGTAAGCATACAAACAGAGATGAAAACTACTGAAGGCCATAAGCCTGTAGTCTTGCCGAAAAAACCAGGAAAAGAAGTGAATTACATCTCGGGGAGAGTATGTTGAAGGCAGTAAAAGTTAAGAAATGTTCGAGAAATGCACAAATTTCAAAAAGAAAAAGCTTTGTATTTATGGGTATGTGCCCTTCAAAAGCTGCACCCACTGGTAATTTCTAGGCTCAGCGGAATATGTAACATCCAAATATGATTCTAGAATGTCCGGGGGAGTATAATGACCCGTGGATGTCGTTTTTTGTCTCATTTCGGAAGATTTGGGAATTGTTATCGGTAATCCCTGGCACATCCCACACCTCCTAAGCCGGACATCCCAGGGATATCCAAAGGACGTCAGTGTGTTGTATGGGTTCGATGCACTTCTTGAGAGCTTCCGCACGATGGCGTCTTGTTTAGCTGCGGGAATGGCCCAGAGCGACCATGCCGTGTGAAACGACTTTGATTGATAACTTTTCACAGCTCTAGTAAAAAAAATTGTGTGAATATATGTGGGAAGGTCTGAAATTGTGCTTCCTATGAAAGCTGTGACCGCATCACATTATTGCTTTGGCCGTGAAACAAGCTTCGTGGAGCCGCCATAGTTGCTTAGTGGCTAGGGCGTTGCGCTGCTCAGTACGAGGCCGCGGGATGAAAACGCGGTCCGTATTTCGATGGCAGCGAAAGGCAAGAACATCTGTCTACAGTGCATGCAGTGCGTAGTAAAGAAACGGAGGTGGTTAAAATCAATCCGGAACCTTTCACTGCTACATAATCAGATCGTTGTTCTGGCACGTAAAATCGGAGAACCTAGTTTTATTGAGCTTCATCATGTCAGCAAGGAGAAATCGTGCTAAACGCGTGCAGTAGCACGGCTTGCAAAGTCCAATGAGCGAGTAACTGTTGTAAACCAAGTTTTTGCCATGCACGTGGTGCCAGTCCCTTTCGCGATTCAGCCAGCAAGAGAAGCACCCAATAAAAAGAAACTGCAGTTTGGATAGTCACAGTACATGAGTTCTGCCCAAAATATTTTAAAAACTGTGCACGCCGAAAAAATTAGGAGCCGTTCCACTCTGTGAAGGTGAATGACCAGCTAAGTTGAAGCACATCACACAGGGGACAAATATTTATTTTCATCACATGCTAATAGTAGGGACGATAGCTTTGTGATTACTATGATATACGCTGATTGGCTCGGTTACAACATTAGAGAGATTCTTGGCTGAAGTTAAAATCTATTTACGACGGTTGTTGAGTAGTTATATTACTTGGATTGGTGTGGCACTCCAAACCAAATTTTTCCAACACAGACTGAGGCAAGCATTTCTTGTCTGGTTTTAAAATGTTCAAATTGAAGTCTCCAACGTTGATCCCAGGAGTAGTGTCATCACGGTTAACCCGTGCAAAGTGCGTGGTCATGAACTTTCCGATATCACACTTGGGTGTTCCTGGCGATATATATACGGTGGATATCAAACTTTCGTCTTTCGTTTGTATGGCGCAGACATCCCCACAGTTGGTGGCATTGTGCTCTTGCGAGGAAAGGGTGTATGGTTGTACATACGTGTTCTCCTTTGCATATAGGACAATTCCTCCAGTATCGTGAGGAGACGTGCTGCTCACAAACAATACCAGCATACTGTGACAACCCGCAGGAAAGGTTGCCGATCCAAAATCACCGAACCGCGTGACCATCCAATTTCGCAAAAGAGAATATATATGTGTCGGGGTTGGGCCGCGATTAAGACAAGATGCGAATTTATATACGCTCATAGGAAAAATTTCATGCAACACAGAAGCCACAACAAAAACACGACACGAGTTACTCCATATCGTCTCAGAATGAGATTGGCAAGCAAGTCAGTTCATTAACTGATCGTGTTGGTGGTTTAGAACGCCAACTGAGGAACCTAAGTATAGTTACTAAGCGAGTCCATGATATGGAGACTGCGATGTCTACGGTTAGAACAGATCTAGCCTCCATTGTTGACAAACTAGATGACCTAGAAAATCGTAGTCGAAGAAACAACCTAGTCATTTACGGTCTTGACGAACTAAGCAAAGAATGTTCTCAGGATCTTGAAGAGAGAGTAGAATATTTGTTTCACAGCAAACTTTGTATCTCTGTGGCGAATATAAAAAAGTGCCATAGGATTGGAAACAGAAATGCTGGCCATACACGACCGGTCATGCTTGGGTTTCTCGATTATCGGGAAAAAAGGTTAATTTTGAAGGCTGCATACAAATTGAAGGGTACAGCTGTTTGAATATCCCAAGATTTCTCACGTAGAGTTCGAGAAATTAGAAAGAAACTCTGGAACAGTTCTACTCTAGAAAGAAATAATTGCTCGAAAGTAAAAGTTGTACACAATAAACTGAGCATAGACGGCGTAATCTTGGACTGGGACGAAAAGAAAGGTACACGTGTTCAACAAAAGAAAAATCAAAATTGACGTTTTTTACAAAAAGCCTCAGGAGCTTAATATACTTAACTTGAACTGCCGGAGTCCCCGCAGGGGCGTCTGCGTCAGCAGGCGTTTGGTGTGTTGCGACACCACGTACCCGAGCACACGAGGGTTTTACCCTCCCGCGTCTAACCGTGCGCGGCTTAGCCATGTCCGGGGAAAGGGGGATCCTGGGGGTTGAGCCAATGCCGGGTGTTCGGACCTTTAAGGCCCCCCGGCGGAGGCAACACACCTCTTTGGCCTCTGCTTCACGTAGACGGCACCCCCAGACTGACCCACCCGGGGGAAATCGGTAGTTGCCTTCTCCTGTCTCTCTCTCCCGCCAGCCTTCGTCTTTCGCTCACTTTTCATCTTTCCTGTCTTTTGCTAGCTTTCCGCTTACTTCCAATTTTTCCAGGCAGCGAAGGTTAACCTTGTGTGAACAGCCAACCTAGGTTATCTCATATTTGGTTATAGTGATAACGTAC
Source organism: Dermacentor andersoni (assembly GCF_023375885.2). Taxonomy (NCBI): domain Eukaryota; kingdom Metazoa; phylum Arthropoda; class Arachnida; order Ixodida; family Ixodidae; genus Dermacentor; species Dermacentor andersoni. Next base: position 218,997,930 of record NC_092817.1, read on the forward strand.
AGCTGGCGTTTACAGGACCTGTTTTTTTACAGTACCTATAGCGTCCACCTGTAGGGCTCCATGGTGGGCGGCTGCCGTTATTGCCGAAAATTAAACTCTCCTATGGCAAAGTCCTTCCTACCCCTCCTTGATCGCCCTCAGAAAAGAGGGCGCACCGAACATGTATTCAAGTTCTTTGGTCGTGAAAGACCCAACTTCCCACGATTTCACGTGATTCACTCGGAAAAGTCAGATACACAAGTACGCACAATCTCCCCATTTCTAGTTTCAAAGTCTTTAATTGAGGCTCTTGGTCCAGGTTACAAAGCAACAAGGATGGCAAGTGGAGATCTCCTCTTGGAGCTCCAGAATCTGAAGCAATTTGAAAAGTTACCCAGTCTCGTGTCATTTGTGGACGTTCAACTGACAGTGACTCCGCACCGCACTATGAACACTACCCTCGGCGTTGTCGCAGACGATGATTTGCTTCAGCTGACAGACGCAGAGTGCTTGGAGGGCTTTAGTGACAGAATGTTGTCAATGTAAAAAGAATAAAGATGAGGCGGAATGGTAAAAAGATTGCGACCAAACACATAATACTCACCTTCAATTCAAGTGTCCTACCCGAGTCAATCGAGGCCTGGTACATAAAGCTCCGTGTTAGGCCTTACGTGCCCAATCCACTCCGATATTTCAAATGCCAGCGCTTCGGCCACAGTTTGCAGAGCTGCCGGGGCCGCCAAACATGTGCGAAATGCAGTGCCCACGAACACACCACTGAAGCTTGTGCGAACGCTCTCCACTGTGTAAACTGTGATGGGGAGCACGCCGCGTACTCGCGGTCGTGCCCCTCCTGGAAAAAAGAAAAGGAAATTGTTACAATAAAAGTCAAGGAAAACATAAGCTTCAAGGAGGCACGCAGGCGGGTAGCATACCTGCCAAAGAAAAGCTTTGCCGAAGTGGCGCGTCAGGGGGCAGCGTCACAACGGCCCCCGGCGGCTATCCGACCCACAAGCAGTGAGTCGGCAGTTACGCCATCTGCCGCCGCAGCGGTTGCAGCTAGCGCTGCTCCGTCAACCCAGAATGAGGGACCATCGACCCAGAAGGTGGGTGCAGCCGAGGCTGCCCCAACCTCCCCGGCCCCTTCCAGCGCTGGCAACAGCCGGCGCAGCCACCCTCAGGGAGCCCCATCGACCTCTGGGCTGGTGGGCGCAGGGGTCTTGCCCTCCGAGGCGGGACCCTCTCTGGTAACTTCTCGCTCGCAAGAGCACGTGTCTGGCGCCTCACAAAAGGCAATGGACACTACATCTATCCTCAAGGCTCACCAAGCACCTAAGGGGCGGCGAGGTTCTCTCGAACGCTCCAAAAAGGGTCACATCCCCGTTACAGGGCCTGGAAAGAGCTCTGTAATCTAAGGCATCACTCCTGTTTCCGTACACACCGCACCAATTTACTATAAATATGGGTACACAAATTATTCAATGGAACGTCAGAGGTCTTCTTAGAAACCTTGATGACGTACAAGAACTCACCCACAAACACAATCCAAAAGTGCTGTGTTTACAGGAAACACACCTAAAATCAAAACACACAAGCTTTCTCCGACAGTATATAACTTTTCGCAAAGGTCGCGATGATGCTGTCGCATCAACGGGAGGTGTAGCCATTGTTATCCACAAAAGCATTGCGTGTCAACTTTTACAGCTACAAACGCCTCTTGAAGCAGTGGCGGTTCGAGCTGTTCTCCTAAACAAACTCATCACCATTAGTTCGCTTTACGTACCCCCACATTACAAATTAAACAAACATGATTTGCAGTCCTATATAGATCAATTGCCAGAACCTTATGTTGTTTTTGGCGATTTCAATGCGCACAGCTCCCTGTGGGGCGACTCTCGTAAGATGCGCGAGGTCGTCTTGTTGAATAGTTCCTTTTCTCTTCGGGTGCGTGCCGTCTGAATAAGAAGAAACCCACATATTACTGTCTTGCAAACAAAGCTTTTTCTTCAATTGATCTCAGCATAGTTTCCCCGTCTATACTGCCTGAACACGAATGGGAAGTTGCGAACAATCCTTACGGAAGCGACCGCTTCCCCATTCTATTAAGAAAACTTAAAGAAAACGAATATCTACCACAGGCTCCTAAGTGGCAGATTGACACAGCCGACTGAGAGAAATTCCGAACCCTAACTAGCATATCATGGGATGACATGTCCTCGTTACGAATTGATGCGGCTGTGGAGTATTTTACAGCCTTCATAATAGATGCCGCATTTAAATGCATACGTGAAGTAAGTGGCTCGGCATGCAAATGGCGTGTCCCGTGGTGGAACGATGAATCTAGAATCGCACGTAGGAATCAGAAGAAAGCGTGGGGGTTGCTACGCGCCTCCCCCATTGCAGAGAATCTTATCAACTTTAAAGAAGTAAAATCCCAAGGCAGGTGAACCCGCCGATAAGCCAGAAGAGAGAGTTGGCAAAAGTTTTTATCGGGCATCAACTCGTATACAGACGAGGCCAAAGTATGGAACAGGGCTAATAGAATAAGAGGGCGGCAAGCATATTCACTCCCTTTGGTAAACACAGAAGGCGATACCCTGCAAGCTCAGGCAGACTCACTTGGGGAGCACTTTGAGCGCGTGTCGAGTTCAATCCACTATTCCCAGTCATTTTTGAACTTAAAGAAATAGAAGGACGTAACCCAATCTTATGATAATCCAGACAGAATAAACCGTATAACCAGCCTTTCAGTATTGCCGAGTTGAGAGCTGCATTGAACATATGCAAAAGCACTGCACCGGGACCTGACCGAGTCATGTATGACATGATCAGAAACTTACATACTGACACACAACTTACACTTCTCACACTTTTCAACACTATTTGGGCTGCAGGATACCTCCCATCCACATGGAAAGAAGCGATTGTGGTCCCTGTTTCTAAGGAGGGTAAAGACCCTTCCTTGGCGGCCAGTTACCGCCCGATAGCACTTAGAAATTGTCTCTGTAAGCTTTTCGAAAAAATGGTTAATCGGGGACTCATACATTTCCTTGAACTCGCCAATATGCTCGATCCCAATTAGTGTGGCCTCAGAGAAGGACAATCGAGAACCGATCATCTTGTGCGCATTGAAGGAAATATCCGCGATGCATTTGTTCATGAAGTTTTTCCTATCAATATTCCTCGACATAGAGAAGGCGTATGACACAGCATGGCGTTACGGGATCTTGCCAGACTTGTCGGGAATGGGCATCCGTGGAAATATGCTGAACACTATTGAAAGCTGTTTGTCAAATCGTACCTTCCGAGTAAAAGTCGGTAATGCACTGTCACATCCTTTTACGCAGGAAACTGGTGTACCCCAGGGAGGCGTGCTCAGCTGCACTCTCTTTATCGTTAAGATGAACACACTACGTGCTTCACTGCCACCGGTCATTTTTTATTCCGCATACGTAGACGATATACAAATAGGCTTTAAATCCTGCAACCTCACAGTACGCGAGAGACAGGTACAGCTGATGATGATGTGTGGTGTTTTGTGGCGCAAGGGCCAGGTTTGGCCAAAGAGTGCCATGACAAGTGGTAATGTTGATGTATTATGGATGGCGTGCACAATGAATTCCTTATGGTAGATGTCACATGGCTGTAAAAGGGCCTAAAATCTGTAGCTGTAAGTGGAGTAGAATATATAGTCGCTAAAATAATGACGGTGACTAGGCAGCGATGTGGGCTATGGCAATGGGCTGTCGTAAAAACACTGTGCAATAAAACAACACTGACACCAGAGTTTTAAGAGAGCCCTTGAATGCAGGGCTGTTAGTCACGTGCTAAAAATTGCCTGGCCAAATGATTTTCAGGATGTCGGTTTCGTCTAAAAAATCTAAGACTGTTTGCAGTTTGAAAAACGGTTCGTCACTAAGAAAAAATGCAGGATGGAGAGGTATATTTTCGCGATATGCAGAAGGGAAATACTTTTTCCTCTCCGTTTCTATTGCAGGGCACTGAATAAGAGCATGGATGACTGTGAGGCCATCGCCGCACCTACTACAAGTAGGAGGATCCCCGCCAGTCAAGAGGTAGGAGTGAGTACTGTAAGTGTGTCCTATTCTTAATCGGCAAAGAAGTACTTCTTTGTACCGTGCTGTTTTCTCACTTATCCAATTCCGCAATCTTGGTTTTATAATATGTAACTTATTCAATGTTTGTGTATCCCACTCTGATTGCCAATGTTTCCTTAATTTACGGCGCAGAAAGGGCTTTAGGTCTGTGGCAGGAATGGGGATATTTCCATCTGTGTCGCTAAAACTCACTGACGTAGCGTTTTCGTCAGCAGCTACGTTGCCTTTTATACCTTTATGGCCAGGTACCCAGCATATAATAATCGCTTGGTTGCAGATATATGTGGAGCACAACAAACTATACAGCTCATTCAAAACGGGATTCTTATGTTTTCGTAAGCTAATCAGGGCTCTCACGACACTTAGTGAGTCTGTAAAGACAACAGCCTTAGCGACATTTCTGCGCCTTATGTGTTTAACAGCCGAAAGTATACCGTATGCTTCTGCCGTAAAGATACTGGTGTGTGGGTTTAGTTGCCCTGATGTTGAAAATGAGGGTCCGAGAGCTGCGTAAGCAACACCAGCAGGAGACTTCGAAGCATCTGTGTAATATTCGTCCAGGAATACTTCTCTTTAAGTTCAAGAAAATGTGATTGTATGTGAGCCTCAGGTGCTTGTTTTGATATTTCTAAGAAGGAGATGTCACATTGGATAGTTTGCCACTCCCAAGGCGGTGGAAGCCGAGAGGGGGCCATTAAGACATTCTCTAAAAGAGAGACTCCTGTTTTTTCTGAGAGTGCTTCCAAACGGAGGGACAGAGGTGGCCGGACACCTGGGCAGTTACGGAATAGCCTGGCCGTGGAGGAGTCGTGAATAATTGAATGACATGGATGATCCACAGCTGATTTTACCTTCAAGGCATACGAAAGACACAAATATGTCCTTTGGTAGTACAGCGACCATTCATTAGATTCGACGTAAAGGCTTTGCACAGGACTAGTTCTAAAGGTGCCTGTTGCAAGGCGGATGCCTATGGGGTGGACAGGATCTAGCATTCTTAGAGTACTAGGTCCAGCAGAATTATAGACTATGGCCCCATAGTCAAGGCGTGTTAATATTAGGCTTTTGTACAACTTTATTAGGCATCTCCTGTCGCTTCCCCAAGCTGTGCGTGACAACAGCTTCAGAAGATTCAGTTTTGAGGCACTTTGCCTTAAGATACTTCAGGTGTGGCACAAAGGTTAGCTTACTGTCTGGAAGGATCCCTAAGATTTTGTGTTCACAGCTCACAGATAACCGTTCTCCATTGAGATTGATTACGGGTTGCGCCAGTATACCTCTTTTATTAGAGAACAGGACGCACGTACTTTTTCTCGGATTTAGCCTAAAACCATTTTCGTCCGCCCACTTAGACAATTTATTTATGTAAAACTGTACATGTCGCTCACAGATACTTAGATTACATGATTTAAAACCTCTCTGGATGTCATCTACATATACAGAATAAAACATACTACGTGGTATGGCAGTCTGGATCGAGTTCATTTTGACTATAAAAATAGTGCAGCTGAGCACACCTCCTTGTGGAACACCAGCCTCCTGCGTAAATGGACGGGACAGAACGTTACCAAGTCTTACACGGAACGTGCGATTGGAGAGGTAACTCTGAATGGTGTATAGCAAGTTGCCTCGAACTCCCATTTCAGACAGATCGCGGAGGATTCCAAAGCACCAGGTTGTGTCGTATGCCTTCTCCATATCTAAAAATACAGACAGGAAAAACTGCTTGTGGACAAAGGCATCGCGGATATTTGTCTCGATGCGGACAAGGTGATCTGTAGTGGATCTGCCATCTCTAAAGCCGCACTGTAAGGGATCGAGTATCTTGCTGCTTTCAAGAAAATGGATGAGGCGACGGTTAATCATTTTCTCAAATAATTTGCATATGCAACTTGTCAGAACTATGGGCCTATAATTGTTGGGTGAGGAAGGGTCCTTGCCCTCTTTGAGAATAGGGATTCCGATTGCTTCTTTCCAAACAGAAGGAATGTAGCCTGCAGAGAACATGGAATTAAAGAGTGACAGTAGTGTTTTTTGGGTTTCGGGGTGTAACTGTCTGATCATCTCATACATTATCCTGTCACTTCCTGGAGCGGACTTGTTGCAACAGTTCAGTGAGGCCTGGAACTCAGCCATTCCAAATGGGCGGTTGTATGCTTCGTTGGATGTGCTTTTCCGATCCAAATTCATCTGTTCTGCTAGTCGCTGGTATTTTAGGAATGTATCTGTGTAATGTGATGTACTGGAAATGTGCTCGAAATGTGCTCCTAGACAATCTGCCTGATCCTCCAGGGTGTCTCCTTGTGTATTTAATAAAGGTAAGGGATGAGTTTTGCGGCCTTTTATTTTCTTAACCCTGTTCCAGGCTTTTCGTTCGTCTGTACATGAATTGATGCTGCTTATGTAGTTTTTCCAACTTTCGCGTTTAGCGCGGCGGCGCGTTCTTCTCCCTTGCGACTTGATCGCCTTGAAATTAATTAGGTTCTCTGCGGTTGGTGAGTTACGGAGGAGATTCCAAGCCTTGTTTTGCTTTTTCCTGGCTTCCCTACACTCCTCATTCCACCATGGAATACGTCGTTTTGAGGGCGACCCTTTTGTTTGGGGGATACATACTGATGCAGCACCAATAATGAACGCTGTTATGTATGCTACTGCGTCGTCTAGGCTAAGTTCACAGATATCATTCCAGGGCAGCTGCGTTAGTTCGCGAAACTTCGTCCAGTCGGCTGAATCAACTTTCCATCGAGGAACATGTGCAGGATACTCACTTTGTTTTTTAAGGTTTAGGACGATGGGGAAGTGATCACTGCCATAAGGGTTATTAATGACATCCCACTGGAGATATGGCACAATTGTACTAGACGCTATGCTTAGGTCTATCGAAGAAAATGTTTTATGTGTAGAGCTGTAAAACGTTGGCTTTTTCTCATTAAGCAAGCAGGAACTTGAAGTGAATAGGATGTTTTCTATAAGCCGTCCTCTCGCATCACAGCGTGAGTCACCCCACAGTGTGCTATGCACATTTAGATCACCGACGACTATGTAAGGGTGACGCGGCTCATCAATAAAGCTTTGAAATGTTGTGCTAGAGAGTTGGTAATTTGGGGGGATGTATACGGACGTGATAGTAACTAGTTTATTGAATAGTACTGCTTGGATAGCAACTGCCTCAAGGGGAGTTCGGAGTTGCAGTTGCCGACAAGCAACGCCTCTGTCTACTATTATTGCTACGCCGCCAGACGAAGCAACAGCATCATCTCGGTCCTTCCTGAAAATAGCATATTGCCTAAGAAAGTTCGTTTGCGTAGATTTAAGATGTGTCTCCTGAACACACAGCACCTTTGGATTGTATTTGTGTAAGAGTTCTTTGATATCATCGAGGTTGTGGATCAGACCTCTCACGTTCCAGTGTAATATTTGTGTATCCATATTGTTTGTGTTTATGTGCTGTGTGTCAAGAGATATGAATTAGGTTGGCTCAAGGGACCTTTCCAGGCCCCTTGATGCGGGGTATTTCTTTTTTCTTGGCGCGCTCCAGGGAGCAACGTCGTTCCTTCGGCGTCTGAGACGCCGGAGAAGTTTTTGTTATATCCATCGCCTCGTCAGAGGCGCTGGATGACGCCCGCTCAGCGGGCACGCGCGGGGGTTTTTCGGGCCTGTCTGCACGAGCAGTGGCCCTGGGACCAGCAGGCTCGGAGGTCTGCTGGCCGTTCGTGGTAGGGGGCGGAAGAGCCGTGGCTGCTCCCGCCAGGGGGGCTGATGGCGTAACCGCCGTCACACTCCGTGTGACTTGCGCGGCCGCCTGAAGATGTAGCGCTGCCCCCCGGCGCGCCACATCGGTGTAGGAAGGACTGGACTGATTTTGGAGTGAAAAACGCTTACGTGCCTCTGAAAAGATAGGTTTAGTTTGACTTTCAGTTCTGTTGTTTGTTTCTCCTTTTTCCACGAGGGGCACGATCGCGAGTAGGCGGGGTGATCTCCTTCACAGTTGGCACAGTGGTTTGGTGAAGTGCAGATATCAGAAGCGTGTTCAGAAGAACTGCACTTAGCACAAGTAGCACGTCCTCTGCAGGTTTGCGACCCATGCCCAAAACGCTGACACTTAAAGCATCGACGCGGATTTGGGATGTACGGTCTAACACGAAGCTTGCAGTAGCCGGTTTTAATTGATTCAGGGAGAATGCTGGTTCCAAAAGTTATGATTATATGCCTAGTTGGTATTTGTTTGTCATCTCGTCTTATTTTAATCCTTTGCACTTTGACAACGTTCTGTTCTTGCCATCTTTCTAGTAGTTCGCTTTCACTCATTTCGAGAAGGTCATCTTCTGAGACGACCCCGCGCACTGTGTTCATGGATCTGTGTGGGCCCACTGAGACTGGAATTTCCCCGAATGCAACAAGTTTCGAGAGTTTGTCATATTGCGCTTTGTCGCGAAGTTCGAGAAGAAGATCACCACTTCCCATCTTCGTTACTTTATAGCCTGGGCCAATTGCTTCAGTGAGAGATTTCGCTACAACAAATGGTAAAATCATTCTGACTGTTTTCTTATCGTGCTGACTATGTACAACGTGGTACTTTGGAAAGGATTGTTTTGGCTGCATGAAGAAAGTGAATGTTTCATCGGTGCGCCCCCTCTTCAGGGAGCGATCAGGTAGCGGAGAAAAGTTATTTGCCATATAGAGCAGGAAAGTTCGGCGGCGATGGTGGCCACCCACCACCGAGCCCAACAAGGGGACGCTACAAGGTTGGAAGAATACCTGCAGACGCTAGCCATGCATCGCCGCTATAACCTAATATATATATACCCAAGGCAGGATATATAACACACGGTTAACCCTTGCCACCAGGAAATACGGAAGTAATAAGAAGTGAAGAGAAGACAGGAAAGATGGAAAAGTAGGAGAGAAAGACGAAGATTGGAGAAGAGGACAGGAAAAGGCGACTGCCGATTTCCTCCAGGTGGGTCAGTCTGAAGGTGCCGTCTATGTGAAGCCGAGGCCGAAGAGGTGTGTTGCCTCCGCCGGGGGGCCTTAAAGGTCCAAACACCCACATCGGCTCAACCCCCAGGATCCCCTTTTCCCCAGACACGGCTAAGCCGCGCACGGCTACACGCGGGAGGGTCCAACCCTCGTGTGCTCGGGTACGTGGTGTCGCAACGCACCAAACGCCTGCTTGCGCAGACGCCCCTGCGGGGAGACAGGTACAGCAGGGCTTGAACAAGGTTTCCAAGTGGGCAGACGAAAACGGATTTAAAATCAACCCCACAAAAGCTCTTGTGTTCTTTTTACTAGAAAGAGAGGCCTGGTTCCAAGTCCTTGTCTTCAACTGTGTGGACATCAAATGCCTACTAACAAAGAACACAAATTTCTAGGTATTATACTAGACTCCAAGCTTACTTTTATACAGCACATTCAATATCTTAAAGAAATATGTCTAAGGACAATGAACTTACTTAAAATTCTATCCCACTCAACATAGCGTAGCGACAGGAAGCGTCTGATGAATGTTTATTTCCTAATTTCCTATTCCTATTTCTATTTCTATTTCTATATAATTCCTATTTATTTCCTATTTCCTAGTGTTTATGGCCTAATTCGATCACGATTGGACTATGGTGCCGTCGTATATAACTCTGCCACTCCGAGCGCACTAAGGATCCTAGATCCTGTCCACCATCTAGGTATCCGCTTAGCCACTGGCGCTTTCAGAACAAGCCCGATTGAAAGCTTATACGCGGAATCAAATGAATGGTCCCTCCATCTACAGAGAACTTACATCAGCCTTACATATTTCCTGAAAATACATTCCAATCATCAACATCCATGTTTTAACTGTTGACGATATGACATGTACTACACTTTTCCATAACCGTCCCTTTGTAAGACAGCCTTTCTCGCTTCGTGTGATGGAGCTTAGTGATGAAATGCGTGTGCCAATCCTCGAGCTTCGCCTAATGCATCCAACCAAGGTGTTACCACCTTGAGAGTGGCAGCTGATAGAATGTGACATATCCTTTTTAGAAGTAACAAAACACGCACCAGAGATAGAAATCCGAATGCATTTTCTAGAACTCCAGCACAAGCACTCCTGCGCAGAGTTCTACACAGACGCTTCGAAGTCATATGCCGGGGTGTCTTATGCTGCCTTCGGCCCATCCTTCTCAGAATCTGGTGTACTGCATCCGGAAACAAGTATCTTCATGGCCGAGGCCTACGCAGTACTGTCTTCTGTAAATCATATAAGAATATCAAAACTTCAAAAATCAGCGATATAGACAGACTCCCTAAGCGTCGTGAAGGCCTTGATGTCACTCTATAGACACAAAAATCCAGTACTTAATGAACTCTACACCGTCTTGTGTAAAGCGTACATATCTAACCAGCATATCATTATATGCTGGGTGCCTGGCCATAGGAGCATAGAGGGCAACGTTCTGGCGGACGAGATGGCCACGTCTATCGCATCGCAAGCCGTTAACCCTACCGCTGAGGTGCCTGTCACAGATCTGAGGCCTTTCTTGCGAAGGAGGCTGCGGGACCACTGGCAACGCATGTGGGACGCGGAAACGGATAATAAGCTCCAGCTAATAAAGCCACAGTTAGGACTCTGGCCCTCTACTACAAAATCGCCCCGAACAGATGTCCTATACTGTCGTCTCAGAATAGGACACACATTTGGCACACATAATTTTCTACTTACTGGAAGAGAGCCACCAACCTGTGGTAGATGCGGGGTGAGGCTGACCGTACTCCACGTCCTCCTGGAGTGTCGGGAAGCCGAATCTGAGAGAAAGAGACATTTTCCTTTAGCATACCGGCAGAACATTCCTCTTCATCCTGCAATGTTTCTCGGTCCCGAAGCGCTTTTTAATACAAAGTCCTAGGTTGCCTCAGAGATGTGGTCTTACATGTAATTAGTCCCGTACATTCGTAGCGCTTCCTCTCTTTAGAGGATGCCGCTGGGATAGTTGTACTGTATAGCACCTGCCTCCAGGCCCTTGTGTTTTAAAGGCTCTGGTGAGGCAGTTGTGCTGTCGTTAATTTTTGCATCTTACATGTTTCTTATATCATATCATTCTCCCGCATTGCAGTGTAAGGCTCACAGTACTCGTCATTAGACATCGCCATAATCTTATAGCACGTAGATTTTATCCACTTTACAGCGGCTATTTTAGGCTCCTTTACAGCCAAGCCACATCTTCTTCACAGAACTCATCATTCTATCACGAAATCTTTAACACTGTCTTGGCGCTCCTTGGCCGTACCTGGCCCTTGCGCCAGTAAAAACCACACATTCATTCATTCATTCATTCATTCATTCATTCATTCATTCATTCATTCATTCATTCATTCATTCATTCATTCATTCATTCAACTACCGGAGTGTGGTTAACTAAGTCACAGAACTTGAGGGAATATTGGTGGTCCATAGCCCTGAAATAATTATTCTCACGGAAACATGGTTAAATGATTCTATCAAAGATAACGAATTTGTTCCTCGTGGGTACAATGTGCTCAGGAAAGATCGAGAGAGCAAAGGTGGGAGTGTGGCTTTGCTGTTGAAGGAGCGTTTTAATATTTTGAGAATGCCAGATATACCAAACATTGAGGGCATATTCTATAAAACTTATCATGGCGCAATTAGATATGTATTGGGAGCACTTTACCGACCACCTAATTCCTCTCCTGATTTCATTGCTCATTTGTAAGGTTACCTGATTGCTCATGTGAAGCCTGGTGATCGATTAATTCTGGGCGGAGACTTCAATATGCCAAACGTGGATTGGTCAACCTTGACTCTAAACGTTTCTGATGACAGGCTACAAGAAGGGTTGTTTGATATGATTTTTTCTTTTGATCTACGGCAAGTAGTTGACAGTTTCAATAGAATACAAGGTAACTGCTGCTCCATCCTTGATCTGTTTTTCTTAAATGGATCTGATACGGGGCAATCAAAGTGCGAAGTACTGCCTGGAATTTCCGATATCTCTGCTGTGTTGTTGGCTCTTTCGGGCGTCTCTGTGAAGAAATCTGTTGATGTCACTTCCGTGCTCAACTTCTCGGGCACAGATGATGTCGCCATATTGGATATGTTTTCGTTTAGTTTTGACTCATTTCAAGGCAGCAGCGCAGACATTCATACACTGTGGAATCAATTTAAAGATCTTTTAAATGATTGCATCAAACGCTTTGTCCCTTGCAAGTTAAAGAAAATGAAAGGCAAATCTCCTTGGATTTCACGACACACATTGCAATTAAGAAGAGGATTAGAGCGCCTGAAGACAAAACGAGGTACCGCAAGAGACTTGGATGCTTTGCTTACTAAAATTTCCGAACTCTCCTCCGAGCTAAAAATGAAAGTTTCTTCAGATAAGCAACGCTACTTTGAGGAGGAACGTCCTAAATTTATTTCAACATCGCCTGAAAAGTCTGGAGGCTAATTGGAGGGTATAACATCGAGGCTAATTTCTCCCAGTAAGCAAATTAATGATGCTTTCGTCATAAATGGTGTTTTGAATAATGATAGTGCAGTAATAGCAGATGCATTTAACTTACATTTTAGACCTGTGTTTACGCAAGACCATGGTTCATTGCCATACTTTCATGCTTCATACCCCCCTATGTCTGACGTTACTAATAATGAGAATGGAATACTTAACATGCTCCTTAACCTTGATATTAAGAAATAACCCGGTCCTGATGGTTTGCCAAATGAATTTATAAAGTGTTATGCGCCATAGGTCTCTAAATACCTGAATGTGGTCTTTTCTAAATCACTAAATGAAGGCGAGATTCCAATCGACTGTGAAACCTATCTTCAAACATGGTAATAAGCAGCCGGTCTAGAACTATCGTCTTATTTCTTTGATTTCAACATCATGCAAACTTCTGGAGCATATAATGCATAAACATCTTAGTGAGTTCCTTTCAAAGAATAAAATGTTATCGTGCCATGAGCATGGCTTCAGAAAGGGTTTCTCTACATGCACACAATTAGTAACTACTGTACACGATTTCACTAAGGCAATAAATTCAGGTAAGCAGGTCGATGCAAACTTCATGGACTTTGCGAACGCCTTCGACAAGGTTTCCCACAAAAGGCTACTCCACAAACCTAGTGTTACACTGGGTAATGCCAAAATTGCTACTTGGCTTTCTGCATATCCTTCAAACCGATATCAGTATGTTTCATTCAAAAACCATGCCTCTCGGAGGCTTTCCGGTGAGTCTGGTGTTCCACAGGGTTCGGTGCTCGGAACACTGTTGTTTCAAATTTTTATTAATGACATCGTTAATGTCATTCCCGTGAAAATTAGATTATATGCGGATGATTTTGTAATGTATTCAGAAATAGATAGCGTCAGTGACCAACTACGACTAAATGAAGCCTTTGAAAAAGTAGTAAAATGGAGTAGTGACTGCTAAATGGCTATCAATTTTGACAAAACTGTATTTATGAAAATTTCGTGCAAACTTATATATCTGCACTGCCTGTACTCGGCGTGTAATGTCTTGCTATCTGAGGTTGAGCACATAAAAGATCTTGGTATTTGCATTTCTGAAGATCTTAGGTGGAACAAACATATCAACACTGTATGCAATTCCGCCAATCTAAAGCTTTTCTTTCTCAGGAGGGCCTTGAGACTGACAACACCTGATGTTCGCCTTCTTGCATTTAACGCAATTGTGCTGCCGCTTTTAGAGAACGGATCCATAATATGGTATCCTCTCACTAAGAAAGATATTAATAAAGTAGAAGGAATTCAAAAGCGGGCCGTTCGTTATATATATAACAGCTTTGGGCGCACGTCGATGACAGCCTTGCTAAGCAGAGCCAATCTGTCGACTCTAACCCAAAGGAATCGGGTTCTCAGATTAAAATTTTTGTTTCAGCTCATTAAGGGATACTACAGCGTAGATATTTCTGAGATTATTTCCTTTTCAACAGGTTATGCTACAAGGCAACGGCATGCATTAACAATTACCCCCTTCACTAGCCGCTAAAATTGCTTTAAATACTCCTTTTTTCCTAGGGTCGTAACTGAATGGAATCAGCTGTCCAACAATGTGGTGTTGCAGCCATCCCTGAATTTATTTATGTCCCATATTGTGTAATTTCCTTATTTTTCGCTCTGTTACGTTTGCATTTGCAGTAGATGCATTGACTCAGTTGTACTCGAAGCGTACCTTTTATTTCATGATATCTGTATTGTTTTTTTCCTAGTATACATGTAATTTTTCTTTTGTTTGCCCTGCTAATCATGTCATAATGATGTATCGCCTTCCTGCAAAAATCCGGTAACGGTATTGCAGTATTTGTGAATAAATAAATAAATAAATAAATAAATATCAGCACGCCTCCTCTTTCCCACCGTCGTACTATATACGAAAAGTTCACACTTATAACAGATTATACACATGTCGGAAAATATGCGTAGGATCTTCTTTCCCACTATAGGCAGAAGAAAGGATAATTGGTCTCGTCGACGCGACTCTAGAAATAACTGCTCCACCCATCTCGGTTCGTCGACAGCGATTTGACGCTTCATGCGACTACGCCGATATACCATCGCTAAGACGGCGCCGATTTCGCTATCCATTCTCTCACATGGTTCGTGACGAGCTGCCCTTTTTGGCAGGCTTCCCTTCATGTCTTGCCTCCGCGTGAAGGTGCGCCTCGCACAAAAGACCTGTCTGTTCGGCACCCCCCCCCCTGCCGCGTAAGTCGCTGCAGGAAGGAGAGCGAAAAGTGGCGCGGCGGAACGCGTGTCCACAGAAAGATTCCTTTCAAGGGGTCATTCACCACACGTAACTGTCTGCAGTCATGTCGCCTGGTCGCTCACAGTGCGTGACTTGCTGCAGTCCTGTCACCTGGTTGCTCACAACGCGTAACTTGGTGCATTCCAACCGCCTGATCACTCACAGCGGCTAACTTGATGTAATCGTGTCGCCTGGTCACCCGCAACGTGTACCTTGCTGCAATCCAGTCGCCTGATCGTTTGCAGTACGTAACTTGGTGCAATGTAGTCGCCTGATTTCTGACAGCACGTAACGTGCTGCATCCCTGTCACGTGGTCACTCACAGCGCATAAGTTGCTGCATTCCAGTCACCTGGGCACTAACAGCACCTAAACTGCTGCAGCCTTGTTGCGTGGTTGCTCACAGCACGTAACTTGCTGCAGTCATGTCGCCTGGTCACTCACAGTGCGTAACTTGTTGCATTCCAGTCGCCTGGGCATTCACAGCACGTAACCTGCTCCAGTCGTGTGGCCTCTTTGTTCACAGCGCCTACCTTGCTGCATTCCTGACGCCTGGGCACTCACAGCACGTAACCTGCTGCAGTCCTGTCGCATGGTTGCTCCCAGCGCGTACCTTGCAGCATTCCTGTCGCCTGGTTACTGGCAGTGCGTAATTGGGTACATTCCTGTCGCCCTGTCACTCAGAGCACCTAACGTGCTGTGCTCCTGTCACCTGGGCACTCACAGCACGAAAGTTCCGGCATTCCTGCCACTTGGACACTCACATTCTTGTCGACGAATCACTCACAGCAGTTGCTGCATTCTTGTCACCTGGTTTCTCAAAGCGCATAACTTGCTGCAATCCTGTGGCCTGGTCACTTACCGCGCGTAACTTGCTCTAATCCTGTCGCCCGGTCACTCACAGCATGTAACATGCTTCAATCCAGTCGCCTGATCGCGGACAGCACGTAACTTGCTGCATTCCTGTCGCCTGGTCACTCACAGCACGTAACTTGCTACAGTCATGATGCCTCGTCACTCATAGTGCGTAACTTGATCCATACCTCTCGTCTGGTAGCTCACAGTGAATAACTTGCTGCAATCCAGTCACCTGGTCACTCACAGTGCCTAACATGATGCAATCGTGTCGCCTGGTCACCCGGCACGTCTAACTTGCTGCAATCCAGTCTCCTGATTGTTCACAGTACGTAACTTGGTGCAATCCACTCGCCTGATCCCTGACAGCACGTAACCTGCTACATTCCTGTCGCGTGGTCACTCAAAGTGTGTAACTTGTTTCATTCCGGTCACCTCGGCACTAATAGCACCTACATTGCTGCAGCCCTGCCGCCTGGTTGCTTACAGCACGTAACTTGCTGCAATCGTGTCTACAGGTCACTCACAGCGCGTAACTTGCTGCAGTCATGTCGCCTGGTCACTTACAGTGCGTAATTTGTTGCAATGCAGTCGCCTGGGCATTCACAGCACGTAACCCGCTGCAGTCGTGTGGCCTGTGTGCTACAGCGCTTACCTTGCTGCATTCGTGTCGCCTGATCGCTGATAGCACGTAACTTGCTGCAGTCCTGTCGCCTGGTTGCTCAAAGCGCGTAACTTGCTGCAATCGTGTCGCCTGATGGTTCACAGTACGTAACTTGTTGCAATCGAGTCGTCTGATCGCTGACAGCACGTAAGTTGCTACATTCCTGTCACGTGGTCACTCACAGTGTGTAAGTTGTTGCATTCCTGTCACCTGGACAGTAACAGCACCTAAATGGCTGCAGTCCAGTCGCCTGGTTGCTCACAGCACGTAACTTCAGGCAGTCGTGTCACCTGTTCACTCACAGTGCGTAACCTGCTGCCTTCTAGTCCCTTGATAGCTGACAGCACGTATCTTGCTGCAGTCCTGTCGCCTGGTCACTCACAGCGTGTAACTTGCTGCAGTCATGTCGCCTGGTCACTGAGAGTGCGTAACTTGCGGCAATCCTGTCACCAAGTTACTCACGGAGTGTAACTTGCTGTATTCCTCTCACCTGGTCACTCAAAGCGCATAACTTGCTGCAATAAAGTTGCCTGATCGCTGACATTACGTAACATGGTGCATTCCTGTCGCCTGTTGACGCACAGCGCGTAACTTGCTGCATTCTAGTCGCCTGATACAGACACCATGTAACTTGCCGCAGTCCTGTCGCCTGGTTGCTCACAGTGCGCAACTTGCTGCATTCCTGTCGCCCTGTCACTCAGAGCACCTAACATGCTATGCTCCTGTCACCTGGGCACTCACAGCACGAAAGTTCCGGCATTCCTGCCACTTGGGCACTCACATTCTTGTCGACGAATCACTCACAGCACTTGCTGCATTCATGTCACCTGGGCCATCACAGCGCGAAACATGCGGCATTAGTGTCGCTTGGCCACTCACAACGCATAACTTGCTGCATTCCTGTCGCCTGGTCACTCACAGCACGTTACTTGCTGCAATCATATCCTGGTCACTCACAGTGCGTAACTTGCTGCAATAATGCCGCCTAATCACTGACAGCGTGTAATTTGCTGAATTCCTTTGACTGGTCACACACCCCGTGTAAGTTGCTACAGTTCTGGCACCTGGTCACTTAGAGCACGTAACTTGCTGCAATCCTGTCCCCTGGTCACTCACAGCACATAACTTGCTGCATTCTGGTCGCCTGGACCCCCCCCCCCCCCCATTCACAGCATGACACTTATTGCACTGCTATCGCCTGGTCACTCACAGCAAGTTACTTGCAGCATTCCTGTTGCTGGTCACTCACAGTGTATAACTTGCTGCAATCCTGTCCCGTTGTCACTCACAGTGCTTAACTTGCTGCTATCATATTCCCTGGTAGGTCTGAGCGCGTAACATGCTGCATTCCTGTCACGTAGTCACTTATAGCGCGTAACTTGCTGCGTTCCAGTCGTCTGGTCACTCAGAGCATGTAACTTGCTTCAATCCTGTCGCCAGGCCACTCACAGCGCGTTACTAGCTGCATTCCTGTCGCCTGGTCACTCACAGTGCGTAACTTGCTATATTCCTGTCGCCTGGTAACTCACAGTGCATAACTTGCTGCAATCCAGTCACCTGGTCACTCACAGCGCCTAACTTGATGCAATCGTGTGGCGTTGTTACCCGCAACGTGTACCTTGCTGCAATCCAATCGCCTGATCGTTCACAGTACGTAACTTGGTGCAGTCCAATCGGCTGATCCTTGACAGCACGTAACTTGCTGAATTCCTATCGCGTGGTCACTTGCAGTGCGTAACTTGCAGCATTCCTGTCACCTGGGCATTAACAGCACATAAATTGCTGCAGCCTTGTCGCTTGGTTGCTCACAGCACGTAACTTACTGCAGTCGTGTCACCTGGTCACTCACAGCGTGTAACCTGCTGCAGTCATGTCGCCTGGTCACTCACAGTGCGTAACTTGTTGCATTCTAGTCGCCTGGGCACTCACAGCGCGTAACCTACTGCAGTCGTGTGGCCTTTTTGTTGACAGCGCTTACCTTGCTACCTTCATGTCGCCTGATCGCTGACAGCACGTAACTTGCTGCGGTGCTGTTGCCTGGTTGCTCACAGCGCGTACCTTGCTGCAATCGAGTGGCTTGATGGTTCACAGTACGTAATTTAGTGCAATCCAGTCGCCTGATCGCTGAAAGCACGTAAGTTTCAGCATTGCTGTCACGTGGTCACCCACAGTGCGTAAGCTGTTGCATTCCTGTCACCTGGGCACTAACAGCACCTAAATTGCTGCAGTCCTGTCGCCTGGTTGCTCACAACACGTAACTTGCTGCAGTCGTGTCGCCTGGGCACTCACAGTGCGTAACTTGCTGCCTTCCAGTCACTTGATAGCTGAGAGCACGTATCTTGCTGCAGTACTGTCGCCTGTTTGCTCACAGCGCGTAACTTGCTGCGTTCCTGTCGCCTGGTCACTCAGAGTGCGTAACCTGCGGCTATCTTGTCACCAAGTCACTCACAGAGTGTAACTTGCTTTATTCCTCTCACCTGGTCACTCACAGCGCATAACTTGCTGCAATAAAGTCGCCTGATCGCTGACAGCACGTAACTTGCTGCATTCTAGTCGCCTTATACAGACACCACGTCACTTGCAGCAGTCCTGTAGCCTGGTTGCGCACAGTGCGCCACTTGCTGCATTCCTGTCGCCTGGTCACTCAGAGCACCTTACATTCGGTGCTCCTGTCACCTGTTCACTCACAGCACGAAAGTTGCTGCATTCCTGCCACTTGGGCACTCAGATGTCGTAATTTGCTGCATTCCTGTCGACTAATCACTCACAGCACTTAACTTGCTGCATTCTTGTTACCTGGGCCATCACAGTGCGAAACATGCTGCATTAGTGTCGCCTGGCCACTCACAGCGCATAACTTGCTGCATTCCTGTCGCCTGGTCACTCACAGCACGTAACTTGCTGCAATCCTATTGCCTGATCACACACCGCGCGTAACTTACTGCAGTCCTGGCGCCTGGTCACTTAGAGCATGTAACTTGCTTCAATCCTGTCTTCTGGTCACTTACAGCGCGCAACTTGCTGCAATGCTTTCTCCTGGTCACTCACAGCACATAACTTGCTGCATTCTGGTCGCCTGGACCCCACTCACAGCATGACACTTATTGCACTGCGATCGCCTGGTCACTCACAGCAAGTTACTTGCAGCAATCCTGTTGCTGGTCACTCACAGTCCATAACTCGCTGCAATCCTGTCCCGTTGTCACTCACAGTGCGTAACTTGCTGCAATCCTATTCCTTGGTAACTCTCAGCGCGTAATTTGCTGCATTCCTGTCTGCAAGTCACTCATAGCGCGTAACATGCTGCACTCCTGTCACGTATCATAAAAAGCCAACAAAGACTGACCCAAAAAGATCACGTTCTCGTGACGCCTGCGGCAAAAATGACGTTCCACGTCCGCCGCCAGGGTCTGTGAGTGGTGGCGCTGGCTAACACTCCCAGGGTTCATCTAGGAAATACCCAAGTAAGTGGATAGGGAAACAACCCCGCGGTAGCTCAATTGGTAGAGTATCGCAGGCGAATTGTGAAGGTTGTGGGTTCGGTTCCCGCCTGCGGCAAGTGGTTTTTTCAACCACTTTAATTTCAATTTTTCAATTCAAATGAATTTTTATTTTTCAGATATAATAGGTCCTGGAAAGGGTCAAGAGCTAAAAGCTGTCTCGACGGTTTGACTAGGCCAATGACCCCCTCTACAAGGCAATATTGATGTACAGCAACAGGTAGTGTCCATGACATCAAGAGATGTGAAGAACAATAAATTATACAGTAGCATAAGGGCAATTAATTAATAAATTTACAGCATATGATTTCAAAATGTGTGTAATAACTTTATCTATAGCTGTGAACATACGACAATACAAACAAAAGAAGTTTAATACACCAGAATATAAAGAGAAATAGAATACATACATGTTGATATGAAACAGTACTTGCAAAACAAAAGGCAAACATACATAGTCATTCATTATTTCGATGGAAAATACACTGTGAGTTCTTTTACGCCATAACTGATCACACATTTGTGCTCATTTAGAATAAATGGCAGATTATGCTGAAATGACTGAACTTTATAAATATTTCGAAATTTTGGGCGATGCCAAACATCATCGTTACGTGTGGATAGTGTAACATGTGTTTTCTTAGTAATGCTAGATGCATTAAAAAATCTGGGAAAGCTACAGTGGAAAAGTAGAAAGAGCGGAGCAGGCGATACGGATACATATATTCCGCACTAATTATATTGTAGCTTATAAAAGCACTTCGCGTGGGAGACTGGTAATCAAGGTTTGCAATATGTCGCATGATCCTCTTTTGAAGTACACCTATCTTTGCAACGTTTCCTTTTGTAGTTGTAGCCCAAACTAGACCACAGTAGTTAATATATGAAGCAACCAGTGCATGATAAATTTGGATTTTGGCCTGTGTTGGAAGAAGATGTCGGCAACGAGATAAGATTCCCGTCACTGCGGCTAGTTTTCTACAAACATGTTCGATGTGTTTATCCCAACTTAAGTTTGAAGAAAACGTAACCCCGAGAATTTTGTGTTCATTCGCTACTTGAACTTCTTGGTCTTGGCATCTGACAGCATGGCATGTTTTGACTATCTTATTTTTAGCTCTAAATATTACTACTTCCGTCTTCTTTGGATTTATTCTAATGCAATTTAAATTGGACCAGAGGTGTAATTTGTCAAGTATTTTATTACATTTGATAATTAGATCGTCTGCATTAGGACCCGATATTAATATGCTGCTGTCGTCTGCATATATAATAAATTTTACGGTTGAATCAATGTTCACAATATCATTAATATACGTATTGCGACGAGGTTTATTGTCGTTCACAATGGTGTGGAATGCTTGGTAAATCAAGGCACTGCAAGGGGTGTCCGTAGCACGGGGCTCGCTCGCGATCACGGCACGGCCCTTCGTCTTGCTCTTCAGACGGCACAAACACAGGGGCGCGTCTGCTTCATTACAATGCCCCGGGAGCGAAGCGTAGCCATCCTGCCGACTCGGCGCGGAAAAGATGAGCGGGTCGTAATATGGTTTCAGGCGGTTGACATGTACTGTGTCTCGCCCACGACGACGCAGGTCTGGTGACACGGTGAGCGGCTCGACGATGTAGTTTACCGGTGAAGTGGCCTCGATGATACGGTACGGACCGTGTGTGATGTGTGGTGCGCGACATGGTGCGGTGATCGCGACGGTCAAGAGCAGACGACACTGAGTGCACGCGCGCCGAGGTGGAAGAAGGAAAACGACGCCGAAGAGCGTCCGGCACGAGAACGCGCGGCGCATGAAAGGCAACTAAAAAAAGAAAAGCCTCACCAATCAAGAAAGACCACGGGGCGTCAGGCAGCCAATCCGAGAATGCCAAATCGGCCAGATCAGGAGAAAAAGCGTGGCGCGCTGGCAGAACGAGGGGACACGCAAGAGGACACGCAGGGAGACGCCGGGGAGACGCCAGGAGAGTCCCAGGAAGCGACGGCAGGAGGAGGTCAACCAGCGGAGCGGGCGTTGAAGACGGGCCGTCGGGTTTCGGACCCGAGCCCACCAGGACTTCACCCGCCCGGGGCCTCCTGCCAACCTGTTCCTTTGCGTCGCCCGTCTACCCGAGCGCGCCGTCAGCTCCTCAAGGCCGGCGTTCGAGCTTCTGCGCCAGTGGGCAGGACGAGAACAGTCGGGCTACGGGCCCGAGTTCTACGCCAGCTGCCCGGCCAGAACGCCGCCCCGTCTGCCGTGCCGCCTGCTGCCCGAGGCTGGCGTTCGAGCTTCTGCGCCCGTGGTGGAGACAGGAGCAGTCGGGCTCGGAGGCTCCGCCTAAGAGAACCGTTAAAACATTGAGTACACGAACCTTTGCCCCCATAAGTGGGCCATCACAAATTGGCGTCCGCGCGACAGGACAAAGCCGTTCGTTTGGATTTTTTCCTAAAGGCTAGGAACCATGGCTGCTAGCACACGAGACCTGTTAGCCTTAGCCGAACGCATGGGGCTAGAAGGTGCGGAGTTGAGGGCATGGTTGAACGAGCAGGAAGCGCGGACGCCAATTTGTGATGACCCACTTATGGGGGCAAAGGTTCGTGTACTCAAAGTTTTAAAGGTTCTGTTAGGCGGAGCCTCCGAGAACCCAATTGAGGACAAAGCCGTTGGTTTGAACACACACACAAATACTTTTAATCAAACTAAAAAAGGCTTAAGATAAATAGAAGAAAATAGAAAACATGCCTAAAATAAACACTCCAGCAGACATTGCGGCAAGGAACACACATAGGGCTTGCATGAGGTTAACGAGTGCGCGAGTCCGGGCTTGCCACGAGGGCGGGGACGCGTCACAGTCTCGACGCGGCGACGCGGCGACAAGCTGGCGAAAGGAGTGGTGCCGGTCTCACCATAGGTCGCGGTGTAAGCTGACCGACCGGGCGACCGGAGCGCGCCAGCTCTGGCTAGGCGAGGAAAAGTGGGCGGCTTGGTGGCAGGAGTGGACGACGGCGGCGTTCTGGCCAGGCAGAGAGCTCGGGCCCGTAGCCCGACTGCTCCTGTCTCCACCACGGGCGCAGAAGCTCGAACGCCAGCCTCGGGCAGCAGGCGGCACGGCAGACGGGGCGGCGTTCTGGCCGGGCAGCTGGCGTAGAACTCGGGCCCGTAGCCCGACTGTTCTCGTCCTGCCCACTGGCGCAGAAGCTTGAACGCCGGCCTTGAGGAGCTGACGGCACGCTCGGGCAGA
The DNA here is from genome assembly GCF_023375885.2 of Dermacentor andersoni. NCBI lineage: Eukaryota > Metazoa > Arthropoda > Arachnida > Ixodida > Ixodidae > Dermacentor > Dermacentor andersoni. The sequence goes on from NC_092817.1 coordinate 219,021,034, forward strand.
CGGACGACGCACAGGAACAGGTTGGCAGGAGGCCCTGGGCGGGTGAAGTCCTGGTGGGCTCGGGTCCGGAACCCGACGGCCCGTCTTCAACGCCCGCTCCGCTGGTTGACCTCCTCCTGCCGTCGCTTCCTGGGACTCTCCTGGCGTCTCCCCGGCGTCTCCCTGCGTGTCCTCTTGCGTGTCCCCTCGTTCTGCCAGCGCGCCACGCTTTTTCTCCTGATCTGGCCGATTTGGCATTCTCGGATTGGCTGCCTGACGCCCCGTGGTCTTTCTTGATTGGTGAGGCTTTTCTTCTTTTAGTTGCCTTTCATGCGCCGCGCGTTCTCGTGCCGGACGCTCTTCGGCGTCGTTTTCCTTCTTCCACCTCGGCGCGCGTGCACTCAGTGTCGTCTGCTCTTGACCGTCGCGATCACCGCACCATGTCGCGCACCACACATCACACCGTGATAACGCGCCCACGAGGGTTAGACCTTCCCACGTGTAGCCGTGCGCGGCTTAGCCGTGTCCGGGGAAAGGGGGATCCTGGGGGTTGAGTCGATGCCGGGTGTTCTGACCTTTAAGGCCCCCCGGCGGAGGCAACACACCTCTTTGGCCTCTGCTTCACGTAGACGGCACCCCCGGACTGACCCACCCGGGGGAAATCGGTAGTCGCCTCTTCCTGTCTCTCTCTCCTCAAACCATCGTCTTTATCTCTCACTTTTTGATCTTTCCTGTCTTCTTCTCTCTTCCATTTACTTCCTTTCTCCACAGCGGCAAGGGTTAACCTTGTGTGGCTATCCTACTTTGGGTACACCATATTTGGTTATAGTGACGGCGTACGGCTGGCGTCGTGCAGGCTTGAACAAAAGCTTTGCCGCGTCCCCTCGTTTGGCTCCGTGGTGGGCGGTCGGCGCTGTTGCCGAACATGCACATTTTCCTATGGAAGCGCAAGCCTCTGTTGTTTATGATCGGCGTCTGAAGAGATGCGGCACCGAAGTACCATTCCATTTCTCCGTTCGAAGCAATGCTCCATCTTTACCCAAATACTATGTAATCCACAGCGAAACCAACATGCCAGTAAGAAAGTTATCTCGATTCCTTGTAGCGAAATGCCTGAAAGATAAAATTGGACCTACATACAAAGCCTCCAAAATGTCTAGCGGGGACCTCCTCCTAGAACTAAATGAGAAAGATCAAGCAGAGAAGTTCTCTGAACTTACCAGTATTGGCGACGCGACAGTGACAGTTTCAGCTCACAGAACACTTAATACAAGCAGGGGAGTAATATCTGAAGAAGACTTTATTGGCTTAAGCGATGAGGAACTGCTGGAAGGTTACTAATGTACAAAGAATAGTAATCCGCAGAAACTAGCAAGAAATCCCCACCAAACATGTTATACTCACCTTTGGAACAAGCGTAATGCCTACTTCGCTCGATGCAGGTTATGTTAAAAGTCAATGTGAGACCATATATCCCGAATCCCAGACGTTGTTTCAAGTGCCAAAGATTTGGACATGCTTCACATGCATGCCGAGGACAAACAACTTGTGCTAAATGCAGCTCCACCGATCATCAATCTGAGAATTGCACCTATTCACCACATCGTGTTAACTGAAAAGGAGATCATCCCGTTTACTCGCGGTCTTGCCCTTGTTGGAAAAAAGAAAAAAAGATGTAATTGCACTAACTGTTAAAGAAAAAATCTCGTTCTTCGAAGCCAGAAAGAGACTGTCGTACGTTTCGCGACGCAGTTATGCCGATGTGACGCAGGCAGGGGCAGCGTCACAGAGGCCTCCTGAGTCCTTCGAGCCCACGCGCAGTGGTGCCGCAGTGACTCCTCCCGCTCCCGTGGTCGAAGCAGTCAGTACTGCTCCACCCTCTTCGATGGCCCTGCAGACACCAGTCCCGCAGGGCCCTAAAATCGAATGAACCCCAAGGCCCGAGGCACGTGTCTCGGCGCCTAACTCTCGGTCCTCCAGCGCCACAGAGAGAGCGATGGAGGTCGACACAAAAACCCCGGTGTCATTGACACCGAAGGACAAGCGCTCTCTCCAGCGCGGTAAGAGGGACAAAATCCCAATAACTCAAAATAAGAAAGCGTTAACCTAAAGGTTATCGCTCATTTGTATTAGCCTTTTTAAATCCATGTCACCTATACCTCACCGCTTAATTTTTCCGTAGTGCCATTTCTTATCTTTTCATTTTAAGATGGCTTCTATTATCCACTGGAATTGTAGAGGGCTTTTGCACAACTTAGGTGACATTAAAGACATGTTAATAAACTTCTCTCCTGTGGCCCTGTGCTTACAGGAAACGAACCTAGGCGAAAAACACAAAAACATTTTGAAAGGTTTCACTGTTGTACGGCGCGATTGTACTCAGGCGAACCGGCTGTCATGTGGTGTAGCCATTGTCCTGCCAGGTGGTATAGCAGCCAGAGAAGTTCCCATTCACACTCCTATAGAAGCCGTTGCTGTCACCGTTTAAGCTCACAAAACCATCACCATTTGTTCAGTATACATTCCGCCGCATTCACATTTTACCGTAAGAGACTTAGAGTTAATTTTAAACCAGCTACCTGAACCATTTTTAATAGGCGGTGATTTTAATTCACATGACACGTTATGGGGTAGTAAAACTACTGACAACAGGGGTCAAACGCTTGAAGATTTTATCCTAACAAATGACATATGCCTTTTAAACACCGGTGCGGCGACTTACTACTGCCCAAGCACAGGAGCTATGAGTTGCTTAGATCTGGCACTGTGCTCTCCATCTCTTTTTGCGATTTTCAGTGGAATGTTATTGAGAATCCCTATGGTAGTGACCATATGCCTGCTATCATTAAAAGAACATCTCCTTCTCCTACCATACCATTAAGACCACCCCGTTGGAAACTCCATCTAGTAGACTGGCCTCTCTTTACTGAAAAGGCCACTCTGGATAACATATCAGATGAGCTAACAATAGACGAAATGAATGAGAAGGTTACCGCCTGCATACTCGCTGCAGCAGAACAGACAATCCCACAATCCTCTAGCTTCTTAAGAAAAAACCTGAAACCCTGGCGGACGAAGGAATGTACACAAACAAAAAAACTACAAAACAAAGCGTGGGGTATCTTTCGGCGATACCCAACCCAAGAAAATCTACTCTCTTTCAAGAAATCAAAAGCAAAAGCCAGGTATACACGCAGACAAGCCGACATCCATGCCTTGACACCATCGGAGCTCAACTGTCTGGTGAAAACAACCATTTAAATCGCCGTGGTTCCGTAAAACCATATGTATTCAATGAAAGATATGTAATTTTTTTTGATGTAGCCCACTGTTCTTTATTTTTTCATTTCTGAAAGTGTTCTTTGCCACCGGTCTGCCAATATGTAAACGGGGCCAGGGACCACTCAAGCTGCCAATAAGCAGCTTTTACCTTGGCCCCCTCCATTAGCTTGTAAATGGGCACAAATAAAATGAAATGAAAATGAAAAGACAGTCCTGGAAAAATTTTTTCTCGTCTATAAATAGCTCAATAACATCCAAACGAATGTGGGATCAGGTTCGTAGGTTTAGAGGCGACTACGCTTCTTACGCTATCCCCCTACTATCACCTCCAGGCACGCAAAAAATATAGAACAAGCAGACATCTTAGGGCAACATTTCCGTGATATATCAAGCTCAGAGAACCACTCTGCTGCATTGGTAAAACATAAGCAATTAGCAGAAAAACTAAAGCTTCCGACCACAGGAAGTTCAGAAAGAATGTATAATGCCGCTTTAACACTTCCAGAAATCAACAGAGCACTTACTACTGGCAAAAAAACAGCACCCGGTCCGGACAGGGTGCATTACACAATGCTAGCTCACCTATCCCCTAAAGCAGTTGAGCCCTTGATTGATTTCTTCAACATAATCTGGGAAACGGGAAAAATGCCGAAAGAATGGAAGAAAGCCACCATAATCCCTTTCTTGAAAGCTGGAAAAGCTCCCACAACAGCAACCAGCTACAGGCCTATATCACTCACAAGTTGCCTTGCAAAGTCCCATGAAGCCATTATAAACATAAGATTGACATACGTCCTTCAAACCGAAAACCTTCTAGATAACCATCAGTGTGGGTACAAGTAAGGTTGCTCGACAACGGACCACCTAGTCCGGCTAGAACACGAGATACGTGCGGCCTTTCTACACAAGCAGTATTGTCTCACTGTTTTCTTTGATCTAGAAAAAGCGTACGACACAGCAAGGAGGTTTGGTATCCTAAGGGACTTAGCAGATTTAGGAATCCGAAGTAGAATGCTCAAATGTCTAGCCGATTTCATGTCGGACCGAACATTCCAGGTGCGTTTAGGAACGGCGCTGTCACGTGTATTCATTCAGGAAAACGGTGTGCCACAAGGATGCGTATTAAGCACAACATTGTTTGTGGTGAAAATGAACTCGGTCAATAAGGTAATTCCATCTTCTGTAATGCATTCATTATACGTGGATGATCTACAAATTGCGTGTCGTGCATCGAACCTGACATCCGGCGAACGGCAAATTGAGATTACACTAAACAAACTAACGCAGTGGGCGTCTGAAAACGGTTTTTGTTTCTCAAGTGAAAAACCTATTAGTGTTGTTTTTACACAAAAAAGAGGCCTACAACCAGATCCCACCCTTAAGCTACAAGAAGCCACAGTACCAGTAAAACAAGAACACAAGTTTCTGGGTGTTCTGTTTGATAAAAAGTTAAACTTCCTGGCACACATAAAGGGCCTTAAAATAAAAGCGAACAATGCACTTAACGTCCTCCAAGTCTTGTCCCGGAAGCGCTGGGGCTCTGACCGTGAATGCCTGCTACGCATCTACCGTACTTTGGTGCGCAGCATATTAGAATATGGTAGCATCATATACTGTTCAGCCGGACAGTCTTACGTCCGTCGACTTGATCCACTTCATAACTTTGGACTGCGACTGGCACATGGCGCTTACAGAACATCGCCTGCCCAGAGTGTGTATTAACCTCCTCTACAGCAGCGCAGAGTGTTACTAACTTTTTCTTACATACTAAGAATTCAGTCCTCATCACAACACATATGCTTCAACATTGTCACACAGTGTAACTCACGCTTACACTATACAAACAAACCAAACATGATTAAGCCGCTTTTCCTACGATATGAGGAATATATTCGGGATTATGACGTTCCTCGTGAAGTCCTTCAGGTTGCCAGAAAACCACAGCGTTTGCCCCCGTGGCACGATTTCGCACCATTATGTGATTGGACATTGACATATTTAAAGAAGAAAGACACCCCACACGAACACATTATACAAGAATTCCGCTTTCTACAGGGCTAATATCAAAATTACACGGAATTTTACACTGATAGCTCTAAAACAAAAGAACACGTGGGTGTGGGGGCCGCAACGAACATAGGGAAAGAAGTATTCGTTTGCCACAGCACGCCTCTGTCTACACAGCTGAAGTCTATGGATTATGAACTGTGGTTAAAAAGATCATCGCTGAAAAACACGAAAGCACAATCATATACACTGATTCATTAAGCACGCTGAAGGCTCTTCACATGAAATTCGAATGTGAACCCCTGATAGAGGATATCTTAAACATGATAAAAATAAACAAATACGGCAGGTCAAGTAGGTTTTGCTGGGTACCAAGCCATGTTGGTATACCGGGTAACGAAGCAGCGGATAGATGCTCATCAATGGCAGCACACAAAGGCATAATAAGCACAACACTTACATATAAAGATAGTATCCGTGCCATTAGGAAGGCCTTAACGTCAAAGCGCCAACAAGAATGGGACCATAGTACAGAAAACAAGCTACACTTTATTAAACCTGTAATCGGCGAGTGGAAATCATGCAGTCACCAGCAACGGTTCTACGAGCTGATCTTGTGTCGACTTCGAATTGGACTCACACATTTGACGCACAATTTCCTCCCCCGAAAAGAAAACCCGCCAACCTGCGAAAAATGCCTTGAACCTCTCAGTCATACCCATCCTAATAACATGTCCACACATCGACACACTGAGACGGAGGTTTTTACACAGCCTATATAATTTGCACACTCCATTACACCCTGCCCTATTACTAGCAGATGACCCCCTAGTGCCATTTGCTAACCTGGTCGACTTTTTAGAAAAAACCGGTGATTTACACCAACTATAATGTAATACAGATTTACCTACTCTAACGTTGCATTTCATTTTTTCTTGTGCCTGGTGCAACATGGCCTTAGTTTCCTTTGTGCCATTAAACCTAAACTAACCAACCAACCAACGTGATAACGCGCCAGGTGTTTGGAAGAAAGGCCAGGAATGTGGGCGGGTATCCAAAGCAAAGTTGTGCGGTGGTTGATGAGCACGGTCATGTCTTGTCTTTTGACGTCCTTGAGTTTCACTAGTCAGGGCACGTGCCAGCTGACGGCAGTCTTCAGCATATTCGGCGACTTCAGAAAGTGGAATATACTCTGTAGCGTCAGGTTGGAACGGCAGTATGGTGTCCAAAGGCCATGAAGGCTCACGACCATACACAAGGAAAAAGCGGGAAAATCTGGTGGTCGCTTGCGTCGCGGTGTTGTGCGCGAACGTAACAAAGGGAAGTACGGTGTCCCAGTTGGAGTGGTCGGATGAAATATACACCCGCAACATGTCGCCAAATGTGCGATTGAAGCGCTCGGTCAGCCCGTTGGTCTGGGGATGGTACGCGGTCGATTTGCGATGAATTATCCTGCACTCAGCGAGGAGGGCTTGGATGCCCTCCGACAGGAAGACACGGCCCCTATCACTCAGTAATTCTCGGGGAGCACCGTGGCGAAGAAGAAAATTGCGAAGGATGAAAAAACCAACGTCACGGGCGGTCGCTGCTGGCAGAGCTGCAGTCTCAGCGTAGCAAGTAAGGTGATCTACGCCGACAGCAACCCACCGATTTCCACGCCCGCTGCATGGAAACGGGCCGTAGAGGTCAATGCCGACGCGGTCGAACGGACTAGACGGGCATGGTAGCGGCTGGAATGGTCCTGTGAAACGCTGGGTAGGTGTCTTGCCTGGTTGGGATGTAGTGCAAGACTGAATGTACTTTTGCACAAAGTTGTACATGCCTCTCCAATAATAGCGCTGACGCAACCTTTTGTAATTTCAGGACGGCGGCGTGGGCGCTTAGGGGACCAGAGTGAACAGACGCACAGACGTCAGAGCGCATATGACGAGGTATAGCGAGGAGGCATTTGCGTCCGTCGGGCATGTAGTTGCGGCGATATAGAATGTTGTCCCGCACGGAAAAGTGGGTTGCTTGGCGACGCAGTGCTCGTGCCGAAGGGACGTCAGACGGAGCGGCAAGGTAGTCAAGTAACATTGCAAGGGTTGGGTCCTTGCGCTGCTCTGTGAGCATGTCAGTGATGGTGAATGGTGACATGGTGGACGAGGAAGCTGACAAAGACGCCAAATCAGGCGTCAGTGGGGGAGCGAAAGAGCGCATCAGCGTCGGAGTGCTTGCGACCGGAGCGGTACATGACTCGGATGTCGTACTCTTGCAAGCGAAGCGCCCAACGTCCCAAGCGCCCAGACGGGTCTTTCAAGGAAGAAAGCCAACAAAGGGCATGGTGGTCAGTAACAACGGCGAAAGAACGGCCTTAAAGGTATGGGCGAAACTTGCTTAGTGCCCAGATGATCGCTAGGCACTCCTTTTCTGTGACGGAGTAATCTAATTCTGCTTTCTTTAGAGTACGGCTCGCATAAGCGACGACGTATTCATCATAGCCAGCTTTCCGTTGCGCTAAGACTGCGTCAAGGCCCACTCCGCTGGCGTCAGTATGGACTTCCGTGGGAGCATCAGGGTCGTAGTGGTGAAGAATCGGTGGTGAGGTCAACAAGTGGCGTAACTGCCGAAACGCTGCATCACATTCAGGTGACCACGCTGCTATGCCGTTACTGGCTGAAAGTAAACTTGTCAAAAGTGCCATGATGAATGCGAAATTGCGTACGAAGCGACGAAAATAGGAACATAAGCCAATACAACTTCTGAGGGTTTTGATAGACGTGGGCGTTGGGAAGTCGGCAACGGCGCCGAGCTTGTCTGGGTCCGGGAGGACGCCGTCTTTTGAGATAACGTGACCCAATATGGTTAGTTTTCTTGCAGCAAAACGGCACTTTTGGACGTTAAGCTGTAGGCCGGCAGATGCGAGACAGGTCAGAATGTCATGCAGGCGAGCGAAGTGTGTCGAAAAATCGGTTGAGAGAACGACGATGTCGTCTAGGTTACATAAACAGGTCTTCCATTTGTGGCCGCGAAGGATGGTGCCGATCATACGCTCAAAAGTAGCAGGCACGTTGCACAACCCGAAGGGCATGACGTTAAACTCGTAGAGGCCATCGGGTGTAACGAATGTGGTTTTCGGGCGGTCAGGCTCGGCCATTGGAACTTGCCAGTACCCGGAGCGCAGATCCAAGGAACTGAAGTATTCTGCGCCTTGTAAACAGTCGAGAGCGTCATCGATTCGAGGCAATGTATAAACGTCTTTTCTCGTTATCTTGTTTAGGCGTCTGTAGTCGACACAAAAGCGAATGGAGCCATCTTTTTCTTTTCACCAATACGACAGGGGAAGACCAAGGACTTCGAGAGGGACGGATGACTCTACCTTTGAGCATGTCGTCCACTTGCTCCGTGATGATTCTGAGCTCTTCGGCGGAGATGCGATACGGGCGCTGTCGCAAGGGGGAGTGGGAACCGGTTTCGATGGTGTGAGAAACACCGGTGGCACGGCCAAATGACGTCTGATGACAGTCGAAAGAATTGACAAACTGGTGAAGGAGAGCGAGAAGTTGGCGGCGATGAGGTGGGGAAAGAGCAGGGTCGATGGCGTTGTCAAAACCCACTGAAGGTGATCAGCTGGAGACCGAAGCGATGGCGTGAACGTGACGGAGGAAGTCGGTAGGAACATGGAGGTCGTCGACGTAGTCGACCGCCTGGAAGTATCCTACGGTCTCTCCACGCAGTAGGCTGATCGGGTACTGTTGGTGACCAGCATCACAGTTGACCCAGGTGTTACAGTAAGCACGGCAAGCGGAAGAAGAATGCCCTTGCGTTGAGCAAACACATCGGACGGCGTGAACACTACAGTGGCGTCAGATGTGGCATCAGACTACAAGACAACAGCCATCGACGACTCAGGAGGTATGGTTGTGTCGGCATCAACAGTGAGTTTGTCGGCAAAGTGAGGAGAGCTAGTCGGCAGTGATTCACATAGTGATAAAAGCGACACTTCTGCACGCGAACAGTCAATGACAGCATGATCACGTGACTGAAAATCCCAACCAAGGATAAGGTCGTGAGAGCACGATGGTAGCACGAAACACTCGATTATGTACAGAACGTCGTTGATGACGACACGGGCCGTGTATACACCTGAAGGGTGAATTCACGGCGCGCTGGCAGTGGCGAGCACCAGGCAAGAGCGAACTGTAGTCACTTTTCGTAGCTTGCGGCAAAAGCTCTAGTGAATGACGGAAACGGCTGCTCCGGTATCGACTAGTGCGACTGCGGGTACTCCCTCTACACAAACGCTAATAACGTTTTGCGGCGAAGATTGAGGTCTTGAGAACATCGATGTATTGGCAGTTCTTGCCTCAGGAACTGCAGCAATCAGTTTCCCTCTTCAGTGGGAACTCGACGACGCAGGGGCGAAATCGAACACCGACGAGGGGAAGGAGAGCGCCGAGTTTCCGACCGGCGATCAGTGTCGAGACGTCGCGGTGAAAAGGAAGGCGCGTCGGCGACAGAAGCGCGCTACATGGCCAGTAATGCCGCAGACGAAGCAGGTAGGCCGGTTGTCTTGAGTGCGCCACGTCTCGGTGGGACGCAAAAACTGTGGTGACGGTCGGGCAACTGGAAATGAAGCTGGATGCATGGGATCTGAAAAGAAAGCATTCTGCACAGGTGGCCGCGCAACCACGGCTGCATAACTGAGCGGCAGCAACGTAGGGTGAGTGGCAAAGTTGGTATGGGCCAGCGGCACACTCATAGGATTGGGTAGGGGGGTTGTAGGAGCTGCAGGAAGCGCTTCAGATATCTGAGTTCGGATGGCCTGCTGCAGCGTTGGAGGCAAAGCTGCCGTAGGTGCGTCGCTGTGAGGCAGCAGCGAGAGCTGCCTGGCCACCTCTTCACGAATAAAATCGTTAATATGCTGCGAAAGGGTCGAGTTGGTTATCTCGGTAGAAACCGCGATGCTCGAGACGGAATCGGCGTGCTGAATGTTCTGGCGGGCGACGGAACGTTGGCGGCGCAGCTCGTCAAAACTCTGGCAGAGGTTAATGAGGACTGACACGCTAGTTGGACTTTTGGCCAGCAACACCTGGAATGCGCTGCCCTCGATGCCCTTGAGGATGTGTTTATACTTGTCATCCTCTGACATGCTGGGATTTACCCGCTTGCACGAATCGAGAACATCCTCGATGTAGCTGAGGAATGTCTCTCCAGACTGCTGTGCGCGCAGGCGTAGACGCTGTTCAGCGCGTAGCTTACGCACAGCTGGGCGATCAAAGACTTCAGCAAACAGAGTCTTAAACGCAGACCAGGGGTGCTATGCAGGATGCGCCGAGTTTGGCGAAACTCGGGATCTTCACGAGCTCTGGCGACACCCCAATATGAAAGCACAAATGGTACCGAGACACAGTTTATCTTTCGACAAGCCTCCAGTTTCATTGGTTTATCTAGATTCACTCTGGGTGGCTATCATTCCTTGGGCGTTGCCTTCTGGGCGGTCGACAAACTGGGGCTCACGTGATCATACCGTCGGTGCATGGTCGCGCTTTCTTTCACTTGTTTGTCGTTCCACCGAGTGCATTACACGCACAAGCGAGTTATAAAACAAATGCATTTAATACAATATTATTAGTTAGTTTAACGTGGTTTAAAAGCATTTTGAAGCTTACAAGATGTACACTGAATGTGTATTCGACTAATTTGTAATTTAGTACGCTTCGCATTATACCACGAGGGAACGCTGTGGTGGCGTCATCACATACCTTCATCGGGCGAGCATGGCGGCTAAACATCGAAGAGGCCCAGTGTAAACAAACTCGTACAACGAGCTTGCAGTGCGCAACGTAGTGATCAGGCTCGACGATGACCACTATTTCTTGGATAGTTCTGTTCCTCGGTGAGCAATCTTTTCGTGCACCCCGAAAGACTGCGAATAGCTGAGGCGATTTTACAGATCGCAACGCGTACCTACTGTTCACGGCACAATCCTGAACAAACAACTTATCCGGTGCTGCTTCTGTGAGTGCGCCGAGTTCCTCCACTCTGCGTGACTGCGAGCGTCACGAATATTGCATAGTGTGTGTAAAAGGAAGACAGCCGATATAGCTACGATGCGACAAGGAGGTGGTGCCGACGATGGATCTCGCAACCACAAAACACAGTGACGGAGGCATCGACAAACTGCAGATAAGTATATTTCTACTGTTTCATACTTAGCATAATAATGGTGCACGGATTAAGTCACTTTCGTAGTAACGAACTGAATGTCCAGCAGTTTAAAAAAGGCATTGAGAGCCAATGAGTGTTCGTACTTTTACATGTACGTGGGCCCGCGAAAATATGGAAAAGATAAAGGTAACCTTCACTAACTTTGTGATATAACAGAAATTCATCAGTGACATTCAGCCCGCAGAATCTATGGAAGAATATCTTTATCCAGGTGAAATGTCAATAGCAGGTACTGATATAAAGCAAGAAACTTATAAAAAAAATTTCATGGGTTGAACAGCACATGGCAGGCATTCCCGAATCGTGATCGCCACGTTACCGATATCCTTTAAAAATGTTTAGAATAGTTGCATTCTACCGGTTATGCAATGTGGGACATAAACCTGGAGGTTAACAAAGAAACTTGAGAAGTCGAGGACTGTGCAGAAAGCGAAGTAACAAAAATTGTTGGAGATAGCATTAAGGCAGGAAGACAGTGGCGTAGCAAACCGTGGCAACTGATATGCTAGTTGAGATTAAAGAAAAAAAAATGGAATCGGTGGGCAGGCCATGCACGTCTTCAATCACTTGTTGCCAATTTATAACAGGTGATTACATAAGCGTGACAGAATGGATGTCAAGGAGAGAGAACTGCAGCCGAGGATGGTAGAAAATTGCGTAATGGGACAAAAATATGTTTATAGGCATAGGATGCAATCAGCTCGCATAAGACGGGATTGCAGGGAGCGCCATTGATCTTGCAGTGAACAAAAATAGGTTTGTGGTGCTAACAGTAGAGACTCGTGAAGGTTCGAGGACACCTCAGCTGTTGGCACACTAATAAACATTGCAATTGGCTCTCAAAAAAAAAAAAAAAACAACCCGTTATGAAAAATAAAGCAATGTTGTCCCGACAAATTGCTTTATTATGCATACACTAAAGGCTTCCACAGTTAAGGGCAGTTAGTACCAATAGTGCAATGAGCATTTTTATTTGTAAATAATGGTTTATATGCGGTTGATTCATTCTAACAATCCACTTTTTTGCAGCAAAACATTGTGCAGCTGGAGGCACTCAACCGCCTGGTGGCAGTAGGCGAGCGCCAAGCACATGCTCTTGAGAGTGTGGCAAGGTCCAGAGGGCTGCTCTGCAACAGTAGGATCATTGCACTCACTGCTTTCCAGTCGAGCCCCCAGTACACACCTTATAAAGGAGCTTTCAGTTTATTATTATTCAAGAGCATGAATAAAATTATAGCACTAAACATTGTGCTGTGCATATTGGGACACTTGTAACATGCACTTGATGTCTCTTGAAAATGGGCAAACACGTAAGACAACCTGGACCGTGTAAATGAAAAAGACACTAATGCAGCATATACGTCATTGTGCTGTTTGTTCTTTCTATGTGCAAGAATACAGTGGGTGTTGATTAACCACAAGATGAACGGTGTGTGTATTTCACAATGAAAAGACAGGAAACGGCATGACCTTAATCATGCTATCACCTATAGACTGTGCACATGAATGCAACACTCCCCGATTTAAGCGTGCCATTACATGCATGTTCGGAACCACATATATTTTAACAATGTCATATATTTGCATGTACTAATTTTCACACAGCTTAAGCCCATGCATAGCTCACTTGTGATGTATCCATTTCATAGGCCAAATAATTGTACACTTTGTCCTTTTGTGTTGTATGAACAGCGGCATCCTCTAGTCGGATACAACTTCATAAGACAGGAGAGGCCCCACCCAGATGACCAAAGCGCAGCAGCCGATTGCCTCCACGTGTAAAGAAATAGTCCCTCTCCAATGAGCGGGTATGAGTGCGTCCAGCGGCACGACGTCAGTGTAGAGTGTGTGCCCATTGGTGCAGGCTTGTGTTCACCTGCCATTGAAGTGAAGATTCTGCGGCCTCCTAAAGTTGTATCAGACTATAGAATCACGCAATGCCTTGCACTGGTTGCATAGACTTTAGCAACTTCATAGCACACAATGATCAGGAACAGAAATATATAAAGGCACCCAAGCAAAGCTGGCTGGCCACACTTCCATTATGAGGGGCTGTAAACAGTTCTCGCCAAATATTCCCATGACATCCTTGAAAAAGAGGTGGTGTTTGGCATTTTAGAATCAAAAACAGATTACAGTGAATGTTGTGTACCACGTTAAAACAAACTGAGCTTGGTTATCTGCACAGCATGTAATGAAAGCTCGTGCTTCACATAGGAAACAAAGTGCTCTGTCCAGTACAATTGTCGAGTTTGCTGTGGCACCTATTATGTCATTAGTGCCAACATACAAATTTTCAAGGGCCATTCATTTCACCATTATTTTTGTATGATGGTTCTTTCAATCAGTGCTTGTATTACCTGAGCAAGTGGATTTGAAAGCAAAGCTTTGTTTGCAAACCTTCAGACTTCCATAATTGTGTGGCAAGGCACTGGCATGGTGGCGAATAGCTCACACTTCGTCGGTCCTGCACCAAAGAGGCCCAATGCTCTATATGAAGTTGGATCACGCAACAATTCGACGGCACACAAAGAAGAGTAACACACACAGCAGAGCGTTCTGCTGTGTGTATTTCTCTTTGTGTCCCGTCGAATTGTGCTACAATTCAGCTTCAAGCTTCTATACCGATACAACGAGTCTTCAACCTCACCAATGATCTAGTTATTAAGCCACAATGGCGCACATCTTTGAAATGCCCAAACACGAATTAGCTCTCCAACAAATCACCGCAAGCATAAAATTTCGCTGCACAGGTGCATGCACGTGCCATTTTCTGTACCACTAAACTCGCAGGAATCAAGGGGGCAAGCATTAACCAGCCTTACTGCTGCCGTTACCACCATCATCATCATCATGACACCAATAGAAAGACAGTGCTGCGTTTCAGTAAAGGGAGTGCCGGAGGGAAAGGCGTGACAGCGAGGCTTGAGACTTGCAATAAAAATAGCACTTACAAGACATGTTCAATGCCAAAATATGCTGCATATCGCTCATCCTACTTTGGCATTGCGGGAAGCTTTTACACGTTTATGTCACAGTTTCTGTAATCATTGCTCTAAAGCTGTACAAAAGGTCTATTCGCTCTGCAATCTTTATCATGGCGGGTTAAAGACCCACTTTTCATTGGCATCTGCACCACATTTCTCCCGATATGTAATTTTGCCTTGGTGGTTCACGACATCTTCACGCACACCGAGTTCTGCAGAGCATTGGATCTGCATTGTTCTACTGCTGAAGAATTAGAGCCCCATTATGAGACGAAAATATACGATTTGTCCATACAGAATAACGCTTCCCCCCCAAAAGAAAATACACTGAACCACTGGCACATGCACCAACAGTGAACACAGCAAACACTCTGAAGTATTTTCTTCATGCAAGCGAGCACACTAAGATTCTCAATGCATTTTCACTTTGCCATAAATGCATAGGCACAACCGGCTTGGCACGACATCCGCATCTCGCACTGCAACGAATTGTGCAATGCCTTGCTGTTTCATAGTGCGGCCGATAGATGACGCATCACCAAAATTCAGCATTATGCATACTAAATAACTTGTACTAAGTACTAAGTAATCTCATAAAAAACCCAAAGTATTTTTATGAGATTAGCATTCACAGGGTACTTCACACAATTTGTGATATCCATTTATCTATTTACACTTCATTAACCTCTTTCCTCAAAAAGTGAGCCATTTGGAAGGCACCCTGATAGACAAGTAGAACAATCGGTAAAAAGTCAGCAACCAGCGAAGAAGTCAGTATCATAAGCTGCCGCATGTGTGACGTCGGTAAAACAAAATTTAAGTCGGCTGCACAGAAGTGACAAATTTGGCAATATAGTGCGTCCAGGCATTCCTGCAATGCTAATCACAGTAACGCTGACATTGAAGGCACCTTAATTCCTACGTACGTTCCGTCGACACACCCGACTACGTTCGTAATGTTTCCGCGAAGTAAGAAGCGTTCTTTTATAAATGCGCGCTCAGCCGCAGTCTTCGGGAAAGCCAGCCACCGCTTCCGCACTGCCGCATCAATAAGCGCATCAGACATCTCTGACACAGAGGCTCACAGTAGTTTGATGACGTCCAATGTAACGCTCGGCGCCGACGCTTCCCTGAAAACTCCCAGTCCCGTAGAAACGGAGGGCGCAGAGGACTTGCTCTTCAACGGTGAGCGAATGAAGCCCGCCACGCTGTCTCCACAGACGAGAGTCTTCGCCTAGCTCGTCACACAGCCAGCGCACTGATGTCTTCGACAGGCCAAAATGACGCTGAAACTCCACGGCGGTCATGTACGCAAACGGGTCCAAACGGTCATACTGACGCTTGCTGCCGCTGGCTGCAATAACACAGGCTGCTGCTGCCGCCGCCATGTTTCCGAGTTGAACTCGGAGGGGGTTTCGTGATGTACGAGTTTAGCACGAGTTCGCCTGTCAATCAAAGCCAGAGGTCACGCCCCGCGCGAGGCATGTAACTCTTGTGCGCGCACCCACCACGGTTGGGCCACGCCCAACTTATCTTTCGGCAACAGCGACGCGGTGCCGAGCTGAGAGGCATCAACAATATTTACCACCGACATGAAACACGCACAACACACTGTCATCGGTGATGGACTGCGCACTACTATCAAAAACAAAGCGTTGACTGTCGCTGGCTTACGCATATATCTTCTCGGGCTGAGATGGCCCCACAGCAAGGTTTCATTGCCTGCATCGTGGCGACGTAGCGCACAGTAAATAATTATCTGCACGTCACTGTAGCTGCTTGCAAGGCGTCGATGCGCCGAGGCTGACGACGATGCTGAGGAGTGCGTATCGCAGCAGTCGTTTGAGATGGCTGCTCTGTCATCGGTGATGTATCGGAGCCACAACGTCGTAAATACGATCAGCGTCCGAGAATCACTCGCTCTTCTAGACCCAGTGCAATGGCATTTCTTCATCACAAGCACTGGTGCGCAAGCACCTTGGTGCGCACAAAACACTGAAATAGTGCGTACATGCGCTCAGAGGCACTTTCACTGGGCAAGCGATGACAAGCGATGAATTGTGTCGATGGGAAGCACGCACTTCTTCGCAATGCATCGCCGAGGCTTCGCGCACAAAGATAAACTGATAAATTTTCACTAAACTGCGTCACTACGGGCACTACGGACCGCCATTTTTGCAGCGACAGCCGTTGCTCCCGTATTTGTGACTAGTGTGTCGTTTTTAGTTGGTAAAGCGGGGGCCTTAAGGCGCCTGCGATGAACAGCCGTACCACGGCGCTGCGTTTCTATTCCCCTAATAGAGAAAGAGTGGTGATCACAGACATTATTGAGAATAGCACTGTAGCGCCCCTAGGCGACCTCTCACCGTATGAACTGCCTCGTGCGTGCGACCTGCTTCAATGTATCCGCTTCGAAGCTTTCGCCTCACTATCGCCACTCGCGGCAAGAAGTGCAAAATTTAATAATTTGCTCGATCTCCGTTTGTCATCAGAAATTTCTAGCATTCAAGACGAAAAACAGACACATAAAGAAATAAAAATGTTCGTTATTTAATTTGTTGTATTTTAACGTATTCGTTTGAGCGAAAGCGTAGGTGCAAGAATGCGCCGCATGTACCCTGTTCGCATTCGATGGAGGATAAAAAGATAGTTGCCGAAAGAGGAGACACGCCCTTGACGCGCCCGGGAAAGGCGTGACAAGCGGCTCACGGCAAGTGTGCAGACAGACAGCGGGACAGTCACGGTATTGCTAAGTTGCGATAATCCGTTGATAACATTTCGCGGCGCTGGCGCGTTTCGTTGTGCAGCCGTCTGCGCTTGAAACGTGGAAGCAGCGTGCCGCGCAGGGTGCGCTCATGTTGTCATACGCGGCTTTTTGTCTACATATTTTTTTGCCTGCAGCCTTTGCACGTTTCCCGCTATCTCCGTTCACTGACTGCCGTCGAGCAAACTCGGGTAAAACTCGGGTGAACGAGAAACTCGGCGCATCCTGCATAGCACCCCAGGGGTGCTACGCAGGATGCGCCGAGTTTGGCGAAACTCGGGATCTTCATGAGCTCTGGCGACACCCCAAGATGAAAGCACGAATGGTACCGAGACACAGTTTATCTTTCGACAAGCCTCCAGTTTCATTGGTTTATCTAGATTCACTCTGGCTGGCTATCATTCCTTGGGCGTTGCCTTCTGGGCGGTCGACAAACTGGGGCTCACGTGATCATACCGTCGGTGCATGGTCGTGCCTTCTTTCACTAGTTTGTCGTTCCACCGAGTGCATTACATCCACAAGCAAGTTATAAAACAAATGCATTTGGTACAATATTATTAGTTACTTTAACGTGGTCTAGAAGCATTTTAAAGCTTACAACATGTACACTGAATATGCATTAGACTAATTTGTAATTTAGTACGCTTTACATTATACCACGAGGGAACGCTGTGGTGGCGTCATCACATCCATTCACCGGGCGAGCATGGCGGCTAAACATCGAAGAGGCCCAGTGTAAACAAACTCATACTACGAGCTTGCAGTGCGCGACGTAGTGATCAGGCTCGACGATGACCACTATTTCTTGGATAGTTCTGTTCCTCCGTCAGCAATCTTTCCGGGCACCCCGTAAGACTGCCAATAGCTTCGGCGATTTTACATATCGCAACGCGCACCTACTGTTCACGGCGCCGTGCTGAAGAAACAACTTGTCCGGTGCTGCTTCTGCGAGTTCATCCACTCTGCGTGACTGCGAGCGTCACGAACATTACATAGTGTGTAAAAAAGGAAGACAGCCTATATAGCTACGATGCGACAAGGAGGTGGTACCGACGATGGATCTCGCTACCAACACAGTGAAGGAGACATCGACAAACTGCAGATAAGTATATTTCTACTGTTTCATATTTAGCATAATAAGAGTGCACGGATTAAGTCACTTTCGTAGTAACGAACTGAATGTCCAGCAGTTTAAAGAAGGCAGTGAGAACCAATGAGTGTTCGTGCTAAATATGGAAAAGATGAAGGTAACCTTCACTAACTTGGTGAGATAACAGAAATTCATGAGTGACATTCAGCCCGCAGTATCTATGGAAGAGTACCTTTATCCATGTGACATATCAATAGCAGGTACTGATATAAAACAGGAAAATTATACAAAAATTTCATGGGTTGAGCGGCACATGGAAGGCATTACCGAATCGTGATCACCACGTTACCGATATCCTTGAAAAATGTTTAGAATCATTGCATTCTACCGGTTATGCAATATGTACATAAACCTGGAGGTTAACAAAGAAACTTGAGATGTCAAGGACTGTACAGAAATCGAATTAACAAAAATTGTTGGAGATAGCATTAAGGCAGGAAGGCAGTGGCGTATTAAACCGTGGCAACAGATATGCTAGTTGAGGTAAAGAAAAAAAAATGGAATCGGCAGGCAGGCAATGCACGTATTCGACCACTTCTTGCCAATTCATAACAGGTGATTACATAAGCGTGACAGCGTGACAGAATTGATGTCAAGGAGAGAGAACTACAGCCGAGTATGGTAGAAAATTGCGTAATGGGACAAAAATATGATGTTTGTAGGCATAGGATGCAATCAGCTCGTATAAGACGGGACTGTAGGGTGAAGCATTTGTTTTGCAGCGAACAAAAATAGGTTTGTGGTGCTGACAGTAGAGACTCGTGAAGGTTGGGGGCACCTCAGCTGCTGGCACACTAATCAACATGACAATTGGCTCTGAAAAAGAAAACCCCAGTTATGAAAAATAAAGCAACGTTGTCCCGACACATTGTTTTATTATGCATACTACACTAAAGGCTTCCACAGTTAATGGCACTTGGTACTAATAGTGCAACGAGCATTTTTCTTTGTAAATAATGGTTTGTATGCGGCTGATTCATTCCAATCCACTTTTTTTGCAGCAAGACATTCTGCTGCTGGAGGCACTCAACCGCCTGGTGGCAGTAGGCGAGCGCCAGGCACATGCTCTTGAGAGTGTGGCAAGGTCCAGAGGGCTGCTCTGCAACAGTAGTATCGGTGCCCTCGCTGCTCTCCTGTCGAGCCCACAGAAGGCACCTTATAAAGGAGCTTTCAGTATAATATTTTGTTTATTATTCAAGAACATGAATAAAATTATTGCAGTAAACATTGTGCTGTGCATATTAGGAGACTTGTAACATGCACTTGGTGTCCCTTCGAAATAGGCAAAAACGTAAGACAACCTGTGCCACTCTTTGACCATGTAAATAAAGAATACACTAATGCAGCATACACGTAGTTGTGCTGTTTGTTCTTTCTATGTACAAGAATACAGTGCGTGTTGATTAGCCACAAGATGAACGGTGTGCATAATTCACAATGAAGACAGGAAACAGCAGGAGCTTAATAATGCTATCACCTATAGACTGTGCATATGACTACAACACTCCCCGATTCAAATGTGCCATTACATACATGTTCGATACCACATATTCTTTAACATTGTCTTATAATTGCATGTACTAATTTTCACACATCTTAAGCCCTTGCATAGCGCACTTCTCACGTATCTATTTCATAGGCCAAATAATTGTACACTTTGTCCTTTCGTGTTGTATGAAAAGCAGCATCCTTTAGAGTCGGATAAAACTTCAGAAGACAGGAGAGGCCCCGCCCAGATGACCAAAGCGCAGCAGTCGATTGCCTCCATGTCTAAAGAAATAGTCCCTTTGCAACGAGCAGGTATTAGTCTGTCTGGCGGCACGATGTCAGTCTAGAGTACGTGCCCATTGGTGCAGGCTTGTGTTCACCTGCCTTAAAGTGCAGATTCCGCAGCCTCCTAAAGTTGTATCTGACTAGAGAAACGTGTAATGCCTTGCTTGCACCAGTTGCATAGACTTCTGCAACTTGATAGCACACAACGATCAGGTGCAGAAATCTTTAAAGGCATCCAAGCAAGGCTGGCTGGCCACCCTTCCATTATGAGGGGCTGTAAAAAGGTCTCGCCAAATATTCCCATGACATCCTTGAAAAAGAGGTGGTGTTTGGCACTTCTTTAGAATCAAAAACAGATTACAGTGAATGTTGTGTAGCACGTCAAAACAAACTGAACTTGGTTATCTGGACAGCATGTAATGGAAGGTTGTGCTTCACATAGGAAACAAACTGCTCTGTCCAGTACAATTTTGAGGCCGGTATGGCACCTATTATGTCAACAGTGTAAATATACAAATTACACTTTTCACAGGCCATTGATTTTACCATTATTTTTGTATGATGGTTCTTTCAATCAGTGCTTGTATTACATGAGCAGGTGGATATGAAAGCAAAGCTTTGTTTGCAAACCTTCCGACTTCCATAATTGTGTGGCAAGGCACTGGCATATTGTCGAATAGCTCACACTTCCTCGGTCCTGCACCAAAGAAGCCCAATGCTCTATTTGAACTTGGATCGAACATCAATTCAACGGCACACGAAGAAGAGTAACACACACAGCAGAGCATTCTGCTGTGTGTATTTCTCTTTGTGTCCCGTCGAATTGTTGTGCAATTCAATTTCAAGCTTCTATACCAATACACCCAGTCTTCAACCTCACCAATGCTCTAGTTATTAGGCCACAATGGCGCACATCTTTGAAATGTCCCAAAACAAATTAGCTCTCCAAAAAATCACAAGTGTTAAATTTTGCAGCACAGGTGTATGTATGCACGTGCCATATTTTTTACCACTAAACTCACACGAATCAAAGGGGCAAGCATTAACCAGCCTTGCTGCTGCCGTTACCATTACCATCATGTCACCAACGGAAAGACAGTGCCACGCTTCAGTAAAGGGAGTGCCGGAGGGAAAGGTTTGACAGAGAGGGCTTACAATAAAATTAATGGTTACGAGACATGTTCAATGCCAATATATGCTGCATGTCGCTGATCCTACTTTGGCATTGCGGCAAGTGTTTACTCATTTGAGCATATCACATTTTATGTAATCATTGCTCTAAAGCTGTACAAACGGTCTATATGCTCTGCAATATTTATTTTTATCATGGTGGGTTAAAGACCCACTTTTCATTGGCATCTGCACCACATTTCTCCCGATATGTAATTTTGCCTTGGTGCTTCATGACATCTTCACGTACAGAGAGTTCTGCAGAGCATTGGAAGTGCATTGTTCTACTGCTTAAGAATTAGAGCCCCATTATGAGAAGAAAATATATGATTTATCAATCCAGAATAACGCCGCCCCCCCCCCCCCCCTCCAAAAAAAGAAGATGCATTGACCCTCTGGCACATGCATCGACAGTGAACAGAGCAAACACTCTGAAGTATTTTCTTCATGCAAGCCAACAGACTAAGATTCTTAATGCATTCTCATTTCGCCACGAATGCATAGGCACAACCGGCTTGGCGCAACATCCACATCTCGCGCTGCAACAAATTGTGCAATGCCTCGCTGTTTCATAGTGCGGCCGATAGATTACGCATGACCAAAATTCAGCATTGTGCATACTAAGTTACTTCACCAATGAAGAACCCCAAGTTCTTTATGAAATTAGCATTCATAGGTTACTTCACACAATTTGTGATATCCATTTATCTATTTATACTTAATAAACCTCTTTCCCAAGAAAGTGAGCCATTTGGAAGGCACCTTGACAGACAAGTAGAAAAACCGGAAAAAAGTCATCAACCAGCGAAAAAGTCAGTATCATAAGCAGCCGCATGTGAGATGTCACTAACACAAAATTTTAGTCGGCTACACAGAAGTGGCAAATTTGGCAGTATGGCGCGTCTAAATATTGTTCAATGTTAAGCACAGTAACGCTGACATTGAAGGCGAATTCATTCCTACGTACGTTCCGTCGACACACCCGACTACGTTCGTAATGTTCCCACGAAGTAGGAAGCCTTCTTTTATATATGCCCGCTCAGCCGCAGTATTCGGGAAAGCTAGCCACCGCTTCCGCACTGCCGCATCAATAAGCGCATCAGACATCTCTGACACAGTGGCTAACAGTAGTTTGATGGCGTCCAATGTAACGCTCGGCGCCGACGCTTCCCTGAAAAGTCCCAGTCCCGTAGAAACGGAGGGCACAGAGGACCTGCTCTACGACGGTGAGCGAATGAAGCCCGCCACGCTGTCTCCGCAGACGAGAGCCTTCGTCTAGCACGTCACACAGCAAGCGCAATGATGTCTTCGACAGGCGAAAATGACGCTGAAACTTTCCGTCGGTCATGTAGGTGAACGGGTCCGGACGGTCATACTGACGCTTGCTGCCGCTGGATGCACTGACACAGGCTGCTTCTGCCGCTGCCATGTTCCCGAGTTGAACTCGGAGGGGGTTTCGCGATGTACGAGTTTAGCACGAGTTCGCCTGTCAATCAAAACCAGAGGTCACGCCCCACGCGAGGCATGTAACTCTTGTGCGCGCACCCACTACAGTTGGGCCACGCCCAACTTATCTTCCGGCAACAGCGACGCGTTGTCGAGCTGAGAGGCATCAACAATCTTGACCACCGACATAAAACACGCACAACACACTGTCATCGGTGATGTACTGCGCACTACTATCAAAAACAAAGCGTTGACTGTCGCTGGCTTATGCATACATCTTCTCGGGCTCAGACGGCCCCACAACACGGTTTCATTGCCTGCATTGTGGCGCGTAGCGCACAGTAAATTGTCGGCACGTCACTGTAGCTGCTTGCAAGGCGTCGATGCGCCGAGGGGGACGACGATGCTGAGGAGTGCGTATCGCAGCAGTCGTATGAGATGGCTGCTCTGTCATCGGCGATGAAACGGAGCCACAGCGTCGTAAACACGATCAGCGTCCGAGAATCGCTCGCTCTTCTAAACCCAGTGCAATGGCATTTCTTCATCACAAGCACTGCGCACTCAACAGTTCCAACACCTCTCTCCGTTCGAAGTCTGATTTCATAAGAGCACACAAGAGCCCTCACCTGCCAAATGCGATTGCTGCGGTGTCGTTACGATATCCATCTGCGATCGATGCTGGCTCCAGCAGAGGTAATCCGCAAGCACCTTCGACTGCACAACACACTCATATACTGCGTACATGCGCTCAGAGGCACCTTCACTGGGCAAGCGACGACAAGCGATGAATTGTGTCGCTGGGAAGCACGCACTTTTCGCGATGTATCGCAGAGGCTTCGCGCACAAAGATAAACTGATACATTTTCACTGAACTGCGTCACTACGGACTCTAAAACAACATACCGCCATTTTGCAGCGACAACCGTTGTTGCGTTTTTAGTTGCTAAAGCGGGGGCCTTAATAGCCTAGTGAAGCGCCTGCGATGAACAGCCGTACCGCGGCGCTGCGTTTCTATTCCCCTAATTGAGAAAGAGTGGCCATGACCCTCCATCGATCCTGACTGACTTTATTGAGAATGGTACTGCAGCGCCCCTAGGCGACTTATCACTGTATGAACGCCCTCGTGTGTGTGACCCTCTTCAGTGTATCTGCTTCTAAGCTTTCGCCTCACTGTCGCCACTCGCGGCAAGAATTGCAAAATTTAATAATTTGCTCGATCTCCGTTTGTCATCACAAATTTCTAGCACTGAAAACAAAAAAACAGATACTTATGGTAATAAAAATGTTCGTTGTTTTATTTGTTGTACTTTAACGTATTCGTTTGAGTGAAAGTGTAGGTGCAAGAATGCGCCGCATGTACCCTGTTCGCATTCGAAGGAGGAAAGAACGATAGTGCACGAAAGAGGAGGCACGCCCTAGACGCGCCCGGGAAAGGCGTGGCAAGCGGTTCACGGCAAGTGTGCAGACAGACAGCGGGACAGTCACGGTATTGCTAAGTTGCGATAATCCGCTGATAACAATACGCGGCGCTGGCGCGTTTCGTTGTGCAGCCTTCTGCGCTTGAAACGTGGAAGCAGCGTGCCGCGCAGGGTGCGCTCACGTTGTCATAAGCGGCTTTTTGTCTACATATTTTTTTTGCCTGTAGCTTTTGCGCGTTCTGCGCTATCTCCGTTCACTGACTGCCGTCGGGCAAACTCGGGTAAAACTCGGGTGAACGAGAAACTCGGCACATCCTGCATAGCACCCCAGCTCGTAAAGCCTGATTCGTGGTTGAAAAACCAATGTTTGGCTACGTCAGCTAGGTAGAAAGGCACGTGGGGCAGCTTAGACTGGTCATCCCATCTGTTATGGGCACTTACACGTTCGTACGATGACAGCCAGTCTTCCGCATCGTGTTCGGCGGTCTCACTGAATATGGGTGGGTCATGTTGACGAGGGACGCCGGCTTAAATGACAGTGGCAGCCGGGGGTGCAGGCAACGAGGTGGCGGGTCAAGCATAGTGCAGGGCGATCTTGTTGGCAGGGTTCGAGTGCGGAGCTCCAGGACGAGGAGAAGGATCTCAGCAACATCCACCAAATGCGACGAGGTTTATTGTCGTTCACAACGGTGTGCAATGCTAGATAAATCAAGTCACTGCAAGGGCTGTCTGTAGCACGGGGCTCACTCGCAATCACGGCACGGCCCTTCGTCTTCCTCTTCAGACGGCACATACACTGGGGCGCGTCTGCTTCATTACAATATCAAAAAGCAAAGACCCTAACACGCTGCCTTGTGGTACACCGTTTTGCACTGGTAAAAGAGCATTGTTGATTATATATACTGCCTGCTTCCTGTTTTTTAAGTAAGACTTTATTAGAGCCAGAGGTGTTCCGCGGATTCGACTAAGTTAAAGCTCGTAAATTAAAATATTATGGTTCAGACAGTCATACGCCTTACTAAAATCGATAAACAGGCCGAGACTGAAAAGGTTGTCTTGAATATTTTGCACAATTATTTCTTTAATGGTTAGCAGGGCGGTTTCTTGATCGTCCTTTCCGGAAGCCGAATTGGGCGTCACATATAACATTCTTACAATGGGAAAGATTTAGACAAACGAGTGAATATCACCTTTTCTAATCCTTTGGAAAAGATAGGAATGACAGAGACTGGCCTATAATTGCTTGTGTTGTTTTTTTCACCGCCCTTGAATAAGACGGTCGCCCTACTTTTCTTCATTTCATCAAGATAGACGCCAGTATCTAGAATCAGGTTAAAAATATGAGCAATCACAGGAGCTGTGAATTCTATGACATACTTAACTGGTTTTATTTGAAGGTTATCTATGTCTAAGGCCTTGCTATTGTTTAAGTTCATGAATGTCCTGTAAACCTCTAATTCCTCGGTAGGCCCAAGGAAAACACTGTCGGCGCATGCGTTCATCGGCATTTCGGAATTCGGTATCTGATTTACTGGTATTCCAATGTTCGTGAAATTACTATTGAAATGGTCAGCAAGTGCTTTCCCCGACAGCTCACTTCCTTTATGGTTTATTCTTCCCACTGACGCGTTCTTAGTGCCGCGGCTTATAACGTCATTTATCAATTTCCAAACTACATTGGGTTGTTTCCTTGCAAGTTCAGAAAATATTTGCTGATAATATGTTCGCTTGACGTGTCTAAGATCAGCGTTTAGTTTGTTTCGTGCGCTTTTGAATCTAATCCACATTTTTGACGACCGAGTACGTAGAGAAGCGTGGTAAAGCTTATTCTTGTTCTTTATCATTTTAATATGTGCGGGTGTGACCCACGGTTTCCTGATTTTTTTTAGTGTTTAATTTCTTTGAAAGGAAAATGTGAAGAGTATATTGTTATGAATTCGGAAATGAACTTTGTGTACGCAACATCTGCGTCTTTTATCCTGTATAAGTGGGACCAATCGTGAATACTAATGTTGTACTTGAATGTTTCCAGAGCGCTATTTTATATATATTGAGAATAAATTGGCGTTTGAGGACGCCTGCAATTTTTCGGATCTGTGTAATAGAACATATAGACAGGACAGTGATCGCTAATACCTAAGGTAATGGTACCAGCTTGGTTGACGATAGTTTCAATGTGGGTAATGAGGAGATCAATACAGGATAAAGTAGTCTGTGTAACACGTGTAGGTGTGTTGATTAATTTCGTGAAACCAGTCGACTGAACGGCAATAAGAAAACGTGGGGTTAAGGTGCTATCCCCTGTGACATCTACATTGAAATCTCCTCCGCAGATGAGGCGAAAATTATTTGCCCTAACGTAGTCTAAAACTGTTTCAAAGAAGTCTATGAAACTTGAAATAATGCCATTCGAAGGCCGGTATACTACCGTTATTATTTCCAAGTTGCATTTCAAGGTGAACATTTCTTAATCACACGTTGAAATGCAGAACTCCGGAACAGGAACACAATGGCGCTGTGTTTCAATGTGTGCGGCAGCACCGCCACGGCTCCTGTTCGGCCGGTTAATGAAATAATTGCTGTATCCATTTAGGCGTAGTGCGTTGCTATCGCTATTGAACCATGTTTCGGTTAGCATAATAATACTAAAATGAAAACTGAACTCGCTCAGCAGTTCTGTTTTCTGGTCTTCTTTATTATTAGCGGAGCGAGCATTGATATGTAAAATTGAACTAAGAGGCTGGTGTGGAAGCTGAACACGAGAGGGTAAAATGAAATCGTAACATTCCATTTTGACCGTTTATGACGTATCGACGTATCAAATAGCGGAACTTGGTTCAGGGCCCGCCTAGGCCGAGTACGTATCACCAGATAAAGGAGCACCTGTAGCTTCAGGGATCGGGCCTATCTTTGCAAGGTCCCCTTCACAAGATATATATGTAACTTCAGAGTCATAAGCCCGCCTTGCAAAGATCTTACTATTGCTTGTCCAAACTGACTTCCACTTATAGTTATGATTCCTTTTCACTGCCATTCCTAGCAGTTTTTTCTGTGCCGGACAAAGGCGTTTGTTCACATATACCGGTGTTTCATCCTCTAGTCCTATGTCTCTGTTAGTGAGCCGTGTCTTCTTTGCTTTCCTGAGAGCATCATCACGCTTTCTTCTTGACTTAAATTCAACCACTATGTTTGTTATGGCAGGCTTCCGGGTAGGAACACGATGACATGTTTCGATGTCAAATTCAGTGATAGGTTGTTTGATGGCGTTTCCAATCTCGGACAAAATGGCCACAAGGTTTTCGCTCTCCTTCTCGAAGACCCCAAAAATCTCAAGATTTGCTTTCCGTGATTATTACCTTGAATAAACAACTCGCTTTTCTAGGTCTGAGGCAGTCATTTCAAGTGTAGAGCATTTAGCCTTAAGCACATCATTTTCACTTGCTTGTTCTGTGCTTTTTGATTTTTGGTCCTGCAGTTCTTTCTTCATATCGCAGATTTCAGCATAAGCGTACTCAAGACTGAGTAAAATTACATTGTTCAAGGCGTAAGTCCCTTATTCCATTCCGAAGTTCCCTTTCCATTGATTCCTTAAATGTCTGTAGTTCTTGTTTGAGCTC
Source organism: Dermacentor andersoni (assembly GCF_023375885.2). Classification (NCBI taxonomy): domain Eukaryota; kingdom Metazoa; phylum Arthropoda; class Arachnida; order Ixodida; family Ixodidae; genus Dermacentor; species Dermacentor andersoni. Next base: position 219,048,837 of record NC_092817.1, read on the forward strand.
TTCTTTTAGCCTAGCAAAATCGCCTTTCATTTTAGCCAAATCTTTCGACATGCTTCGCAAGACAACCAACGAAGTAAGCACTACAATTTGACAGTAGTGGCGACTGACGCAGAGCAAAAAGAAGTTACGTGTGTACCGTACTAACCTGCAGCACAAAAAGCAGCAGGCGCTTAGATGATGCTCTGTTGTCGCCACCACTGCCAGGTGAGCCGGCCAGTGAAACGATGTCTTCTTTTATAGCCAGCTGCTCGTCGAGATGCCGCAGATCCTTGTACAGATACGCCTCCTGGTGGTGCCGCCTCTTGGTTATGACAGCGCTCGGATACAGCGCGTGGGAGCCGTACCGGTAAAGGGCACGGATGCAGCTGCGCTGATCGCTGATCTGCAGCAAAAAAAAAAAAAAAGCAGAAAGCGCTTAGATGATGCTCTGTTGTCGCCACCACTGCCAAGTTTCTTTAATTATTAGTTTATCGTTTTTTTTATTTCATTTATTAAGCACCAGTAATTTCCCCTATGTTGTCCTTGGTGTCGGTGTTCGTTGGCTTCTTATGATATGACTAATAAATACCAGGCCCCTCGGTTAACCCCCTTTCTTCTCGTTTATTACATAACGAGGGTCTCAAATCCGGCTACACTGATGCCTTCAGGTAGCATATGTGGGTTTATTGACCAGCTGCCTTCACCCAAAAAGATCAAGTTCTCGTGACGCCTGGGGCAAAAAGGACGTTCCACGTCCGCCGTTCCACCCTTTCCTTCTCGTTTATTCCTGTCACGTAGTCACTCATAGAGCGTAAATTGCTGCGTTCCAGTCGCCTGGTCACTAAGAGAACGTAACTTACTTCAATCCTGTCACCAGGTCACTAACAGCAGGTAAACAGCTGCATTCCTGTCGCCTGGTCAATCACAGCACCTAATTTGCTGTATTCCTGTCGCCTGGTCGCCCACAGTAACTTGCTGCATTCCTGTAGCCAGGTCACCCACAGCGCGTAACTTGCTGCATTTCTGTCGCCTATTCTCTCAGAGTGCGCAACTTGCTGTAGTCTTGTCGCCTGGTTGCTCACCACTCGTAACTTGCTGCAATTCTGTCTCCTGGCCACTCACAGCACATAAATTGCTGCATTCTTGTCGCCTGCAATCTCACAGCATGACACTTATTCCACTGCTATCGCCTGGTCAGTCAGAGCAAGTTACTTGCTGCAATCCTGTTGCTGGTCACTCGCAGTGCATAACTTGCTGCAATCCTGCCCCGTTGTCACTCACAGTGCGTAACTTGCTGAAATCCTATTCGCTGGTAGCTCTCAGCGCGTAATTTACTGCATTCCTGTCCCCAGGTAAATCACGGCGTGTAACGTGCTGCAGTCATGTCGCCTGGTCACTCAGAGTGCGTAACTTGCGGCAATCCTGTCACAATGTCCTCTCACCTGGTCAATCGAAGCGCATCACTTGCTGCAAAAAGTCGCCTGATCGCTGACAGCGCGTAACTTGCTGCATTCTAGTTGCCTGATACAGACACCACGTAACTTGCCGCAGTCCTGTCGCCTGGTTGCTCACAGTGCGCAACTTGCTGCATTCCTGTCGCCTGGTCACTCAGAGCACCTAACTTGCTGCAATCCAGTCGCCTGGTCGTTCACAGTACGTAACTTGGTGCAATCCAGTCGCCTGATCCCTGACAGCACGTAACTTGCTGCATTCCGGTCGCGTGGTCACTTGCAGTGCGTAACTTGCTACATTTTTATTTATTTATTTATATATTTATAGTACCCTCAGGGCTTACAATGAAGCATTACAGAGGGGAGGGGCTAACAAATACAGACAAATATGCAAAAAAGGAGAAAGAAAAACACGAATACTAGTCAGATGACAATGCATGGTGCAATGTAAAAAGAACGCGAGAGCGACACAAAAAAAGCATATTACGGTAAAAAAATAATTATACAAAGAAAAACGGAAAACTTCGGTAATACAGATTAAATATACATACATGGTATATAGGACAAGTTAGAGTGAGACAATAAGCACATAATGATAGAAAATAAAGCATAATACAAAATAAACCGTTTGTAGATCAGGTAGATAATAAAAAAGAAAACTTATGAACAATACTGATCAGGAGAAAACGGAATTGCTTCGTTATACATTCACATCAAGGCATGCTAGATAATATTAGTAAGTGCCTTACGGAAGTTATCTGTGTTAGTTATATAGACTAGTGGATCTGGTAGGTGATTCCATTCCTGGCATGATTTTGGAAGAAATGAATTACCATAGGTAGACGTTTTGTGGAATGGGATGTTTACCTTATGACGATGGTCCAAGCGTGCAGAAGTAAAAGAGGCTGGTTCGATAAAGCGTGACTTGAGTGTAGGAATTAAGTGGTATATTTTATGGAACAGACAAAGGCGAGCGATTTTTCTGCGTTTGGAAAGGAGAGATATGTTGAGGGCAAGTCTGCTGCTAGTTACGCTTGCTGTGCGCTGGTAATTGTTAAGAATACAACGAACGGACCGATTCTGCACAGCTTCTAAGCTGTTAATTAATGTTAATGGATGAGGGTCCCATATTGAGGATGCATACTTTAGATTAGGCCGAATGTAGGTGACATATAACTGCTTTTTCAGGGAAGAAGGTGCGAGTGAAAAATTTCGTTTAACATAGCCCAGCATGCAGTTAGCTTTTGATGTAATGTGTTCGATATGTCGTTTCCATGAGAGATTATTTGTAATGTGCACTCCGAGGTATTTATAACAAGATACTGATTCAAGTGGGATGATGTTAAGATGGTAGTTATAAAAAGATACTTGGCTGCGTGAGATTCTCATGAATTTACATTCTGAAGTGTTAAGATTCATGTGCCAGCGGGAGCACCAGGTTGTAACGTGATCAAGGTCTGATTGTAATGTAACATATCAGAATCATTAGTTATTTTTCGGTAAATTACGCAATCGTCGGCAAACAAACAAATAGAGCTAGTGATTTGATTAGGCAGGTCGTTAATACAAATGAGGAAAAGTAAAGGCGCCAACACAGAGCCTTGAGGTACACCCGATTGTACTGGCACCTCTGGTGAGTCATTGTCATTGATGGTTACATTTTGGGTACGATTACAAAGAAAGCTGCAAATCCATTTGAATATTAAAGGGTCAATATTTAGAAGGCTTAGCTTATAGATAAGTAACTGGTGATTAACTTTATCAAAGGCTTTAGAAAAGTCTAAAAAAATACAGTCCGTCGCAAAACCCGAGTCCAAGAACGCATGCAAGTCATTAGTGAATGTTATTAGTTGTGTTTCACAAGAAAAAGATTTTCTGAAACCGTGCTGATAAGGGCTAAAAAAATTGTTTGATTCAAGAAAGTTTACAAGGTGAGTGAAAATGATGTGCTGAAAAATTTTGCAGGGTACCGAAGTTAATGAGATGGGTCTGTAATTCAAAGGGTGATGTGGGTTTCCCGATTTAAAAAGTGGGGTAACCTTACCGGTTTTCCAATCAATGGGTAGGGCACTGTCGTTAAGTGATCTAGTAAAAATAAAGGTAAGTATGATGGAGCTGTATTCTGCAGTGTTTTGGAGAAACTTGGAATTAATACCGTCAATACCACATGATGATGACCGCTTTATCTTGAAAATTCTGGCTCGGATACCTGCTGGGTCTAGGGTAATGGGATCCATCGCCGGAAAGTTAACGGGTGTAAAAGGGGGATAGTCACTTAAATTTTCTGTGCAGTATGATTGGGCAAACGTGTTGTTTAGTACAGAAGCACAAAGATGATTCGGAACTTGATCGCCTGAATCGTTTGCGAGACTTATAACGCTATCTTTGGCACATTTCATAACGTTTCAAAAGCGTTTTGGGTTAGTTTTTGTCAGAGACGGTAGGGTTGAGTTAAAGAAGTTAAATTTGGACGTGTTTAAAGCGCTTGTATAAGCTTTCGCAGCGGATGTATATGCTAACCATCGATCAGCGTTTAATGACCTTTTGGCGGAACGAAAAAGTCAGCATTTTTTGTTGGATAATCTTTTCAGATGGTTATTGTACTAAGGGGCGTTAGAAGATTGATGAATTATTCTAAGTGGAAGATATTTGTAGATAAGATGCATTACTGTAGTTTTAAAAGACAACCACATTTCTTGAACTGTTAAGTCTGCATGTGTCATAAGGAAGTAATCAAGAATGGCTGATAGCTCAGAGTTTATAGCGTTAAAGTTAGCCTTTTTGTAGTCCCTAATATATTTGGTGTGTTTCTTTACTTTTATAGGCAGGATGGAAATGTTAAAGTGTACGATGTCATGGTCGCTTAGGCCAGGCACGTGGGTCACTGGTGAAACCTTATCAGCATGAGTAGTCAGAATCAAGTCGAGCAACGAACTTGTAGCAGATGTGACACGTGTTGGTTTGATAACGAGCTGTGCAAGGTTAAAATCTACGCAAACGTTAAGAAATCCTGTAGCATCTGCAGATGTCGGATTAGAAAAGGGGCAGGAACGCGACCGGTCGATAGTTGGGAATTTAAAGTCTTCTAAAAGAAACATAGGTGATCCAGGAAATCGAACGGATATTTCGCTTAGGGTGTCATGAATTTTTTCTGCTAAATAACACTCGGGATTAGGGGGACGATAACAGACCCCTACGATTATTTTTTTGAAACCAATAGATAGGCAGCGCCAGAGTAATTCTAAATTAGTAGTTACACTCAAAAGGAATGATTCAAAACTAGAGTTAATAGCTATTAAAACACCACCGCCTATTCTATAGGTGCGGTCTAGCCGATATACAGTAAATTTCTTGTTGCATTGAAAGAGCTCGCCTGTCTCTATTTTGTCAGAGAGCCAGGTTTCTGTTAGTACAACAATATCAGCTCCAGTATCGTTAATTAAACTGTTCAAACTATCTCTTTTAGGAAAAACGCTCCGAATATTAGTAATGATTACGGATGCTGTTGCCGATGGGCCTCCACGCCTCGCGTAAGCCTATTTATTTCCCGCATAGACACGTCCAGAACGCGTTGCTCCTGGGGACATGGCCACAGCATTGCTCGTTTGTCTGCCAGTATTGACTTCAATAACGGAATTTTCGCCGGCATTGAACATGTAGCACTTTCCCTACGAAAATAGTCTCCTGTAGCTTAATTTGAAGTTAGTGTCCAAGCCTCTACCGAATTCCAAAAGTTTCTTCCGGGCGTGACGCGTGGCTTCGCAAAAGTCTTCGCTTACGCTGACGCCTGTTCCCGCCAAAGACGACCGTTTGGAAAACACCAGCTCTTTTGTCTTGAATGCGGTAAACTTCACCACTAGAGGCCTATTTTTGCCGCTGGCAAATTTCCCATTTCTATGTGAACGCTCTATACTATCAAGTGGTAAACGTATATACAGTTTGTCTGAGGCGATGGAGATAATTGTTTCGTCGCACTGACGCGCATTCTCAGACGGGCCATCGGGTATCCCGAAGAATATAAGATTTTCTCGTCGTGACCTGTCTTCGGCATCGTCAAGTCGCCCACGAAGCATGGCGGTTTCTCGCTGCACGCGTTTTATATTTTGAGACGTGTCACTCATTTCTTGCTGCAACGTCTCAAAGCCAACAGTCTGACATTCTAGAGCTTGTAGGCGTTCATTCATATCAGTGATGCTAAGTGTGATGGACTGCTGTGAAAGTTTAAGCTCTTCTATCGCCTGTAACATACTGGATTGGGTTGTTTCAATGGGAATACAACGCGCGTTTGTTTCTTTTACAGTTTAAAGCAATTCGGCCATAACGTTATCATCGGGACCAGGGTCTTTCTCTACGTCGCCACTCAACAACAACAGTAATTTGCAAAAAGAACCACACACTGCTTCTGGGCATGGAAGCACAATTATAAAGCGGTCTTCAGACCTGAAACATTTAGTAGGCAGCATAGAAAAATGACCGACCTGCACAAATAGGAAGATACGGTATGAGACTGTCATCCTGCTTGTACTTCCATGCCCACTGGTGACGACACGGGAGATGTTGGCTTTTATGCTTGGCGATATCTGGGTTGACGTCACTCTGCCTATGTGGCGGTGCTGGCAGTGTTCGGGAAGGGCGTCAGGCGCGCTCCAAGTGGCAAAGCCAAGATGCTTACGGATAGGTGGGTGCGGTTGCACCCCGTTGAAGCGCCTGGAAACTGTGTTCGTCGAGAAAATGCTGCTGAAGACACCGACGGGGGCTGCAGGATTCCTACCGCAATCGGTGACATCGCCAGAAACTGCACAAATAGGAAGATACGGTATGAGACTGTCATCCTGCTTGTACTTCCATGCCCACTTCACTTGTCAACTGGGCGCTAACCGCACCCAAATTGCTGTAGCCCTATCGCTTGGTTGCTCACAGCACGTAACTTACTGCAGTCGTGTCACCTGGTCACTCACAGCGCGTAACTTGCTGCAGACATGTCGCCAGGCCACTCACAGTGCGTAACTTGTTGCATTCCATTCCCCTGGGCACTCACAGCACGTAACCTGCTGCAGTCCTGTCGCCTGGTTCCTCCCAGTGCGTACCTTGCTGCATTCCTGTCGCCTGGTAACTGACAGTGTATAATTTGGTGTATTCCTGTCGCCTGGTCACTCACAGTGCGTAGCTTGCTGCCTTCCAGTCGCCTGATCGCTGACAGCACATAACTTGCTGCAGTCCTGTCGCCTGGTTGCTCACAACGCGTAACTGGCTGCATTCCTGTCGCCTGGTCACCCACAGTGCGTAACTTGCTGCAGTCATGTGGCCTGGTCAGTCAGAATGCGTTACTTGCGGCAATCGGGTCACCAAGTCACTCCCAGAGTGTAACTTTCTGTATTCCTCTCACCTGGTCACTCACAGCGCATAAGTTGCTGCAATAAAGTCGCCTGATCGCTGACAGCATGTAACTTGCTGCATTGGTGTCGCCTGTTCACAAACAGCGCGTAACTTGCTGCATTCTAGTCTTCTGATACAGACACCACGTAACTTGCTGCAGTCCTGTTGCCTGGTCACTTACAGAACCTAACATGCTGCACTCCTGTCACTTGGGCCCTCACAGCACGAAACTTGCTGCATTCCTGTCACTTGGGCACTGACATCCCGTAACTTGTTGCATTCCTTTCGACTAATCACTCAATGAATGAATGTATGGTGTTTATTGGCGCAAGGGCCACGTATGGCCAAAGAGCGCCAGGTCCGTGGTGATGCCTGCGCAATGTAGTTATG